>NC_058407.1:98770828-99128160 GCF_002201575.2 Neomonachus schauinslandi | reverse complement strand
ACAGAGAGAATGAGAGAGACAGAGAGCACATGAGAGGGGGGAGGGTCCAAGGGAGAAGCAGGCTCCCCGCCGAGCAGGGAGCCCGATGCGGGACTCGATCCAGGGACTCCAGGATCATGACCTGAGCCGAAGGCAGTCGCTTAACCAACTGAGCCACCCAGGCGCCCTACATCATTAGTTTTTGATGTAGTGTTCCATGATTCATTGTTTGTGCATAACACCCAGTGCTCCATGCAGAACGTGCCCTCTTTAATACCCATCACCAGGCTAACCCATCTTCTCAACCCCCTCCCCTCTAGAACCCTCAGTTTGTTTTTCAGAGTCCATCGTCTCTCATGGTTCGTCTCCCCCTCCGGCTCCCCCCGCTTCATTCTTCCCCTCCTGCTATTTTCTTTTTTTTTAAACATATAATGTATTATTTGACACACATTTTATAAAGAGCTAAGAATATGCATATTGTTTTCTGAGGTGCTAACTTCACAACTGTAAGAAACTGAGTATCTTGTCTGTGTCAAGGAGGTTGGTGAAACTTTGGGGCTCTCTAACAAGCGAATGATGTAGAGCATACCCAGGAGATAGTACCACAGGTACACGAAGAGCAGCAGGATGAGGCCAGAGAGAAGTTAGAGAACTGGAAACTATTTTATATTTCATTTTATTTTTATTTTATGTCTGAAGAAGTAAGTTTTGAAGAGTAACTGTCATTGTGTTTATGGACTCAGAAAGTACCCAAAAATTATTTGCTGGACTAAATAAAATTTCATATGAGAAAAGGAAAGAAAATAAGATGAAATGATATCATGTGAATGAATGGTTGTACAGAACTTTCAAACAGGCAAGACTCTAAAACATTAGAAGAGGTCACTATTGGGAAGGGCCCCCCTTTTCCTCAGCAATTATCACATATGGGACAAATGCATACCCTGGTGGCCCTGAGTGGGGGCTGTCCGGCCTGGTGGCAGAGGGAGAAACGAGACTGTTTCTGGAGTGTCTGTCCCTTTCTCCCTGCTCTCCGAAGTGCAGAGATGGGTACTCAGCGCCCAGACGGCACTGCCAGTCCGGAAGGGAGGTGCTGCCACCTAGTGTTTGTTGCTCTCACCCTCAGTGGCGCCCACCCGCCTAGGAAGGCCCAGTAATGCGGTCTCTGTCCTCCAGCCACACGACAGACCTAAACAGCAAAGCCGTTCAGAAAACACGATCACATTAAATTATTTGTTGAATGAGAATATTCTTTTGAGAAAAATATGAGTAATTAGTACAGCACTGAGATGTGAGAATGTGTTACACCTCTCGCGGTGTACTCTGTAGGGGGGCTACAGGTGACACACAGAAAACCTGTTCTGTGTGCCTTTAATATTAGGTCAACGTGGGTCCAAGTGGCGGAAGATACCGGGAGGGGACTACAGATCCAGGGAAGATTTTCTAACGTTTGGCATTAAACTAATATTGTCTCACAGGAGCGGGTGCTTAGTGTGACCAAATGTGTCCGGACACAGGCTGGAGTACTTCTTTATGGGGAAGTTGAAGAAGTCATTTACGCCATCAAAACCATCAAAATGATGGACTGAAGCAGACAATCTTTAAATCTCCTCTCAAGCTAGACTCCTTGAAAGCAGGGCTTTAACCACTGTGCCCTTCGCTGAGCATGGGCCTGATGAGTAGCAGAGATTGATGCTCAGTGAGTGTTTTGTCGAATGAATGAATATATCCACTTAGAATTTCCCCGAAAGAAGAAAACTAGCTCAAGTAAAACAGTTATTTAACAAGTTGAGAAGGACAAAAAGATCAGCCCCTGACATTTAGAAACTGGCCTGGCACTCAGGCTACATATTCTCCTGTAGAACCTAAACTATCTCACAGAATTCGAACCTCAGACAAGGTTATTGGAGAATAGAATAAAATGAGACAAAGCAAGGCCACTTCATAGTTTTGTCTAAGCACAAAAATAAGGTCACTGTCCACCTGCAGAATACCAAACATCTCCATCTTTCAGCCAAAATGAGAGATTGCTACTGCTTTACAAATTACAGCTCATCCCCTGCCTAGTCTTCCCAGCCAGATAAGAGTTACTGAGATACCCAGTCAAAAACTCACCCTGTTGTCTGACAGCATCCAATCGAGGGCAAAACCCCACTTCCTTAGATGCCACCCCAAATCACCCAAGCAAAGCCCAAATCCTATGCTAAGTTCTTTCTAACACTCTCTTACCGGGACACACCACATTTCCTCAGGATCTGTGTTCTCCCTCACTACAACCCAACTTGTTTAACTAACTACAGGACTGCTTCTGGTGGTCTTTAACTGAAGGCCACTGACCAAGTAAATGCTAAGAAAAAAATAAAGTATGGCCCTAACTGCAAGTGTAACGTGAATCCCGTAAGAATCCCAGATCTGTGAGGTTGAATTAGCTACAGAACACTTCCAAAAACAGGAAGGGTCTTATAAGTCAATAACCACTAACACTGACTGAAGCTTACTATATGCCAGGCATTATCCACATACTCTACAGGAATGATTTCATCACATGAGGTAGGCATTATTATTATCCCCAATTATCGATATGGAAACTGAATCATAGAGAGGCTGAGAAACCTCTCCAAGGTCAGCTAGCTGGTGAGTGGTAGAGCCAGGGTTCAACTTGGTCATCTGACTCCAGGGACCATGCTTCAGATAGATAGGACTCTGGAGGAAGAAGAGAGGTAGGCAAGTATGTGTTCTGGGGGAAGCAGCAAGGCATGAGCAAAGGCACGGGGGCAAGAATACACAAGTCTACCTAACAAGCATCTTGATTCTCCTAGTAAGTTGTACAAAGACCTACACAATCTCTGCTCTTCTCTCCATGTACCCCTTAGTGCTGGTTCTAGTTCCCTTAAGGTTGACTCCCAGGGCCAGGTGCGGGGTTGGGGGCAACACATTCTAGTTCTTAAAGAGGCTTGGATTCTGTCACCTTAATTTTAATGATACGATAAAAATGCTACAATCTGCCTCCTCCCCACACCTTGTTCCTCTCATCTCCCAAAAGCCTGATGTGACACCGTTGGGTGTGGCTGGGGGACCAAAATCAATCCTTCACCTAATAAACACCCACTCATCTTTCAGGTCTCCACATTGAAATGTCACTTCTTGGGGAGGCTTCTGTAATTCTCTAGGATAGGTTAGGTCCCGTTGTCACAGGCCTGAACTCCCCTTTTGGGAAAGCATATCGCTCTTGTTACAGTCTTCCCTTCCTCCCTGCTAGACTTTGAGTTCCATGAGAGCAGAGGCCATGCTTGACTTGTTCACTGCCTGGCACACCGCAGGACCTCTGAGTGTGGAACTTGAAAGGAAAGGGGGATGGAATGGCAGGAGAGGTTCAGGGAGAAGCAGGGCAATTCCCTTCCTTTCCTATTCCAAACTCTTGCTTCATAATGCATCACGATCCCTGCTACTGTACTTTCTTGACCCCAACTCAAAAACCATCCTCAGTCAGGTCAGATGCTGCCTAGAGGAATCTAACCATACTCTGTCAGGTCTTTTACTTTTAACAAGAGTCTTTCATAAACCTCACCTTCTGAAAAGTGAACCTTCCCCTCTGCTGATTTATCCAAGGTCACACTGAGTCAAACATCAAAGCTAGAAATGAAACTCAGATCAGCAACTCCCAAGATGGTGCTTGATCTCCTTCTTAAAGGAATAAAGAGGAGGAACTGGGCTTGAACACTGAATTCTCTAAGAATGTTAATCAAATGTGAGCTTATAATGCCTGCAGCTTCCATGCGTTAGCCAGGAGACATTAAAGCATAATGAGCCCTTCAAGAAAAGGGATTTTTTTTTTTTAAAGGAACAAGAAAACCCAAGAAGTACAATCTGAATTTATAATTAATATTGCAAAAATGATTTGGATTAAATCCTGGATTGTGATTCTCCTAAGCTGGTTTACCCTAGTGAGGTTAGCATAAGCTGGAGTCAGAATCAGCTTATTGCATAACCTCTTGGTAGAGGGTACAGCAAGGCTAAAAAGCTGCAGAAAAACAAGTGTCTTTGGCATTACCCCGTGTTCCAAACTCATGAGAAGCCATTTAAAAATGAATAAAACCAATGTTAAATTCTTAGCGACATTGCCACACAGTGAGAAAGTTCAAATGAAAGCCAAGTTCTCAGCCTGCAGTGCTGAAGAATGAAAGCCAAGCAATTAGAGCTGAGAAAATGGATTACATAATCTTGCAGCCGGCGACTTAACTCAGTAATAGCAAGGAATTTACTGTCTCAGTGTTAAGAATAACCAAGACATCTTTTTACCTGTGATGGGTCAGGTGCAGCTCAGTACAAGAAGGGGGCAGGGGAAAGAGACAGCAGAAACTCTCCACCACCTTCCAGCCTGCAGTCTCTGGAACATGAGAAGTGAACCACCTCTGCAAAAAAGTGAAGCTTTCATGGATGAATTTAGAACATCCTTCCTGGATACGTAGGCCTCACGTCTCCTGTATGTATTACTCACAAAAACCAGGCAGCCCCCAATAATTGTGTATTTCATATTTCTTCGAAATGTTCATCTCTTCTATCAGTGTTGCCCCAAGTGACATGAAAAATTAATAGGAAATGAGGCAGGGCAACTTGTTTTCACCAAACCTCCTCCTGCATATAGTGCAAATGGGGTAAAAATAAATCAACTCCTTGTGCTACAGTTTCTAATAAAAACTAATTTTTGATAAGGCTTTGTTTGTCTTTCCTTTCCTTGTTATTTTCCATTACCTTTTATTTTTCCTTTTTTTACAAGTACAGAATGCGTAATTTCATCTAGAAATAGACTCTTCATTTTAAACAAAATACAATGTTTATTTAAAAACAAACAGAACATCCTTCCCCAAGGAGAATGGACAATGTGGGCCGCTGTCAGACTGTTCCCACTGCTCTTCCTTGGTGACCTGACAGGTGGCCTCAAATCCGGGATGGCCTAGGAACAGAACTTGTAAAGACGTCACATTTTCATACCATCAGAGTTGCATTTCATCACACTGAGCCTTACCAATAGGCCAACGTTTATACAGACTGGGACACGATTTTTTTTTTTTAAAAGATTTTATTTATTTGACAGAGAGAGACACAGTGAGAGAGGGAACACAAGCAGGGGGAGTGGGAGAGGGAGAAGCAGGCTTCCTGCCGAGCAGGGAGCCCGATGCGGGGCTCGATCCCAGGACCCCGGGATCACGACCCGAGCCGAAGGCAGACGCTTAAGGACTGAGCCAACCAGGCGCCCCGGACTGGGACACGGTTTTAGTGAACAGAAAACTTGATTTGTTTCCACAGGTAAGCCTTTTTTTTTTTTTTAGATTCAATCAGCCAATATATAGTACATCATTAGTTTCAGATGTAGAGTTCAGTAATTCATCAGTTGCGTATAACACCTAGTGCTCATCATATGGGCCCTCCTTAATACCCATCACCCAGTTACCCTATAACCCCCTTCCCCTCCAGCAACCCTCAGTTTGTTTCCTATGATTAAGAGTCTCTCATGGTTTTTCTCCCTCTCTGATGATTTCCCATTCAGTTTTCCCTCCCTTCCCCTATGTTCCTCTGCGCTGTTTCTTATAGTCCACATATGCGTGAAACCATGCGATAATTCTTTCTCTGATTGACTTATTTTGCTTAGCATAATACCCTCCAGTTCCATCCACATGGATATAAATAGTAAGTATACATCCTTTCTGAGGCTGAGTATTCCATTGTATATATATATACCACATCTTCTTGATCTATTCATCTGTCGATGGACATCTGGGCTCTTTCCACGTTTGGCTATTGTGGACATTGCTGCTAAAAACATTGGGGTGCAGGTGCCCCTTTGGATCACTACATTTGTATCTTTGGGGTAAATACCCAGTAGTGCAATTGCTGAGTCGTAGGGTAGCTCTACTTTTAACTTCTTGACGAACCTCCATACTGTTTTACAGAGTGGCTATACCAGCTTGCATTCCCACCAACAGTGTAAGAGGGTTCCCCTTTCTCCTCATCCTCACCAACATTTGTTGTTTTCTGTCTTGTTAATTTTAGTCATTCAGACTGGTGTGAGGTGGTATCTCATTGTGGTTTTGATTTGGATTTCCCTGATACTAAGTGATGTTGGAGCATTTTTTCATGTGTCTGTTAGCCATTTGTATGTCTTCTTTGGAGAAATGTCTGTTCATGTCTTCTGCCCATTTCTTGACTGGATTATTTGGTTTTCGGGTGTTGAGTTTGATAAGATCTTTATAGATCTTGGATACTAGCCCTTTATCTTATATGTCATTTGCAAATATCTTCTCCCATTAGTTTTGTTGACTGTTTCCTTTGCTGTGCAGAAGCTTTTTATCTGGATGAAGTCCCAATAGTTCATTTTTGCTTTTGTTTCCCTTGCCTTTGGAGACATGTCTAGCAAGAAGTTGTTGCAGCCAAGGTTGAAGAGGTTGCTGCCTGTGTTCTCTATGATTTTGACGGATTCCTGTCTCAGTTAGGTCTTTCATCCACTTTGAGTTTATCTTTGTGCATAGTGTAAGAAAATGGTCCAGTTTCATTCTTTTACATGTGGCTGTCCAATTTTCCCAGCACCATTAATTGAAGAAACCATCCTTTATCCATTGGATATTCTTTCCTGCTTTGTTGAAGATTGGTTGACCATAGAGTTGAGGGTCCATTTCTGGCTTCTCTATTCTGTTCCATTGCTTTGTGTGTCTGTTTTTGTGCCAATACCATGCTGTCTTGATGATTATAGCTTTGTAATATAGCTTGAAGTCTGGTATTGTGATGCCACCAGCTTTGGTTTTCTTTTTCAACATTCCTCTGGCTATTCGGGTCTTTTCTGGTTCCATACAAATTTTAGGATTATTTGTTCCAGCTGTGAAAAATGTTGATGGTATTTTGGTGGGGATTGCATTGAATGTGTAGATTGCTCTGGGTAGCTCAGACATTTTAACATTTATTCTTCCAATCCATGAGCATGGGATGTTTTTCCTTTTCTGTGTGTCTTCGTCAATTTCTTTCATAAGTATTCTGTAGTTTTTAGAGTACAGATCTTTTACCTCTTTGGTAAGGTTTAGTGCTAGGTGTCTTATGGTTTTTGGTGCAATTGTAAATGGAATTGATTCCTTAATTTCTCTTTCTTCTGTCTCATTGTTAGTGTATAGAAATGCAACTTATTTCTGTGCATTGATTTTATATCCTACCATGTTGCTGAATTGCTGTATGAGTTCTAGTAATTTGGGGTGGAGTCTTTTGGGTTTTCCACATAAAGTATGTCATCTGCGAAGAGTGGGAGTTTGACTTCTTCTTTGCCAATTTGAATGCCTTTTATTTCTTTTTGTTGTCTGATTGCTGAGGCTAGGACTTCTAGTACTATGTTGAACAACAGTGGTGAGAGTGGGCATCCCTGTCGTGTTCCTGACCTTAGGGAAAAAGCTCTCAGTTTTTCCCCATTGAGAATGATATTCACTGTGGGCTTTTCATATATGGCTTTTATGATATTGAGGTATGTTCCCTCTATTCCTACACTGTGGAGAGTTTTAACCAACTGAGCCACTCAGGAGCCCTGCACTGTGGAGAGTTTTAATCAAGAAGGGATGCTGTATTTTGTCAAATGCTTTTTCTTCATCAACTGAGAGGTTCATATGGTTCTTGTCCTTTCTTTTATTAATGGAATGTATCACATTGATTGACTTGTGAATGTTGAACCACCCTTGCAGGCCAGGAATAAATCCCACTTGGTCGTGGTGAATAATCCTTTTAATGTACTGTTGGATTCTATTGGTTAGTATCCTGGTGAGAATTTTGGCATCCATGTTCATCAGGAATATTGGTCTGTAATTCTCCTTTCTGATGGGGTCCTTGTCTAGTTTGGGGATCAAGGTAATGCTGGCCTCATAGAACGACTTTAGAAGTTTTCCTTCCATTTCTATTTTTTGAAACAGCTTCAGAAGAATAGGTATTAGTTCTTCTTAAATGTTTGGAAGAATTCCCCTGGGAAGTCATCTAGCCCTGGACTCTTGTTGGGAGATTTTGATTACTGTCAATTTCTTTGCTGGTTATGGGTCTGTTCCAGTTTTCTATTTCTTCCTGTTTCAGTTTTGGCAGTTTATAGGTTTCCAGGAATGCATCCATTTCTTCCAGATTGTCTAATTTGTTGGCATATAGTTACTCAAAATATGTTCTTAAAATTGTATTTCCTTGGTGTTGGTTGTGATCTCTCCTCTTTCATTCATGATTTTATTAGTTTGGGTCCTTTCTCTTTTCTTTTTGATAAGTCTAGCTATGGGTTTATTGATCTTATTCTTTCAAAGGACCAGGGTCTAGTTTCATTGATCTGTTCTACTGTTCTTTTGGTTTCTATTTCATTGATTTCTGCTCTAATCTTTATTATTTCTCTTCTCCTGCTTGGTTTAGGCTTAATTTGTTCTTTCTCCAGCTCTTTTAGGTGTAAGGTTAGCTTGTGTATTTGAGATTTTTCTAATTTTTTGAGAAAGGCTTGTATTGCTATGTACTTCCCTCTTAGTACCACCTTTTCTGTATCCCAAAGGTTTTGAACAGGTGTGTTCACTTTGTTTCCATGAATCTTTTAAATTCTTCTTTAATTTCCTGGTTGACCCATTCATTCATTAGTAGGATGCTCTTTAATCTCCAAGTGTTTGAGTTCCTTGCAAATTTCCTCTTGTGATTGAGCTCAATTTCAAAGCATTGTGGTCTGAGAATATGCAGGGAATAATCCCAATCTTTTGGTACCGATTGAGACCTGATTTGTGACCTAGGATGTGATCTATTCTGGAGAATGTTCCATGGGCACTAGAGAAGAATGTGTATTCTGTTGCTTTGGGATGGAATGTTCTGAATATGTCTGTGAAGTCCATCTGGTCCAGTGTGTCTTTCAAAGCCCTTGTTTCCTTGTTGATTTTCTGCTTAGATCTGTCCATTGCTATGAGTGGGGTATTGAAGTCCCCTACTATTATTGTATTATCAATGTATTTCTTTAATTTTGTTATTAACTGGTTTACATAATTGGCTGCTCCCAAACTAGGAGCATAAATATTTAAAACTGTTAGAGCTTCTTGTTGGATAGACCCTTTAAGTATGATATAGTGTCCCTCTTCATTCCTTATTACAGTCTTTGGCTTAAAATCTAATTTGTCTGATATGATTGCTACCCCAGATTTCTTTTGATGTCCATTATCATGATAAATGGTTCTTCACCTCCTCATTTTCAATCTGGACGTGTCTTCAGGTCTAAAATGAGTCTCTTGTAGACAGCATATGGACGGGTCTTGCTTTTTTATCAATCTGATACCCTGTGTCTTTTTTATTGGAGCATTTAGCTCATTTACATTCAAAGTAACTATTGAAAGATATGAATTTAGTGCCATTGTATTACCTGTAAAGTCCCTGTTTCTGTAGATTGTCTCTGTTTCTTTCTGGTCTATGTTACTTTTGGGCTCTCTTTTCACTTACAAGATACCCTTTAATATTTCTTGCAGGGCTGGTTACGGATCACAAATTCTTTTAGTTTCTGTTTGTCCTGGAAGCTCTTTATCTCTCCTTCCATTCTAAATGACAGCCTTGCTGGATAAAGTATTCTTGGCTGCATGTTTTTCTCATTTAGTACCCTGAATATATCATACAGCCCTTTCTGGCCTGCCAGGTCTCTGTGGATAGGTCTTCTGCCAGTCTAATGTTTCTACCATTGCAGGTTAAGGATCTCTTATCTTGAAATGCTTTTGGAATTTTCTCTTTATCTCTGAAATTTGCAAGCTTCACTATTATACGTCAGGGTGTTGATCTATTTTTATTGATTTTGAGGGGGTTCTCTCTACCTCTTGAACTTGAATGCTTGTTTCCTTCCCCAGATGAGGGAAGTTCTCAGCTATGATTTGCTCAAATATACCTTCTGTCCCTCTCTCTCTTTCTTCTTCCTCTGGGACCCCAATAATTCTAATATTGTTTCACTTTATGGAATCACTGATTTCTCAAAGCCTCCCCTCACAGTCCATTAGTTGTTTTTCTCTCTTTTCCTCAACTTCCTTCCTTTCCATCATCTTGTCTTCTATGTCACTGAAACTCTCTTCTGCCTCATTTACAGTTAGCTGTTAGAGCATCCATTTAAGACTGCATCTCAGTGAAAGCGTTTTTAATTTCGGCCTGATTAGACTTTATTTCTGCACTAAGAGGTTTTCTAATGTCTTTTATGCTTTTTTAAAGCCCAGCTAGTAACTTTATAATTGTTATTCTGAATTCCAGCTCTGATATTTTACTTATATCCATATCGATTAGATCTATGTCAGAGAGTATTACCTCTGGTTCTTTCTTTTGTTGTGAATTCCTCCTTCTAGTCATTTTTCCCAGAGAACAATGAATGAGAGAACACAATAAAAAATATCAACCACGACCCAAGTGAAATACACACTAGAAAAATCTGAAGAGGTCAGAAACCAAAAGAGAAAAGAAAAAGAAAAAAAAGGGGAAAAGGAGAGAATATAATCTTCCAGGT
Source organism: Neomonachus schauinslandi (assembly GCF_002201575.2). Classification (NCBI taxonomy): domain Eukaryota; kingdom Metazoa; phylum Chordata; class Mammalia; order Carnivora; family Phocidae; genus Neomonachus; species Neomonachus schauinslandi. Next base: position 99,117,677 of record NC_058407.1, on the reverse strand, counting down.
GGGCAAAATAGGGTGATCCACTTGGTCTCGGGTGTATTTTGGTCTCTTTGTTAGAAGACACTAAATCCCAAATTTTAAAGAAAGCAAAACTTATACATATACAAAAATAAAATGCAATACAGTGAAAGGAAGCCAAAAATGAAGAATATATCTATAAAATGTAAATGTAAAAATGAAAGTTTAAAAAGGACTTAAAAACAAAGAGTTGATAAAATAAGAAACCAGTTGAAAAGGAAAAAAAGAAAAGGAAACTGAAACTGAAAAATAAAAGAATCATTAGAAAAAGAATCTCAAATTCTATATACTATTTTCCCCTAGCGCTGGAGTTTTGCAGTTCTGTGTGTTCCATAAACTTGGTATTCACCTGATGTTCCAGCTGGTCTTCTGGGGGAGGGGCCTGCTGTGCTGATTCTCAGGTATCTTCACCTGGGTGGAGTTGCACTGCCCCTTGCCAAGGGGCCGGGTTCCGTGTAAGCTGTTTTGGGTTGCTCTATGTGGCTTTTGTTCCCTAAAGGCTTTCCGTGCCCCTTTAGAGGATGAAAATAAAAATGGTGGTGCCCTGCTCTCCAGCCCTGGAGCTGAAAGATCGCAGCCCCCTCTCTTCAGTAAACCCTCAGGTAAAAGCAGTCTTCACTTGTGTGCACCAAACTCTGCAGACTCCTGCGGTTCACACCCACGCCAATCCTCCTGGGGGAAGGAGGAGGGTTGCCACAGTTCTGCCCTTTGCAGGTTCCCCTCAGGGACAGTGGCTGCCTGATCATGCCACGGTTGGGGTTTATGGCAAACCAATTGAGAGCCCCCTCCTGGGCTCATTGACCATAGCTGGTTTCCCCGCTCCCAATCCTTGGGAACTCTGCTGGCTCAGGCACCCCCGTTCTTTCTGTGACCCCAGGGATCCTGAGGCCATACTGTCCCACCTAGGATTCTGCCCCATTTCGCCACCTGTGCACCTTTCAGGCAGGGATGTCTTTCACTGGAGCAGATTTCTAAAGGTTCTGATTTCACACTCCGGGGCTATATCACTTTCTGGTAGCTGGCTTACAGAGGCTTCCCCCACCCCCCTCCATTTATCTTCCGATATATCCCCTCAGATTCACTTCTCTGCACCTCCTACCTTGCAAAAAGTGGTCGCTTTTCTAGTTGTAGAATTCCATCAGTTCTTTTTCTTACATCTCAGGTTGAATTCATAGGTGTTCAGAATGATTTGATAGATATCTAGCTAAAATTCAAGGGACCAGATGAAACGAGTCTCCTACTCTTCTGCCATCTTGTCTCTCATGTCTCTCACCTGTAAAATTAAGACATCTTCGGATAGCTCCCGTTTTTGGCAACAAAAGCTTAAAGATCAAATGAAATGTCTAATTTGCTTCAAAAACTTACTGTGGACATACTAGGAGTGGCTGGAGGCTGGATGAACTGCAGGAAGCATGTTCCTCAGGTGCATGTAGATACACCCCCAGAATTGCTCCTCTGAGCTGGGGGAGCACACTGAGAGTAAAGGACACTGTCTGTAGGCGCTTGGCCTTGAACTGTTTTGGAAGTTTCAATAGCAGAGTAAATGATTTTCCAATGGATCATTTGATTAGCTGTTGCTCACGATGACTTAAACCAAGAACAAGAGACTTCCCCCCATCTGTAAGTAGGTTATATAAGAGTTAGAGGCAACAGACTTCTTGAGGGCCCATTAAGTTTGAGCTGCAAATGCAGGCTTAAGTAATGCAAGGTGGAGATGAGACGCAGAAATCACAGTAACAAATATATGGCATACACAGACAACCAAGCCCTGCTACGGAAAGCTTTAATCACCACATGTAAAAACAATATAGTCACATATCAAAAATGGCTCCAAATGCTTTATCATCACCATAACAGTCTAGAAATGAAAGTTGCACTAATATAAAAACCTTCCTGTTCATAGCTGCAAGATTTATGAAACTGTTTCTTATAAACACATTTTTTTTACCCTGAGGCTGACATCAAAGTGAAAAACAGAAGTCACTATCAGCTAGAATTTGTTCAATGTAGAATTTTAAAAATCATTTATTCCTTAATCTGGAATAGGTTCTCTTTACTCTCCCCACGCATACTATGTGAGGACAAGAGGAAAAGGGGACAGATGGTTGCGTCTAGTCTATTATATATTAATTAGGATTTCTCAACCCAATCTATTGACCAAAACGAACAGAATTTTAATATCAATTAATGCTACACTATCACACTGAAAAATTTATCAAAATTAGTTCTTCCTTATAAAAGGGGAATTGGCAGTACATTGTCAGACAAGAACAACAGAATTCTTTCTTAAAATGTCTATTGCAATGCACTCTATTTACTACATCTGAGCCAACTAGTTAAGTTCAGAGTTCATACTGACTGCCTTGCAAACCTCAACTCTGGGCTCTTAGTCACACCTTGAGATAAGATCTGCACATCTACAAGAATAACTCCCAAATGCTACGACAGTTACTCCATTCCAGTGATGGGAAGGGCAACTGTGTTAAACTGAAAAAAAAAGGACAGCCATGTTGAAGTGGGGATTACTGTAACATTTTTTTGGTGTGTAAATAACAAATAAATAGAATAAAAAGATTTTCAAAATCTGTGTTCCTAATGTCTCTAACATTGTTCTTTTGTGAATGAAACTAGAGCAATAGTTTGCTACCTCTCACAAGGTAGCCTGGTGACTTTTCTTCCAATTATTTCCATGGTAATCTCTGCATGTTTCTAAAATGGGCTCTTCCTAAATATTCACAGCATTTCATGTAAACGGATGTTAGTGTGCACATCTGAGTCAGGAAATCTTTGTTGCTGCTTGGTTTCAAAGTATTGTACATAACAGTTTCCTGTGTACTACTTACTTTCAACTGTACAGTTACATGTATTCTGGGCTACAATAAAAATCTGGGGATATATGGCAGTTGAAGAATTACCATGCCTAATCTTGGTCCATACTCTTCATTTTTATGATTTCTAGATGCTTTCCCAGTGCAAATGATTGAAATGAACAACACAGGCATGGACATTTACTGGCTTTTCCCTGAAAAGTTACATTATGTTCACAATTTCTCAGTCAAAACTGAATGAGAATAATGGAGAGAGAATTCAGTATTAGACTGAGTTAGGAAAGGTTTTCTGGCAAGGCTTGACACAGGTGTTCTTTTTTTTTTTTCCAGGTAGAATCATGGAAAATAAACGTGGGGAAACACTCACCCATCATATGGCCAATTCCTCCATCTGACACCTGAACTCTTGTATGACATTTCTGCCAAGTTGTTGTCTAGCCTCTGCCAGAATACCTCTAGGGGCAGGAAGCTGTTCCAACATTACTTATTCTTCTTTAGAATAGAATAAAGCAAAAGAGATGGAATGGGTAAACAAACTTCCATTATACATGATTATGAACTAGATCTAACTTTTCAAGTGTTAGCAGATTGTCGATTTACTACTCAAAAGACTAAACCAGATTTGTTCCAAGCACCCCATGCCTTCTGCAGTGATTCAAAATGGGGAGATCCAACTTAAAAATGTGAGTATTATGAATCGCTGTTGAATAGCTGTGTGTGATAGGGAGCAGATAAGAAATCTTACAAGTAATTATTGTAGGGACCCCAAAGCAAAGGGAAAAATACATGTTTTGGAAAAGAAATAAATGTTTCACTCTGAAGAGGCAAGAAACAGTGTGTGCAGTGAGTCATGGTACGAGAATTCAAGAGCCCTGGTGAGTGAACTGCGGGCTAACTACAGTCTGCAGCACGTTGTCAATTCTGATGTAGGAGATAAGAGAATGACATGAGTGGTCTGAGACGGCAGCCTGCTCCCCTGGGCAATCAGAAACAGGACACTCTACCTTGACTCTCTCCTTCGGCTGGTCTGGCAGCTCTGTAAATAACATTTTTATTTCTGATTTCTCCCACGGTACTCAGCCTGCTTCGAGGTTTTAAATCCCCACTTTGGAAGACCAACAAGCCACGTATTGATTGGTGGATAATAATGTCAGGATTCAATTTACAAAGGATCAATTCCTCTGAAGGGACACAGTTATGTCTGGTTTTTTATTTTTTGGACATATATATATGAATAAATATAACACACACGTAAACTTTACAGACTCTGAATGATCATGTTAATTGAGACTCAGCTGATTCAGTTTTGAGTGCTACCTTTCGCCTCTGTGTTAAAATGGCAATGGTATCATATCAATCTTTAACAAACAAGACTACGAGCAACGGACAAAAACAAAACAACAAAAAACCAACCTTAAAGTCAGTATGTCTTTTTATAGGGAGGCCACTTTTTTTTTCATATCTGTTTCAAAAGTATCAGATAGTGAACATTTAGTGGCTAGATGACAAGAGAGCAAATCTTCCTGCAAAAAAAGCACAGAACCTCCTTGACCACTGAGATTTGGAAGTGAAATCAATAAAAGTCTATTAAGTACTCAGGATAGATCTGGTTGGCATCAAACACCACAAAGATCTTTGGGTCCCAGGTATCATCCACACAGCTGTCATATAAATTCACATAGCTCCCATCTTTGGAAGGAGGTCGCATGTATTTGGAGTCTCCATTTATGTAATCTCCAATTAGCACTCGAGCGAGAAACATAGATTTATACGTTCTAAACAGATGCCGCTGTTGCAAGCTGACGCCATGAATTTGGAATGTGTTTCCATGTTTTATGTCGTCTTTGCAGAAGCGACTGGAGTAAATAGCATCTCTAGCAAAATAGGTTCCTTAAACAAAAAGGACCAAAAAGAAAAAAAAAAAAAAGCCAGGATTACTCTGAAGAACATATGAAACACAAGCAAAACACTCTAATTGTTAGGGGAACGGGCACATGGAATCGTCTGAGGAAAACAGATGTGGTATTTCCTCGTCTGTAGATCTCTGAGAGAGAACAGAAAGCCATGGATAAATTGTTTATACAACCCATTCCCCACCACCAACACCCTTCCCTATTCCCGCCAAAATGAAGTGACCAGACTTCCGTTTCCGAAAGGAAGCTTACAAAGAAATCCAGTATGTATGACATAGACAAACTGTTTCTGTGACCAAACGTGTGGTGAGAGCTGAGTTCTAGCTGCATGGGCCTCGCTCTCATTTCTATTTGCCTCCACTGCCTTCCCCAGCCTGCAGCCCTTGTCCAGCACTGACCGGCCCTCTGCTGAGCACAGTGAGAACGACTGGTCTGCAGAGATTACTTCAAAACCCAAGAAACCACATTTCTCTGCTACAGGGTAACAAGTCAAGAATATTTCTGGAGATAATAGAATCCCATAACCACGAAAAGACTTCCGAAGAGTGCATGCTGTTCATATCTAAGCACTCCGGAAGAACTTCACACCGGTTCATCACCAAAATCTGAAAACTCAATAAAGCATCAACTCTTCCAAAAGGGTAGGCCTAGGAGACTGACATCGTGAAGGCAATATTTACTCTGAAAAATTTGGGAAATGAATCGCAAAGTCTCAGATTACGCCATACTGACAGGATTTATGGCAACACTTTTCCCATCCCCGTACAGTTAAATCAATGGGATGGCCTTTTCAGTAATTATCTTAAAAATTAATCTACTTTATGAAAATGCAGCATGTCTTGATCCTAAGTAGTAGCCAGCTCTCTTGCTGGAGATAAGGTACGAAATAAAGGCCAGAAAAATAAACACCCATTCCTATCTTTTCTCCTCATCTCTCACCATAATTTCCTTGAATAATGGGCATAAAATGGAGAGCTTGGACTTTCGCAACATTAGAAAAAAGATGAGGAATTCCCCCATATTCCTTATTGCTCATTAATATTCTTACCTACCATTTTCTAAAAATCGAAACAAAAAATAATAGTACCTAAACCTGTCCACAATGTAATCAATTCATTTTATAGTTCTCTGTATATTTGACATAAAACAGTTTATTATAGAGGCTTATCCATGGAAGGGATTTATACATAGAAATTAAATGTAATGTAAAAATCAGCTAATCTGGACATGATGTCCCATCTGAAAGACTGGGACTTGGGGAGCTATTTAATCTGGTAGAGGTGTCAAAGTCTTACTTCTACCCTGTACCTGCAGGAAGTGGCTTTTCTGTGGCTCAGAAATTCTGAGGATGTGTGAGGAACCTAGTACAGTAACTTTTAACTTAATGACTATCATACTCCTGAATTATAAAACAATTATCTCTAGAGAGGAGATTCTCTCCTAGGACTCAAACGAGACCTGGAATGCTGATAATTACCTTTCCCAAAGAGAGCACCATGTATACCATTTATTCTCCAGTCAAAGTTATGAATGCAAATTGCTTCCACAAATTCACTGCTGGTACCATGAAAGAGCATTTGTTCATTAATCTGAGGCACGCCTCTTTTTTTCTTGAGCTGAGCCTTTTTCCTAAAAACACAATATATATAGGCACAAAACACACAGAGAAACAGACCATAAGTGGCATTTATTAGTTTTCAGGAGAGCCAAGTTCAATAGAAAGGGTGAAACAGAAAATACTTCTTTAACTTAATCCACTTTAAGTGGACAAAGCAGTTCTGGAAACGAAATAATCTCAAAGGGCCTTGGACACATAATCATCTTACCAAAAATTATTAGTTACAACTGAGACTTAAGGCTGAAAATTATACCAAAAACTAGAGCTATCCCAGATGATGCCCCATCATAGTAAAGGTAACTGATTGCCTAAACCAGCCAAGCTTTACAGATGCCTAAAAATGACACTAAAAACAAATAATATAAAGTTCACAGAGTCTTTATTTTTTTCTTTCTTTTTAAATTCAATTCAATTTAAATTCAATTCAACAAGGTATAGTACATCATTAGTTTTGATATAATGTTCAATGATTCATTAGTTGAGTATAGTACCCAGTGCTCATCATATCATGTGCCCTCTTCAATGTCCATCACCCCGTTACCCCATCCCCCCACCCACCTCCCTTTCGGCAACCCTCAGTTTGTTTCTCGGAGTCGAGAGTCTCATGGTTTGTCTCCCTCTCTGATTTCTTCCCATTCCATTTTAAATAGTGAACTCCTTCAGCAGGGACCATGCCCTAATCTTTTTATCTCCAGAGACTAGAAAACGTTGGTTGGATTGAACTGAATTTTGTATCTTAGAGCTGAGAGGAACATTAAGCCATCCACTTCAACCCACTTCCCAATGGACAAATCTCTTCTTACCCATAAAAAGATATTCAATGCAGGACTGATTTTAACCATAAAAAACAAACTGAAAACAGCTTCATAGAGCATAGATTCCCGGCCTTTTTCTTTCCTGGACAGCCTTTAGTTGCCAAGAATCTGCTGGGTATTTTCTAATTTATAAATGTCAGTAAGAAACAGAAGTAGGGTCCAGATATCATCAGCCAGCACTGGCTCTCCTGGTTCACCAGCGGCATCACTTCATAGTCACTCCAAACCCCCAAGACTTTCTCCAACCAGATCTCCTTTTGATTGATTTCAATTACACTTTATCTTGAAAAGCAATTTTTAAAAAAATGCATCATTTATAAACAACATGCAGCTTAGTGACTTTGCGGGGGAATGACAGCTGCATTTAAATGAGAGAAATGGAAATGGTCTTTCCCAAGAGTCATTTGGCAATATGTATCAAAACTTAAATGTGGGGCGCTTGGGTGGTTCAGTCACTAAGCGTCTGCCTTCGGCTCAGGTCGTGATCCCAGGGTCCTGGGATCGAGCCCCGCATCGGACTTCCTGCTCAGCAGGAAGCCTGCTTCTCCCTCTCCCACTCCTCCTGCTTGTATTCTCTCTCTCGCTGTCTCTCTCTCTCTGTGTCAAATAAATAAATAAAATCTTAAAAAAAAAAAAAAACTTAAACGTATATGGTTTGGTCTACTGGTGAGTCTTTTAGACCATTAAGCGTGAGGTTAGAGGGGTATGCATTAAACAAATAAGTCCTTCAGAAAAATCCAACATGTTTTCACTGAGAACAAATTTGCTGACTTTCTTTTTTAGACCTTTAGGTACAGTCTGATTATTTATTTATTTATTTATTTATTTATTTATTTATTTATTTACTTACTTACAATGCACATATGTTGCTGTTCCAAGCAAGGGAAAAAATCTTTAAAAAAAAAAAAAAGATAATCAAATTTGTTTTGACTGTTTCAATCTTCCAAGGTCTTTCTGACTCGTGATTCATTCATACGACAAATAAGCTACCCCGTCTCATGTTAAATCTTTCACAAGTGTGATAAGCAAGCCCTCTACATTTTCATCCAAATTCCTGATAAAAATGTTGAAGGGCTCAAGAAGAAAGCAAGCATGCCACTCAAGTTACTCTCAGCCCAAGACTTTTAACTGGGTATTAATTTTTCTCTTTGAACTATCACCCGGCATACATTTCTCTATCTTGCCTCCAATACGGGAACGTCTTATTAACCACTTTGTAAAAACCAAGTTATGTTGTCCAGGGCCTTGGTCATCTACCACTATGGTAATCCTCTTATTTAGCTGGGCATTAGTGAATCCATACTGTTTTTTCCTAAGTAAATATTTTAGTATACATCTTCCTAAGGTCAAGCTTCACTGTCTGTAATGACTAGAATCCACTCTAAAATCAGGATATTCACTCATTATACTTCTCAGGCACAGATTAGAATAATTCCTGGTTTGAAAATTCACCTGAGTCTCTTGTAGTGTGGGCATTGAAAATCTGCTCAGTCACTGGATTGGACGTGCCATATATCCCAGTTGAAGGCAGAGTGGGATGGGGTAGGCAAAACTTTGCATCCCCACAGCATAGTTTATTCTAGTGCCAACTACTAAGGCACCCATGAAATGTGGAGATTCGTGACATACTGTGACCTTGGGGTTCCGGAAAGGCTAACATTGAGCTCCAAGACCTCTTGGGCTGCAGCTAAAACCTTCGCGGAACATCACAGGATTCAAACTACACTAAGTTCTTCATGACCCTGCCCACCTTGGTCCAACCCCACAGTCATTTCTGAACTTCCGGAAAATACTCCAGCACCCTCTTCTCAAAGATATCTTAAAATTACCCACACTCTCAGGGACTAGGGTGCCAAAAGGACTAAGTTGCCACTTGCGCTAAATTGCAACAGGAATAACTTTGTGCTCCAGATTGAAGTAAATTCGCCTAGGTTCAGACCAGTGGTTCTCCATCCTGGCTGAGCATCAGAATCACTGGCAGAACTTGTTAAAGATAAAGGTATCAGAACACAGAAGTTCTAATTCAGTAGACCTGGGATGGGTGATAGACATCGCCATGAGTTAAAGAGCTCTGCAGGTGATTCTGATAGGTGGCTAGGGCTGAGAACCTCTCATCTAAATCCACATTCTTTATGAGATAGCAGCTTTCCCTGCTCTTAATTCCTTGCTGTCACATCCTTCCCAACCCTGGGTCAATCCAACCACCTCCACTCTCTGCTATTAAATATGGACTGCTGAAATAAATCACACAACATCCCCAGGTTTCCATTCCAAATTCACATATTCTGACATCAGCTAAGCCCTCAACACTGATGGAAATCCTGTGGTTCCCAAGTTAGTTCTTTCTCTCCCGTTTTCCACATTGGCCATTCCAAATCTCCTCTTCCCCCCTCTCTCCCTCTTATCTACACCTCCCTAACCCTTCATTCTCTGTAGGCTGCTTCACTTCTTATTTCACCAAAGACACGTAAAGTTTCAGGAAGGAACTCCATAACGTAACCCCTCTCTTCATCCCCTACCTCTACTTATCTATAAACATGACTGGACCACCCTCGTCCAGCTCCTTCTGTATATTGTAATATAGTCTCTGAATTCCACCCTATCACACCTCTTTAGAAGTCTTAATGCATCAATTACCCTTTCCGTTTCTCTTATACTTTAAACTTCTCCTTCCCTGGGTTCTTTCCTACTACAATTTACACATGCTCAGGTCCCTCCCATCTTCAAATTCAAAAATCGTAACAAAACAAAACAAAGACACCCTTCCCAACTTCACAGTACCCATCTTCTCATATTCCCTCTTCCTCTTTACTGCCAAGCTTCTCGGAAGAGCTGCCAATATTTGCTGTATATACAATATAGCATCCACCAACGTGGCTCTCATCAAGGGTACCAATGACCTTCTTGTCACAAAATCCGAAGGACATATTCAATATCATCTTACTTGGCATCTCTTTTGTATGTGACCCTGAGGATCAGGGTCACATACAACACCTACATGCTTAAACCACTTTCTTCCTTTGGTTTCTGTGACTCTATCTTCTTTTGGTTTTCTTCCACTTTCTGTGGTTGTTACTTCTCAGTTTCTGCCTTGAGTTTTCCTCTATCCATCCCTTGCAGAGTTCAGTCCTTCGTCCTCTTCTTAATCTACCTACACTCCCTGGTCATCTTATCAACTCTATGGCTTCTACTACCTCACATTTTCTGATAATTCCAAAATCTTTATTTCTAATCTACACCACTCTCCTGAGTTATGACACATGTATCAACTACTACTTCCTCCCCATCTTCCCTAAGGACAAAGACCAAAATCTGTTCCTGCCCATATTCCCTTAGTCAACCGAAATGAGTCAGAAACTCTGGAGGTATCTTTCCCATCTCCTTACTCACACCACTGAACACATTAAATCATCATTCTACATCCTTAATATCTCAAACCCATCCTCTTCATTCCGACACAGTGGATGCCACTTTGGTTCAGGCCACCCAATATGTCTCAGTTTAATTACTGAAACAATCTCCTAAATTGGTCTCCCTGCTTCTAACTGTGACTCCTTTAAACCAATGTTTCTCATCTTTCACACTACTGCCATTTTGGGCTAACTAACTGTTGTGAGAGGTTGTCTTAGACACTGTAGGATGTTTTGCACCCCTGACTTCTACCCAGTTGATACCAGTCTTAATTTCCCATCCAACCACATGACAATTAAAAATCATCTCCAATCATTGCCAAATATCCCCTGGTGGGCAAAATCACTCCTAATCAAGAACCACTGCTTTAAACACTTTCTCCACAGTATAGCCTGATAACATTATTTTTCTAAAATGCAAATTGGATTGATTATTCTCTTGCTTCAAGTTCTATAACGGATTGCCACAGTCCAGGAATAAAATCCAAACCCCTCAGTTTGATTTATAAGGCCCTGCATGGCCTGCTCCTGCTAACTCTCTGACCTCAACTCCAAATCAATCCAACTCCAGTAAGGCTACGGAAGAAAATCACACAACCATTCCACAGTGGCTCTACTACAAACTCCTGCATGCTCAACCTCTTGACTACCTTTTTACCTTCTCTAATCATTCATCTTAATTTTTATTTTCATTCTGTGGTGCAATTGCCTGGCTCCTTGCTCAAGTTATGGTCCTGTACACTGTTATGTCCCAAGTGTGCCTAGAATAGTGCCTGTCACAAAGTAGGTGCTATAACATATTTCTTGGAAGAAGGGAGAGAAGTAAAAAGGGCCTGGGCAAAATGGAAACAGATGCCTGAGGGACTCCTGTGGGCCTCACCACCTGTACAGTGAGTCAGAGGTTACATGATGATAAGAATGACTAGGATTGTAGTTCTTCGTGGAGATGTCAAAATAACAGGCTGTCCTTACAATGAGACCCCGTATTTTCTACTGTCAGAGCAGGTGACAGGTTCATTTGCCATCACAGATTTCTATAGGCCAACAGTACATAAAATAATGAAGGGCATCGACAGAGTGAAACCATTTCCAGTAAAATCCTTTGTATACAATGTTTAAACATGGGGATTCACTGGTACATTTTACCACTAGAATTGAACAGAGACAACTCAAATTATGAGTTCAAATATAATTGAACTCCACTTCAGAGGCCTGATTAAGAATAATGAATTAAGTTTTCATCAGACCATTTTAGAAAATCTCACTTTATTCACTGAGAGAATAAAGTTAAAGTGGAGAGAAGCCTCAATCCTCCTCAACAAAAGAATCATCTAACAAGAACCCAATAAAACCTAAATTCAGTTAAACTCATTATTGTCAGAAATAAAAGTTGGCTTGGTTCAAAGGCTCAAGACTGAAAAGAATACACGCTGAAAACCCCTTATCTTACCATAAACTATTATGGCAATAAAACCAGGAATATACTCAGGCCATATTACTACTTATTAGAAGCATGAAAGAATTCCATGTATCATTACCAAACAAAAGTCAGCCCAATTTTCAAGTATATGGGAATGAAATGAGTTACGGCTTTGAAATACTTCAGCAACAACAATAATAGAAATAAAGGAGATAGATTATGTGAGGTAAATCCTAACATGTTAAGTCAGGATGATGGATACATTATATTCTGCATTACATTCACTATATTAGACTCTATTATTTGAAAATTTCCTGCATAAATATTAAGTCTGCTCATATTTAGGGGCGCCTGAGTAGCTCAGACAGGTAAGCAACCTACTGGTGATTTAGGCTCAGGTCATGATCTCATGGGTCCTGAGATAGAGCCCCACATGGGGCTCCGTGTTCAGCCAGGAATCTGCTTGAAGATTCCCTCCCTCTGCCTCTCCCCCCCGCACTTGTGGGTACATGTGGGCATGTGCTCTCTCTGTCTCTAAGATAAACACATTTTTTAAAAAGGTCTGCTATATTTTAAAAAATTAGAAATTACATATCATCATAAATTTAATAAAAATGCTTCAGGAAGGGGTGTCTGGGTGGCTCAGTCGTTAAGCATCTGCCTTTGGCTCAGGTCATGATCCCAGGGTCCTGGGATCGAGTCCCACATCGGGCTCCCTGCTCGGCAGGAAGCCTGCTTCTCCCTCTCCCACTCCCCCTGCTTGTGTTTCCTCTCTCGCTATCTCTCTGTCAAATTAAAAAAAAAAAAAATGCTTCAGGAAGCCATTATTTTAAGTAATATTTGTTATTAAAAAATACAGCACAACAGGTTAATTTGGACAATACCTTTATGTTTTCTACAACAAGCTTTATTTTTAGGGTAAATGCATACTGAGCAATCCAACAGGTGGTTTCCAACCTAAATTAAGTAGTCAACTGAGATTTTAAATCTACTACATACACTGGGCCTAGCAGGACATTTGAAGGTGTGTTTTACAATGTCCTCCAAAACAAAACAAGCAAATGACTATAGGCAAGAGGGTGGAATCGCTTTTTCAGAAAATTCAACAATTGTTTCCAGAGACTTCTAATTCCACATACAGGGCTGTGCCACCAAAGCCATGCCAACAAAACTAAACAGTTTCCTCGCCTCCCTCCTATTGCTGACTGCAGCCACGACGCATAGCTCTGCACCTCAAAAGCCACAGTGCTGTAAGCCAGGCTGGCCTTGACCTCCAGGGTGGCTGTCACCAGCCCTCACCCCGGCCCCTGGAGAGCGCGCTGAGGTGGAGCGCTGGGACACACAATTGGCACGACAAAGCCAAAAGACAACATGGGCCAACATCCGCGCCTCGCCTTCTCCAAGACTCCAGAAGCCTTAGGGGCTACAGAGAGGGCTCGGGTCAGACGCCGCCTCACCTGCAGAAGAACTCCCACAAGTCCAGGTTTTGAATTCTCTGAATTCTTTTAATTCTGCCACGGTCCATTGTTTTCCCAAAGAGACTGGCAACTTCGTTATACTCGTGTGTTTGACTGTGCAAAGGAACCAGCTGGAAAAAGAAGTTTGCATAGTTTTACTGGGGCCCCTTCCGGTCCTGCACAGGGCGGCTGGCCAGCCCCGCTCTTACCTGATAGGGCACGTCGGTGTTCACATTCTCCCAGTGTGGGGGCATAGGGATGGACTCATTTTCACAGATGTAACTTTAAATGGCAAAAGACACAACACAGTATTAGAAACTGATGATAATTATGGTCGATGATTTAATTTCGCCTTTTCTCCAAAGCTGAATTTTCATGTTTGGGATATTGTGACAAACGCAATTAATTGAAGCCCTTGGTTCTTTATTTTCAAATAGTTACTCAGTGTCTCCTGTGTGCTGCTTTTTGGGTGCCGAACTGACAACTCTGATGGAAAACAGCCAATCTCGAATAACATCAACATTTAAAAAACGGTTGTTTAATTCCATCATGTCTTTCTTAAAATTGCCAGAAATTTTTTAAAATGTAAGGAGGATTTTAGATAAAGGAAAGGAATTTCCAAGAAGAAAACCAAATTCTTGATAAAAAAATAACCTTCTTTAACAGATACTGCCTATCAAATAAAATCCAAACCCCTCAGCCATATGTTCAATATCCTTCAAGCTCTAACTCAAACCTAAACTTTTCTGTTTACTGCCCTCTATTCCCCATACACAGCCTGTGGTAATTCACCTAGTGTGGCCAATGAAACTTTGAAAACCTGCCCACTGCGTTGAAGCCACTGGATGTGAACACAGAAAAAGATAGTAAGTTGGAGGGCTTCATGGCAAAAGGCTGAGAAGGACATACTAAAAAAATTATAATTATATCTCTCCTCTGGAGACTGGAGGTTACTGGAAGAAAGCCATAAATTTCCAGCTTGTCTTTAGCTTCCTTCTTAAAGCTCATTCTAATTTTTGACAAGATCCTACAATCATGTTTTAAAAATGGATACGTATAAAGAAGCAGACAGTGAACAGTTTCCTTCCCTCTCCAATTGTCACCTCTTGCCCCAACTCCAAGTAATCAGGTTTTTTTAGACTTTGGGGTAGTTTTCCAGACATTTTTAGGTTAACACAAACCAAATTTTTACAAAAATGGTAGTAAAAACATGTTTTGTGCAGCCATTTTTTCCCACTTACTATGTTCTTAGGGATCTTCCTGTATCAGTACAGAAAGTACCGATACAGAAGTACCTACCACAGAATCTGGCCCATGGTAAACACTCCATACATAGTGGTTAAATGAATGAGTGCAATCTATTTTGCAGGTGCATAGAATTCTATGGTGCAGATATACCATCATTTATGTAACAGGTCCCTTGTTGATGATATTTAGCTTGTTTTTGACTTCTTGCTACTGTTAAGAATGCTGCAGAACAACAAGGTTATCCTTTTGCCATTTTACAGACCCACTAGTGTATCTGTAGGATGACATCCTTGAAATGGGATTCCTGGGTCAAAGAACATATTTATTTCGGATTCTGACAGATACTGGCTAAATGCCCTCCTTGAAGGTTGTACTCATTAATACTACCACCAGAAATGGAGAGAATTCCTATCTCCCAACAATCTCTCCAAAATGGCATGTTATCAAACTTCTGAATTTTTTGACAGTTTGATAGTAAAAAATAGTCTGGTATAATTTGTAGTTCTCTTATTATGAGTGAGGTCATATGTTTCTAATGGGTTGTGGGTCTTCTACTTAGAGATTCAGATATTACAGAGATGAGCCCTTGATGATAAGAACTCCAGTACTTTTCCCAGTGTTTGTTTTTGTTTTTGTTTTGTTCTTCTTATTGTTTTTCTTGTTTGTTTTGGAGGGGGTTTGTTTTGCTTTGTTTTGTTAAAACAAAAGATACTTCAGGCAAATTTTTACTTTTACCCTCAGAAAACTTTTTTTTTTCTTCTAATTTTTAAGGAGCCCATAGCCTTAATTAATTGTAATTTCCTTGCCGGTAGGAAAATGTTAACCATTCACCTTGGATTTAATACATGCTCGATATATCCCTGCCATAAATAAATATATCCCTGTCAGTGCTCACTTACTGGCCTCACTCTACTGTAGCCTACCTAACTGTTCCTCCTCTGTCATTATCTTGCTTCTTGTCTTCCATTCTGATTATTCTCTCCCTCTCCCGTCTTTGTTCTATGGTCTCTATAGTCTGTGACAGAACAAAGTGCTTGACCCCACAGTGTGCTGCTTCTCCCCACCAAAGTACACCAGCAATAATAACATACAATTACATTCACATTTTCCATGATTATATCTCATTTTTCTCCCAGACTGCACACTCTTGCAAGCTAAGTAATTTCTTTATTATATTCCTTGTACTCAAGAATAAAGATATGACAATGAATCATGGAACACTACATCTAAAACTAATGATGTAATGTATGGTGATTAACATAACAATAAAAAATTAAAAAAAAAGAATAAAGATATGATGTGGCTGGTAAGAAAATAATATATTCTCCATATTCCATAGAAGTACTAGGGCATTGATTATATAAGGACTTGAATAACTTTTAAATCATGATGCTAAAATATAAGCCAAAGGTCTTAAGAAACAAACTGACAGAATCTTAAAGCATAAAAAAAAATACCTAATAACAAAGGTGACATTAGGTCAATAAAGATCAATAAAGAAAAAAAAAAGAAACTTAAAGCATTTCTTTCCTTACTCTAATTCTTTCAAAGTATCTCTTTGGGAAGAGCAAAGATACTAATTTACATGCTGGCATTTTTTTTTTTTCCTGATTAATTCTACATTCTTTCAACAGCAGGAATTTCAATATTCACTTGGACAGAAAGTGGGAGGTATGCTCTAAGATTTTCCTCTTCACTTTCATTCACATGAATAACAAATACGTATTCTCTTTTGGCATCTATGTCTCTCTTTTCAGACTGTGTATAGCCAGAGAGAGCAAAAAGGAAAATGTGCAACCAGCCCCAGGAGCAGAGAACCATGCTGCTGGCCCGCCGCTCTCCCAGCTCCTGTAGGCCTCCTTTGGTCATGACAGATTTGAAATCACTCCCAGGAGTCACCCAATGGGGATAAGTGGAGGCAGAGACAAAGTGGGCAACTGCCTAGGATTTATGGCTCACATAACTGGATGGTTCTGTCAGAGTATTTGCAAGTTAATTCAAACCTACTTCAGTAAGCTATTTCAAGGACTTATAGCAGAGACCATGTGGCATTCTGTAACTGTCCTAAAGAAACGAAAACATGTAAACATATAAGGGGAAATGAAGAGGACAATAGGAAAGGAAACAAGGGCAGAAAATAATCATATTGTTAGTTCATCAACTATTGTGAAATTCAGTAACAAAAAGAGCAATATCAAGATCATGAAATAACCTACCCAAACATTTTCAGTCTACTTGTTCCTCTGTCAAATACTAAGAGGAGAAAAGCCCACTCTTTCTACCCCTAGTCTCTTTACAATACCTGAAAGCACTGATAGAAAAGGGGGCTCTTTTTATTAAGCGCTGTTTTCCAGTGATGAGATTCATTTGCTTCATTTCTGTATACAAAGACAAAGATATTAGGTAAGTGGTAGGAACATACTGTGCTGTAAATAGTCACGGAGATGCATAGCCACAGCACCTTGGGGTTTAGGGAAGAGTTGATAAGCACAATCTATCAAGGACACCTCACCATACATCTACTTATCACAACATAAAAGTGCTATTCAGGAGGCGCGTGGGGGGCTCAGTCCGTTAAGCGTCTGTCTTTGGCTCAGGTCATGATCCCAGGCTCCTGGGATGAAGCCCCACATTGGGCTCCCTGCTCAGCGGGGAGCCTGCTTCTCCCTCTCCCTCTGCCCCTCCCCCCTGCTTGTGCTCTCTCTCTCTCTCTCTGTCAAATGAATAAAATCTTTTTTTAAAAAAAAAAGTGCTATTCAGGGAGCCGGGTTTCATCCCATGACCTACACTCACACACAGGATGCTTGGCTCATGCGGCTCAGTAGGCAGGGCCCGCTCCTTTCTGTATCCCACTGACAGTAAATGGATGCTACAGTGCAAGAGTTCCAAATTTCGGAAAATGAAGAGTACTCGGAAGAGAATGAAATTATAGAACCAAAGCTTCCGGTTGGTTTATTAAGTGGAAAGTGTACTTACTTTGATTTCTCCAAAAATGTTGTGAATGGCAAAAAGATATGTTACTGCTATAAAACTTAACACAATTCACAGAATATCGAAAATTGGTACATTTCTCTCCTTCTCTCTAAATTGTATTCCCAAGCCAAAAAACAGAAAACCCACTAGACGCAATACATTCTTTTTAAAGAGATTCTAGTGATAAAAGACCAGTTAACTCTCTCTTTTGTGCCTTAACTGTGGCGATATCACCAGGTCCATTTCTTCGTGCCCACAAAGTTAAGTACTGAGGCTTAATGTGAGATGCTAGTCCCTCTATCTTATCTAACTGGCATCATCCCATTCCAAAATAAAGAGGTCCGCCCATCCAGGCAAATGCTATAAGGTATAAAGTATGTTCTGCCCTTTCTGGATTCTCTTAGGTTCTGCCCACAATGGCATCACTGCTGTGCAGGAAAAAGCAAGATCATCTCAGCAAAGGGAGCAAAGCCTGTGGTGTCTTCTTATAGCAGCTCATTCTGAGTTTCTGTTTCACCATTTTTATCAAGAGCACCTGAGTTGGCTTGTGGCCGAATAGTTGGGGCTAATGTTGCAAACAGTACATGCAAAATGCTGATATCATTATATAGAGGGCTGGTGAAATGGAATCATTATATGTGACTCCTATTCTTTGATAAAGACATTTTTTAAATAAACTGCATTGTTCGAAAGTTCTCCCCAAAATACAGTTTAATAGAAAATATTCTTTCAGAAACATGTGGCTTGCTGAATTATCTACCAAATGCTTTGATAAACTTCATCCTTGTCATGAAGCCTGGTGTGTGTGCATATCATGATGTCTCAGTATTACTTCAAATAGGCCCTTGTACACAAGATGTCTAAAAGGTCTAGTGGACGCCTTCTGTCTAAACTGAGGCCAAAAGACAAATAATCGGGGTCCCTTAAAGGCAGTCTATTTGCCTAATGTCATTAAAAAAGTGATGGCTAGTCAGGAGTAATAAGAATATATCATAACATAATATAACTCTTGCTAATAAAACAAGCTTTGGGGGAAACAATAATCATCAGAGATTTGGTTGCATCAACCTCTTACTGGACAACCACCCCCCCCCCCCACCATTTCCGGGCCTTAGCTCATTCAAGGGGATTTCCTAAGGTTTCACCACCCTACTGCACCACAACACACTCCTAACTCTGTCATAAAGATACTACTCATAGAAGCTGGGATGCACCAGCTAGAGGACTGAGCCATGTAGCAGCCAAAATATGCTTTATTAAGAAAGCCTCCTGGGGGCCTGGCTGGTTCAGTCAGTAGAGCACATGACTCTTGACCTTGGGGTTATAAGTTCGAGCCCCATGGTGGGTGTACAGATTACTTTAAAAATAAAATCTTAAAAAAAAAAATATCCTCCCCATCCAGGTCTTGTATGTCTCTGTGCAATAAACAGCTGAAACTAACAGCTTGAAACTGAAAGAGTTGAATCCGACAGGTTTTTCATGGGATACCTAAAACCATGCCCATATATCACAGATGATCCAAAGTGGGGCCAATTTCCAGATTAGCTGGCTATTCTGTGAAAGAGCCAATGAAATCAGAAAGTGGTAGAAGGCAATGTCCATGAAAGAAATAGTTTTCCGGCAAAGACACTAGGAGATGGGTCGTTCAGCTGAACTTTGGTCTTCAAACTATCACCAGCTAGTGTTACTAACCTCTCAGATTGATCCTTAAAATAAAAAGATTCCCAGCTATTTCAAAAGGCTGAAGGGATGATGAAGAAAACAGCTAAAAAGTGTTTTGTGTTCCTTAGAAGAGAAGTGTTACATAAGCTCAAAATATACGACAATCTCCATATACATTAGTTATCGATAAGCATACAAATACTCCTTTATAAAAGGTAATGTTGCTCAAGATTTTAAATCTTGAATTTTTATAGAGAGATTTCTGTGTGTGACAAAAAGGATTTACTTCACTGTTTACAAATACATCAACTAATTCTCATCTACAGAACTGTAGATTTTATCATATCGATAGACTAAAAACACACAACTATTAGGGAAAAAAAAACATACCTGCAAAGTCTATCTTGTAGCTGAATTTGGAAGTAGTAAAAGAAATGGAGCCACAAGGGTTTGTTTTGAAGCTTTTTTCGATATCTTCACTGCTAACTGAACACTGAATGTTGGTATCCGGCTTTAAGACAAACCAGAAAGTTTCATTTACCAGCTGTTCACATCAATGGCTTGGCCACAGAGGCGGTTCTGTGGTCACAAGAGACAGAGAATGGAGCAACACGGGGAACTCACTGATCGCCTGTTCTAGTTCCCACACACAGGGAGAATCACAGCTGAGCCAGCGTGTGCAAAACGGTGTCAGGATTTCCAGCAAAGAAACTCCAGCAACTGCTTAGAACCCCTCTTTCCAAATTGTTATGATTTTTACAAATTATTACAATAATTACAACTTCCTCACTGGCTCAAATCTCCTTTAAGCAGGCTTGGAAGTAAAAGAAGACCACAAGCTTTTGAGTATGGGTTCAAATTCCCTAGCTGTATGTGACTCTGGACGGATTCTGTGACCTTTTCTGAGTTTCAGTCTCTTGGCCTGTGAGAGTATTAGCATCTGCTTCAGAGCTGCTGGGAGGCTAAAGGAGAAAAGATACCTGTGGCATCTATCATAATACCTGGCGGACACAAGGTGCTTAATATGGGCTTGCTCTCTTCCCCTTCTCCTTGTCCACCAAACGGAACTTGGAGTTGCTCGGCCGTACTGACACTACACAACTCAGTCACACTCGCCCTCTGTACGCGCAGTGAATGCGCACTGCTTCTTCTAAATACATGATTGAGAAAACCTGGGGAAATGAAAAGGAAAAGGACGAGAAGGATTCCTCTTTTTTCTTTTAGTCAAGCTATCTGATGTCCTTAAGGTTGAATGTCCTTCAGGGTCTGTACTGGCACGCAGTGCGGCAGCAAGGTGGCGCTAAGTGGACCTGAGGCCCTTCTGGTACGTTCTGGAAAGGAAGTACCTGAAACATGTGCCACTTCCCACACTCCGCCAGGTAAAACCAGCCCCATTGGGTGTCCGACGTGTCCATCTCATCCATTTCACTATCCGTCCTCTTGGGTAAGAATTCTTCCGCTTTGTGAAACATCTCCTGAGAAGCCAGAAAGAGGCAGAAGAAGAAATACTTTTCTTAATAACCAATGTACTTTTTCTACATCATTTTTCTTACTACAAAGAACTATATTCCAAGTGTCCTTCCCACAGTGACCCTTTAAAAATACCATTCTCTCTGGCATATTGACTCTGAAGATAAACATTTAACAAAGGCTGAATATCACTGCTTAACAGATAAGACAAATAATTATACACTCAGGTAAGACATATCAATGCCCATTCAACCATTTAAGTAAGCTGTGTCAATATCTATAAGCACTCCAGATTTTCAATATAGTGCCAAGAAATTTCTGTCTTATCATATGTTCACACATTTGGTCAAAAAGAATCCATGCTATCACAACTAGCTAAGACCAAACACACCTGAGATTTGTTTTAAACATTCATTATTCCATGGCATGGAAAGATGTTTATTATCTATAGTGTTGAGTACAAAAAAAGGTTATAATAAATAGAAATAGTATGATCCAATTTTCATAAAAATTCACCTATATTTACCCATGTGAATATATGTGTATGTACATGTCTGTATGTGTATATGTACACACATACAGATAAAAAGTCTGAAAAAGCCTATACAACAATTTATCATAGCTTTTTCTAAGTGTCAGGATAACAATAATGACTATAGCAACCCTTATCTGGCTCCTACAGTGTGCCAGGTGCTAAGTAATGTACAGATAATAACTCATTTAGGATTCATGACAACCCGGTAAGATAGGTATTATTATCCCAAATTTATAAAGGAGGAAACTGGAGCACAGAGAGATCATACAATAGGGCAGCCAGGATCCAAACCCAGGCAGTCTGGATCCAGGGTCTGTGCGCGTAACTGCCATAGTATACTGCCTTATACTTCATTATCAACAATTCTACAACCTTCCCTTTATCAAGTAACTTATGTCCACACTATCTTTGAAAAGGTTTAAACATTCTTGAGTAGAGATTGTGATGAAGAGAGGGTCACCAGAAAAGGGGTGATGAGGTTAGTCAAAGATGATTAACTTTATCTGGAATGTGTCCTCATTCCTTGAGGGTTTTTAAATAAATTAAATTTGCACAACTGATATATGAAAACAGTCCCTGTGCAAAAAGTCAGAACATTCTAGATAAAGCTAAACATGTTTTTGACCGTCCCTTCCATTTCTGGTATCTTCTCACCTTCCTTCTCCAGGGTTAACCAACACTATCACTTATTCTGTGTCTTTCCAATCTTTGTGTGTGTGTGTAATCATATACACACATACACACATATATGGTTATTGGTGATTTGTTAAAAATTTTATTTCCTACATCTTTGATTTTTTTTTTTTTTTACAAAGAATATGCACTACTTGGGTAATTTAGAAAATATTTGCTTTAAATTTCATTACTTAAAATGGTCCATCCTGTTTCCAGAAGCTGTGTAACCTGGCGTAAGCTTCTAATTACCTTGTCTAGGGCAGTTTCCTCTTCACAAAATAGAGATTAAAGGTTCCTTCCTCATTGGGCCATTGTTAGTAATGAATAAGATAATGCAGTAAAGTGCCAAGTACAGTACCTGAGCTCAATGAAGGGGGCTTGTTATTTTTTATTCATGTTTGGAAACTTCTCCAAGGAATGCTTTATGATTATTTTCTGGATTTTTCCTTCATGTTTTAAAGTTGACTGGCTGCTAAGAAATGAAAAATAGAACACTCTAGGGTCAAGAGCTTCAGGTATAGGACCCACTATTTGCCTTATACCTTTTAATCAGAAAATAAAGGCAATGATTTGAAATCTAAGATCAATTGTCCAGGTTAACTATTCACAACTCCTGCTCTTCCTCCTATTACTGTTCACATTGTTTGGCCATTTTACTGTGAGAAAGAAAGAAAGCAAGAAAAACCTAAATTTATTTTTTCTTCTGAAAGTAACTCCCCAAATGTGGAAGGATGAGTTTAAAGGTAATAGTTAAGATAAACATTTGGCTTATGAGTTCTATCTTTTCTCTACTAGAAAAGGGAATGAAAACAAGAAATAGGAAGTAGAAAATACCCTTTATACAGTATACACGTATCATGTGTGCTTTGCTATGTCACATTGTCCCTAAGATCACACTTTAAGCCAGGTTACAAGTGTGTTTTACCAAAGTCCTTCCAGAACTTCCTGTCATAAGTAGCTTTGGGTCGGACCCAGGACAGACTCATCTTTATCCTTATTTTGGAGAAGTTAGCACTATAGAAAGGTGCCACCATACAGAACATTCCTAAAGCACTTCAAATTCTACAGAATTTTTTGTCTTCCATAGCCCCATGTGCAGGATAAGTCACTATCCTCCAATTAAAGTTAGGGGGGAAATGAAGCAGATAAAATGCAATTATTTTGTCTATAATCATAGAGTTAGCCAGGGAGCTAAGAGTTTTAGAACTCAGCTGGCCTGCCTGAGATAGAAGACAGGTGCACTGTGCTGCCGGGTGGGCAGATGGACCGGACACAGACAGGGTGAAGGCAGGGATCTGAAGGACGCCTGGGACACAGGAGGGGAGATTGTAGGCTCTTCTGGGAGGGCTGCCCAGACAGCTGCGGGCACAAATTCCCCTCCCCTGGGGCACAGGAGAGGGCTGGCACAATTTCCCTCCCCCACCCCTCAGCATAAAGTAACCTCGGTAAGCAGCACAGTGCCAACAGAGTCAACCTAAACTGCTTACACCAAGCCCTGCTCCCCTGCACTCTGCGGGTGCTGCTTCACTAGGGCAAGTGTGCCTGAGAGCCAGAGCAGCAGGCTCCTACCCCAGAATGACCAGCACAAACCCCACAGCCACCAAGTCTCCTGACCACAGAATGCTGCAAAGCTCCAGCTCTGCTGGAAATAGGATCTGGTTTCTTTTAACAAGCCAACCAGAGCATACCTAGTTAAAACTTGCCACACTCTGGACAAGGTCCAAACACTGCCCACTGCAGGAGAGGAGAGCCTCTGCAGACGACCGGCCTGAAGGACAGAACAGCCAAAACATAGCAGCAGAGTGCACGCAGCACACACCAGAGACACTCCCTGAAGCACCAGGCCCTGGACACTGTATGACCTCTTCTTCATAAAGCAACAACTTTACAGGTAACACAATGGTACTAAATTCATATCTTTCAATAATCACTCTAATTGTAAATGGACTGCTCCAATAAAAAGACATAGGGTTTTGGAATGGATAAAAAAACAAGACCCATCTATATGCTGCCTACAAGAGACTCATTTTAGATTTAAAGACACCTGTAGATTGAAAGTGAGGGGATGGAGAACCATTTATCATGCTAATGGTCATCAAAAGAAAGCTGGAGTAGCCATACTTACATAAGACAAACTAGATTTTAAACCAAAGACTGTAATAAGAGATGAAGAAGGACACTATATATCATAACAAAGGGGTCTATCCAGGAAGAAAATCTAACAATTATAAATATTTATGCCCCCAACTTGGGAGCCCCCCAATACATAAAACAATAACAAACATAAAGGAACTCGTTAGTAATAATAAAATAATAATAGGGGACTTCAACACCGCACTTACAGCAATGGACAGATCATCTAAGCAGAAAATCAATAAGAAAACAACTGACCAGATGGACTTAATAAACATATTCAGAACATTTCATCCTAAAGCAGCAGAATACAGATTCTTTTCAAGTGCACATGGGATAGTCTCCAGAATAGATCACATACTGGGTCACAAATCAGGCCTCAACAAGTACTACAAGATTGAGATCATACCATGCGTATTTTCTGACCACAATGCTATGAAACTTGAAGTCAACCAGAAGAAAAAATTTGGAAAGACCACAAATACATGGAGGTTAAATAACATACTACTAAAGAATGAATGGGTCAACCAGGAAATTAAAGAAGAAATTTAAAAAATACCTGGAAACAAATGAAAATGAGAACACAACAGTCCAAAATCTTTGGGATGTGGCAAAAGTGGTCATAAGACGAAAGTATGTAGCAATACAGACTTTCTCAAGAAGCAGGAAAAGTCTCAAATACACAACATAACCTTATACTCAAAGGAGCTAGAAAAGGAACAGCAAATAAAGCTTAAAGCTAGGAGAAGGGAAATAATAAAGATTAGAGCAAAAATAAATGATATAGAAACAAACAAAAAAAACCCAGTAGAACAGATCAATGAAACCAGGAGCCTATTCTTTGAAAGAATCAATAAAATTGATATACCCCTAGCCGGACTTATCAAAAGGAAAAGAGAAAGGACCCAAATAAATAAAATCATGAATGAGAAGAGAGATAACAACCAACACCACAGAAATACAAACGATAATAAGAAAATATTATGAAAAACTATATGCCAACAAACTGGGCAATCTGGAAGAAATGGATAAATCCCTAGAGGGGCGCCTGAGTGGCTCATACGGTTAAGCACCTGCCTTTGGCTCAGGTCATAATCCCAGAGTCCTGGGATCGAGCCCCACATCGGGCTCCCTGCTCAGTGGAGAGCCTGCTTCTCCCTCTGCCTGCTGCTCCCCCTGCTTGTGCTCTCTCTCTCCCTCTCTCTCTTTCACTCTCGCTCTATCCCAAATAAATAAATAAAATCTTTAAAAATAAATAAATAAAATAAGTTCCTAGAAACTTACAAACTACCAAAACCGAAACAGGAAGAAATAGAAAATTTGAACAGACCAATAACCAGCAAAGAAATTGAATCATAAATTTTTCAAGAATACAGCCACTTTGGAAAACAGTGTGGAGGTTCCTCAAAAAATTAAAAATAGAGCTACCCTATGACCCAGCAATTGCACTCCTGGGTATTTACCCCAAAGACACAGATGTAGTGAAAAGAAGGGCCATATGCACCCCAATGTTCATAGCAGCGATGTCCGCAACAGCCAAACTGTGGAAAGAGCCAAGATGCCCTTCAACAGATGAATGGAGAAAGAAGATGTGGTCCATATATACAATGGAATATTACTCAGCCATCAAAAAGGATGAATACCCAACTTTTACATCAACATGGATGGGACTGGAGGAGATTATGCTAAGTAAAATAAGTCAAGCAGAGAAAGTCAATTATCATATGGTTTCACTTATTTGTGGAACATAAGGAATAGCATGGAGGTCATTAGGAGAAGGAAGGGGAAAATGAAGGGGGGGAAATTGGAGGGAGAGATGAACCATGAGAGACTATGGACTCTGAGAAACAAACTGAGGGTTTTAGAGGAGAGGGGGTGGGGGGATGGGTTAGCCCAGTGCTGGGTATTAAGGAGGGCAAGTACTGCATGGAGCACTGGGTGTTATACGAAAACAATGAATCATGGATCACCACATCAAAAACTAATGATGTATGGTATGGTGACTAACATAACATAATAAAATAAAATTTTAAAAAAAAGAAATAATACCAAATAAAATCAAATGTGTAATATTATCATAAAAAGAGTACCACCAGCTGTTTTCATAGGGCTAGAACAAACAATTCTAAAATTTGTATGGAACCACAAAGACCCTGAATGGCCATAGCTATCTTGAAAAAGAAAAGCAAAACTGGAGGCATCACAATTCTGGACTTCAAGTTATATTACAAAACTAGTCATCAAGACAGTTATGGTACTGGCACAAAAACAGACACATAGATCAATGGAACAGAACAGAAAACCCAGAAATGGACCCTCAACTCTATGGTCCACTAATCTTTGACAAAGCAAGAAAGAATATCCAATGAAAAAAGACAGTCTCTTCAACAAATGACTGTTGGGAAAACTGGACAGCCACATTCAGAAGAATGAAAGTGGACCACTTTCTTAAACCATACACAAAAATAAATTCAACTAGACATGTCCTCAGAGGCAAGGGAAACAAAAGCAAAAATGAACTATTGGGACTTCATCAAGATAAACATCTTCTGCACAGCAAAGGATATAATCAACAAAACTAAAAGGCAACCTATGGAATGGGAGAAGATATTTGCAGATGACATATCTCATAAAGGCTTAGTATCCAAAAATCTATAAAGAATTTATCAAACTCAACACCCAAAAAAACCAAATAATCCAGTTAAGAAATGGCAGAAGAGGGGCGCCTGGGTGGCTCAGTCATTAAGCGTCTGCCTTCGGCTCGGGTCATGATCCCAGGGTCCTGGGATCGAACCCTGCATCAGGCTCCCTGCTCCGCGGGAAGCCTGCTTCTCCCTCTCCCACTCCCCCTGCTTGTGTTCCCTCTCTTGCTGTCTCTCTCTCTGTCAAATAAATAAATAAAACCTTAAAAAAAAATGGCAGAAAACATGAATAGATGTTTTTCCAAAGACATACAGATGGCTAATAGCACATAAAAAGATGCCCAACATGACTCATCAGCAGGGAAATACAAATCAAAACCACGATAAGACACTACCTCACACCTGTCGGAATAGCTAAAATTAACAACACAGGAAACTTAGATGTTGGTGAGGATGCGAAGAAAGGGGAAATCCTTCACACTGTTAGTGGGAATGCAAATGGGTGCAGCCACTCTGGAGAACAGTATGGAGGTTCCTCAAAAAGTTAAAAATAGAACCACCCTACAACTCAGCAATTGCACTACTAGGTATTTACCCAAAGGACACAAAAATACTGATTTGAAGGGACAGATGCCTGTACCCCAATGTTTATAGCAGCATTATCAACAATAGCCAAATTACAGAAAGAGCCCAAATGTCCAACAACTGATGATATATATATATATCATCATGCATATGTCCATGATATTTATATATATATAATATGCACAATGGAATATTATTCAGACATAAAAAGAATGAAATCTTGTCATTTGCAATGACACGGATGGAGGTAGCGTGTACTATACTAAGCAAAATAATTCAGTCAAAGAAAGACAAATACCATGTAATTTCACTCAGATGTGGAATTTAAGAAACAAAACAGATGAACATAGGTGGAAAAAAGAGAGAGAGGCAAACCATAAAACAGACTCTTAACTATAGAGACCAAACTGAGGGTTGCTGGAGGGGAGGTGGGTGGGGGGATGTGATAAATGGGTAATGGGTATTAGCAGGCACTTGTTGTGATGAGCACTGGGTATTACATGTAAGTGATGAATCACTAAATTTTACTCCTGAAACTAATATTACACTATATGTTAACTAACTAGAATTTAAATAAAAACTTGAAACAAAACAAAAAATAGAATCATAGAGTTAGCACTACAAAGAAGATTAAAGAAACACCCAACGCCTCTTGAGCATCACTTCTTCATTAAACTGCCAACCCCCATGGCCTCATTTTCACATACAGACAGTTGCTCCTCCTCTCCTGTTGCCAAAGCTTAATTTGGTTGCTTTGCTTCCCAGATACTATGGCTCTTTGCAAAGACCTAGTTCATAAGACTAAGTCTTATGTTTTCTACAATAAGTTTCCCCTCCAAAGGAAGGGCTATTCTGTGTAATTAGGTTCAAAGAGTAAGTCAAGTTTAAATTAGTAACTTTAAAATACAATGGATCTAGATTAGAACATTTTTATGGGCAATAAAAGGAATGTGTGCAAGTTGTCTATCATGGAGTAGACAATTAATAAATGCTAGCTGAATGAATTAGTTTAGCCACCATGCCGATTTTCAGTTTTTAATTGGCAGGACTGATACTTCCTGCACACCAGGTTATGAAGAAAAAAGGTAGTATAAAGTGAAAAAGCATTTTGTAAAATTTCAAGTGCAGGGGGTATGTTGGTGGTATCTGTCTATAATGCCATCTATTCCAAAGACAGTATTTATGGGGCCTGGGAACAATTAATCTGGATCATCAAATAGAAAAGCTATGTGAAAAATGAGTGTGAAGTCAAAATCCCAGTCCATAGGAGAAAAATAAACCAACTTCCAGACTGGTTAAAAGCTTTCTGATAAGTTTATTGTAGTTAACAAAATATATTACGTTAGTATAATCTTGAGAAAATCATATTTGGTAATGAAAACTTCCTTGTCTCTACAGAAAGAAGATCCAAAGCTTGCTATTAAAAGCTTGAACGCAGGGTGGAACTTGTGGAATGACAGAGTAAGGAGCTCAGTGGACCTTCTCCCCTGCAAAACCACATTCTAATTGGTGAACAGTATTTTAAAGAATAAAAACAAACAAAAAACATATAAAGTCTCTAGAAATTGTCCTAAGGGCATACAGCAAATGGGAGAAACATTTAATCAAGAAAATCTACTAAATCTCAGAACAGGCAAGAGTCTGGCATTTGACTAAGATATAGTCCATTACCCCCATTCCATCAATGCTATGTTACAGAAGGTCTACCTCAGTCATGTGCAGAAAAGAAGACAGGAGCTTCCTTTCCCTCCAGCTCCTGGTCCTGGGCTAGTTTCATCCTGTAAGGGGCAGACTGCTAGTGTTTCTCATCTTCTTCAGCCTAGAGGTATGGGTCTATTCTGAGCAGGCAACAGAGGAGACTGACCTCCTGGCTCCTCCACCCAGTCCCAGTTCATTTGGTGGAACTCTATTCCAGGCTTAGTAGGTTAAGAATACTGAGTCCTGACTGCTACCAACCTAGTTGAAGACCAGGGCTGCCAATACCCCTTCTATCTAAAGTGCAGGTATCCCTGTGGGAAAAGTCAGCTCCCACCTCCAGCCCCAAGTGTAGTGGCGCAGGGGTTCTACTGAAGGGAAAAGGCACACCATAAGGACAAAGAGCTCCACATCTCTCTCTGAAGGGACTGACTTTATTTTGAACAGAAAATAGAGAACCTCATACCTAAGAACGTTATTGAAAAAAAAAAAAAAGGAAATCTTGAGGAAAAACAACCAAGAAGCCCAAAGCCCTAATACAAGCCAAATGGTAGAGAATACAGAAATTTAATACAGAGAACCAGGGATAACCAAGAAAAGCCCTCCTGGAATTACAATTAACCATGAGAGTCAGGAAGGCTGTGTACAAGCACTAGGTTGAATCCACCCAGGAATGATCAGAGCAGGTCATGGGACAAACTTGAAAACATTTCCTAAGCTGCACATGGATGGATCAACACAGGGTGGAAGTCTCACTGGCACAAGGGGTTTAAACACAGCCTCTGACCAAACAGTGAATAACTGTCCTTTCTCCACTAAACCTTACTTTTATTAAAAAAAAATAATAAGTC
The DNA here is from genome assembly GCF_002201575.2 of Neomonachus schauinslandi. NCBI lineage: Eukaryota > Metazoa > Chordata > Mammalia > Carnivora > Phocidae > Neomonachus > Neomonachus schauinslandi. The sequence goes on along the minus strand of NC_058407.1, from coordinate 99,087,732 downwards.
AGTTATCTATATGTTTGTGGGTCTATTTCTGGAATCTGTTCTGTTCTAATAATCATTTTCTCTATCTTGCTGCCAATACTACACTGTTTTGATGACTGTAGTTTCACACTGAATCTTTAAATCAGGAGTGTTAGTGCTCCAAATTTGTTCTTTTTCAGAATTGCTTGGCTATACTAGGTCCTTTCAATTTTGATTGGGATGGCGTAGTGATCTATTTGGAGATCACTGCCATCTCAACAATATTGAGTATTCCAACCCACAAATGAGGCGTATCTCTTGACTTATTTACGTCTTAACTTTTTTCAGTAATGTTTTCTGGTTTTCAGTGTATAGATCTTGTACATCATTTATGCAAGATTCATGCCTAAGTATTCCATATTTCTGTTATAATTGTAAATGGAATTGCATGTAAATTTCAATTTCTGATTGAATGTTGCTTGTATTTAGAGATACATTATTTTTTGTACATGGATCCTGTATTCAGCAACCTTACTAAACCCTTATTTGTTCTAGATTTTTGGACTTTCCATCAGATTTTCTGGGCATATATTTATAAAATAGGCATTTTGTAGATCGATATAGATAGCCTCACTTTCTTTTAGCATATAGATGCCTGTTATTTCTTTTTCATGCCTTCTTTTTCTTGCCTTATTGCACTGATTATCATCTCAAGTACAACATCAAATAAAGAATGGACATCATTTGTTTGTTCCTGGTCTTAGTGAGAAAGTATTCAGTCTTTCACTCTTAAGTCTGATATTAGATATAGGTACTTTGTAGATGCCCCTTATGTCAGGGGCACCCTTGGTCTCATAGGAGAAGGACTCACAGGACTCGGAAGTTGTTCTACTCACGGTTACAGTTTATTATAGTAAAAATATACACAGTGAAATAAGCAAAGGGGAAAAGCGCATGGAGTGACATCCAGAGGAAACCACGCATAAGCTTCCAAGTGTTCCCTCCCAGTGGAGTCACATAGGACACACTTAATTCTTCCAGCAACCATATGTGACCAGTGCAAAATGTTGCCAACCAGGGATGCTCACCTGAGCCTAGGTGTCCAGGGTTTTTACTAGGAGTTAGTCATACAAGTATGTGACCGACCTCAGCTGCTGACATTCCAGACCTCCAGAGAGAAAGCAGGTGTTCACCATAAATCACATTGCCAGTGTAAACTATCTGGATAAACTGGTATAGCATAGCTCAAGATCTCAGGTATGCAAATACACTCATTAGACAAACTATTCTAAGAGCTCAGTTCTCTGGAGCTAGGGAAAGGACAGTCATGGAAACAGGCCTTTCTTGAGAATGTACATGGTTTGAGCACCCTAGGCCTGCTGAGTTAGCCGTTTTCTGCATACCCCTTATCAGGTTGAGCAAGTTCCCTTCTATTCCTAGGTTGCTGAGAGTTTTTATCAGGGATACTAGATTTTGTCAAATGCTTTCCCGCATACATTGAAATGATCATATTGTTTTTCATTTTAGTTTGTTTATATGGTGAATTACTTTGTTGCTGTTCAAATATTAAACCAACCTGCATTTTTAGGATAAACACCATTTTGTAATTATGAATTAACCTTCTTATATGTTAGACTCAATTCACTAAAATTTTGCTTAAAATGTTTGTATCTATGTTCATTAGGGCTTGTAATGTCTTTGGTTTTGGTATCAGGGTAATGATGGCTTCATAGAACGAGTTGTGAAGTATAACCTTCTCTTCAATTTTCTGAAAGCTTGTGCAGAATTAGTATTGTTTCTTCCTTAAATATTGTTAGAATTTACAGGGAAACCATCTGTGCCTGGAGTTTTCTTTGTGGGTAGGCCTTTTCCATAAATTTAAATTCTTTAACAGATTTGGGATTATTCATGTTATTTCTTCTTGAGGGAACTTCGGTAGTCTGTGTCTTAGGATATGCCCATTTCATCTAAGTGGCCATACTGATTGACATTAAATTGTTCATAACATTCCCTTACTACCCTTTAATGTCTGTAGTGATGTTACCTCTCTCATTGTCAGTAATAATTTGAATTCTTTTTCTCCTGATCTGTCTGGCTGGAGGTTTATCAATTCTACTGATGTTCCTCAAAACAAACAAAAAAAACAGCTTCTGCTTTCATTAATTTTTTGGTTTTCGTTTCAGTGATTTCCATTCTAAATTTTATTTCCTTGCCCCTGCTTGAGTTTAATTCGCTCTTCTTTTTCTAGTTTCTTAAGGAGGAAGCTGTAGTCACTAATTTGTGACGTTTCGTTTCCAATATAGGCATCAAAGTAGCCATAACTTTCCCTCTAAGTACTGTTATAGCAACATACCACAAATTTGATATGTTGTCTTCACATTTTCTCTCTTTGATTAATGGGTTAAACTGTTATTTACTTACCAAATGCTTGCAGGTTTTACAGATCTTTCTTTTACTGAATCCTAATTTAATTCCATTTTGATCAGATAGCATACTGTACATGACTTGAATTCTTTTAAATGTACTAAGACTTGTTTTACAGCCCAGAATATGGTGTAGCACGTGAAATGTTCCCCATGTAGTTGAAAAAAAAAAACTGTATTCAACTGTTGTTAAGTGTAATGGTCTATAAATGTGAATTAGATCAAGTTGGTTGATAGTGTTGTTCGAGTCCTCTGTATCCTTGCTCATGTGTACCTACTTATTCTAGCAATTACTGAGAGAGGAGTATTAAAATCTCCAACTAGAATGGGATTGATTTGTCTATTTCCCTTTACAGTTCCATTAATTTTGCTTCATGTATTTTGAAGCTCTATTATCAGGTATATAAATGTTTAGGATTGTTACTGATTAACTGAACTCTTTAGCATAGGAAATGACATTCTTTATCCCTGATAATATCATTAATCTGAAATCTAATATACCACTCAAGCTTTCTCTTGACTGGTGTCAGCACCATAGCTCTCCTTCCATTTAGTTTTATCCTGTTTGTGTCTTTATATTCGAAGTGTGTTTCTTGTAGACAACTTAGAGTCAGGTCTTAGTTTTTACTCTAATCTGACAATCTGTGTTCCAATTGATATGCATGCAGCATTTACTTTGGTATGATTATTGATATAGTTAGGTTTAAGTTTATCATCTTGTTATTTGCTTTTGTTCCATCTGTTCTTTGTTCCCCTTTTCATCTTTTTCAATCTTCTTTTAGATTGAGTACTTTTAGGATTCCATTTTATCTCCTTTGGTGGATTAAGTATAATTCTTTGTCTACACACACCATTTTCATTGCCTCACTTTCCATTCACTCTAAAATCCACTCTAATTTAGTTTTTCTAGCTTCTGGCCCAGTATCTTCCACCACCATCACAAACAAGCAAACAAACAAGAAACAGCACTTGCTAGGACCTCCAATGAGCTTCAATGTTGCTAAATCCTATGCTCTTTTATCAGTTCTCATCTTACTTGACCACTCAGTAACATTCCACAGTTTACCTTTTTCTTGATTTCCATGAAATCATACTCTCTAGACTGTCTTGAATTTTTGGCCACAAGTTCTTGATCTCCTTTGTACCTTAATTTCTATGCAGCCTGTAACTTTTAGGCTCTGTGGGCTCAGTCCTAGCCCCTTTTCTTGTCTTTCTCAGCATCTTCGAAACATGGTCCTCAAGAATTATGAAGTAGTTCACAGGCATTTTCAGAGGATAAATTAAAGAAATTTGTTCATATATATTTTGTAAAGTTGAAATATAAGAGTAATAACGATTTTCATGAAAATTTAATTTCTTTAAAGTTACCAACTATGTCATTATGTTCAGTCTATGCTGATCAGTTCATATCAGCTAGTGTTCAGCAAATATGGTGGTGTAAAACCAAGTAAACTTTCACATCATTTTAAAACAAAGCCTCAAATCAATTTACTTTGTTGATAAGGTAGAGAAGAGACCAAGAATAAAGAGGCATTCCTCAGCTAAAACAGGTAAAGGTCTTGATATCGTTGAGAAACTGTCAGTCCAAATTTAATGCCCAACCAAATTGTGAAAAGAAACAAGCTATTGACAAAATTTCTTTATTAAATGACTCTATTGGAAGTCACAGAGTATCAATGGTACATGTTATGAGAGAGCAATTATTATCACATGAGTGTTTCAGCATATACTTTGTTTTAAAACTGAACAAACTACTTGTAGAGAAAACATAAATCGGTTCTTATAGCATATATACTCTGTAATGAGGCAGAAGTACTCAACAACTTTTTGTTCTGCTTATCAGTGAAAACTCACTGCACAAAGACAGTTTTCATTTAGACGATGATGCTTCTGTGAGCTGTGACATGGGCTGGAAAAGGTGCAACCCACTCAAAATTGACAGACCACGAGCTATACAAACAGCAAGAAAAGGTATTGCTGCATCACTAAAAGGCGTTTTAAACACATGGAACAATTAGAAAGAAGTAAACAATATGCCTCCTGATTGTAATTGAATGTTGAAGAAAACAATGAAAATTAAGTATCAGCAAATCTTGACAACTCAGTATGTGCTCTCGAATGTGTGGAAATGGCAGTGTTTGCAAAATCACCCTTCTACTTGAGTTTAAAGGGTATCAAGGAAAAAAGTGCTGACAAGAGTTTCCAAAAGGACAGATGAGATAAAAATATTTCTTTATGATGCTGATAACACTAATAGCCATTCTTGATTCCCAGAGGCCTGCTTAAGTATATAATAGCTAAAATACACTCGGCATCTGAAATAACCTAAACCTACTATTTCAAGGCCAGAATTCCCAATTTTTAATGAGGAGAACAAGGTACCAGATTTTTCAGTCACGAAACTATGCTACAAATGGTTCGATTGCTAGGGTGTGATTCCTTCCCAGAATCTGATGGCTTTCTTCACTCATCAGAGAGTGAGACTGATTTTATTATTGTGGATATATAAAGAACACATCCAAATGTTACAACATAACTCGAACAGATACTTTCCAGAGACTGAAGTAATCAAAGAATGACTAAGAATACATTTGCTCCTATCTTCCAAATGTTCAGGCTGGTTGAAACATTTGCTCCTACAGTTACTTAATCTTTTAAGTGTGTCAATTTGGCAACTGACTGGACACTAGGAATAGTCTTCAGGGAGAAATCTCATACTTTCTCAATATGTGTTTGATCTTGGCATTCTAAAACATCTGACAGAGCCAGCAAACACCAGTTGCAAATCCTGACAATCTATAATTATAACATGGAATTTCCTAATTTAGTAGAAATACAGGGTAAAAAAAAAAAAAAAAAAAGTCAGGGATGCCTGGGTGGCTCAGTCAGTTAAACGTCTGCCTTCAGCTCAGGTCATGATCCCGGGGTTCTGGGATCAAGCCCCGCATCGGGCTCCTTGCTCAGTGGGGAGCCTGCTTCTCCCTCTCCCTCTGCCTGCCGCTCCCCCTGGCTGGGCTCGCTCTCTTTCTGTCAAATAAATAAATATATAATCTTAAAAAAAAAAAATCAGTGTCTGGATCTAACCTACATCTCAAGCTATCTTTCAACAAGTTAGATCAAAAACTAATGATGTACTGTATGGTGACCTAACATAACATAATAAAATAAAGTAAAAATAAATAAATAACAAGTTAGATACATACTTTGTAAGAGGCTGCAAAACTATCTTTTTTCTATAATAAAAACATTAATTTTTTAAATACTACTTTCTTGTTTAAGATTGGTGATCTGCAACAGTACTAAAAGTTTGAGAAACACTGTCCTAGGGGTCTCACTTACTGTCATGATTTTAAAAGCCAAAGACTTTAAAAGACTAAGCCCAAAACTGCCACTTCTAACCCACTCTCCAGAGCCACCTACCAATTGCCTCTTTGGCTTTATTGCTTGAATGCTTCATAGGCACATTAAACCTGTAACAGGCCCAAAGCCAAACTCTTGGTCTCGGCCGTATCTTCCCCTTTTCCAATCTCCCCATCTTAGTGAAACCTAGCACTCTTCATCCAAAGCGCAGCCTGGACGGATCCACCTATGTGTCTCTCTCCCTGCTATCACCAATTTAGCCCAGATCACCTTCATCCTCACCATGGACTACTCTATAGCTCCCTAAGTGGTCTTACAATGGCCTTTCCGATGGCCCTCGATATTAGTTTTCAATTGCTGCTGGAACAAATTACCACAAACTTAGTGGCTTAAAGCAACACAAATTTATTATCTTACACCTCTGTTGAAGTCTGACATGGAACTCACTAGGCTAAAATCACCATGGGCTTGATTCCCTTCTGGAGGCTGTAATGGGGAATCTGTTTTGTTGGCCTTTCCAGCTTTTAAAAGTTACCCACATTTCTCGCCTTGTAGCCCCCTTACTTAATCTTCCAAAGCCAGCAATGTCGACTATTCTTCCACAACAACACCTTTCTCTGACTCACTTTTGTCTCCTTCTTCCGCTTTTAAGGATGCTTGTGATTACACTGGGCCACCTGGATAATCCAAAGTAATCAATCTCCCAATCACAAAGTTAGCTGATTAGGATCTTTTTTTTTTTTTTAAGATTTTATTTATTTATTCATGAGAGACAGAGAGAGAGAGAGAGAGAGAGAAGCAGAGGGAGAAACAGGCTCCCAAGGAGCAGGGAGCCCGATGCGGGACTCGATCCCAGGACCCTGGGATCATGACCTGAGCCGAAGGCAGACGCTTAACCATCTGAGCCACCCAGGCGCCCGCTGATTAGGATCTTAATTCCCCTTTGCTATGTAACCTAACATATTCACAGTGTCCAGGAATTAGGATGTGGGTATCTTTGGGAGGCCATTATTTCACACTTCCTAATACATAACTCATTTTCCATACAGCAGCCAGAATGATCTTTTTAAAAACACAGATACGTTCCTTCCCCTTCCTATATAAAATCCTCTAATGGCTTCCCACTCCTCTAAGGATGATGTTCAAAATCCTAAACATGTGCCACAGAGCCGTGCTTGGCTAGTTCCTGCCTACCTCCTGGCCTCATGTTCTGGTTCACTGGGTTCCAGCCACACACTGCTTCTCTCTGCCTCAAACACCAAGCTCCTTTCTGCCTCAGGATCTCTGCCCACACTGTTTCTGCTGTCTAAAGAGCCCTCCTTGCCCCCCATCCAACTTTACCTGGCTAACTCTTGCTCAGTCCTTCAAATCGCTGCAAAAGTGTCTTTCAGAGAGGAGACTTAACCTATGTCCCAGTCTAATATTAACTGCCCCTATTATACATTGTCATTGTTCTTGTTTTCTTTTAGAGCTTTGGCTGCAATTGCAGTTAAATGTTATTTGTATAATTATTGGCTTACTGTCTGCCTCCCTGCACTAGACTGCAAGCTCCTAAGGGCTGGGACCTGGTCTGTTTCATTCACCACTGTAAACGCTGAGGCTTAGAACTGATTGGCTTATCGTAGGTGCTCAATATATAGATGAGTGCCATCAGATACTATTTCAAAAGCAGATCCGACTCTTAGAGGGTGAGTTGTATAAGCCACAGACCTCAACATTTTGCGTATTTCAGACCAGGTGGGTCATACTCAGCATTTCACCTCACTCCATCCTTCAAACCTGTTACAAGTCTGCCTCCAGCCTGTATCACAAACTCCGATACTCCAGAAACCATTAGACTCACTCCCTCGGCCTTGTGCTGCATCTGCTGTACCCATCCTGGGGAGGCCACAGCATTTCCCTACTGCTGTTCATGTGCTGCACCACTAGAAAAAAGTTCTAAAATCATGGGAGTTGGGTGTCGCACAAAGGGTGTGATTTTCTGCAGCTCAAGAATTCTTCTTTTTCTCTGACTCCCTGTATCTTTCCTCACAGGTCCTTCTCTACCCACTTTTAAGTCTTGTATGTTAAGGCAGACTGGAAAGAGTATGTGTTCTGGAGCCAGAAAGTCCTAGATTTAAAACCCGGCTCTGTCCTTATTCTGAAAGGTCACCAAACTTTGAGACCTAGTATCATCCTTGAAAAAGGGAGACTAATCATTTATTAATTCCTACCTCACACAGGTATCAGATAATCTCAGTGTGGGCACGCTTTGTTGAGTGCCGCCTCAGCCACCAAACCCTGGCACATCACACTACTCACAAGCTTAACTCAATCCACTACTGGCACAATTAGAAAGAATGCCAAGACACAGGTATCAGTATATGAACCCATGACTATATGTGGATCTAGGAACACCTCTTCATAGACACTACGTTCGCTGTAGAACTTTCATTTCCAGAAATGAATCCTACCTCCATCCTCCCCCAAGCCTGAGGGACGCTGCCTGACTCAGAAGAGATATTACACTCATGTTAAATACCACCACGCACAAACCCTCCATCCTCATTCTCTGAAAATGCCCATCCTGAGACTTGACTCATCAGATATGCACTTTTTCCATTTCACTCCTTTATCCAAACTGTACTTGCCAATCTCTTTCACCTTTGGGGTCTGTGGTCATTTTGCTCCTTTGCCCTTCCCAAAGAACCACCTCTATAACTTCAACACCTAGCTCAAATGTAACTTATGTCAGGGAACCTAGTCCCCCAGTATCCTCTGGTATCACTTCCACTCCCCAAACTATGTTGCCAGACCCCTGAGGGGCAGACTCTGACTTGATCCGTATTTGTAATGCCCCTCCCTAGTGCCTAGAATGTTTTATATGTGGTAGATACTTAGTAAATATTTGTTGAGTGGGTGAAATAATCAATGATTGGGTTCTCTGGCAGTCCAGTTTTGACATACCAACTTGGAACTGTCAGAGAGACAACCAGTAGAGGTGTCCATCACCTGGCTCAGGAATAGGGTCAGGACTGAAAAGGTACATTTGGCAGGCATATTCACTACAGTAGTATCTGAAGCCTTGGAGCTCACCAAAAAAAGGATGTGTTGAGAAAAAACAAAGGTTAACAGTAGAACATTTCAGGGATAGAAGGAAGTGCAGTTAAAATTATGATTCAAAGACAAATCATAAAAAGAAGAAATCCAAAGCAGTAGAGACCCAGGAAAATAAAAAAACAGTCCTAAAAAACACCTCTAGTGCATTAATGTTGCAGAAAGACAGAAGAGGTTGGAGGCATAAAAGTCACTACTGATGTGTTGATTCAAAAGTCCTTGGTGACCTCCTAGCAAGTGAGGTGTTAGGGGCAGAGGTGAGGCTGGAGGAGTAGAGGTATGAATAAGAATGACAAAAAGTATAAGACTATTCTTTCAAGAAGCGTGACAGAAAAAGGAGAGAGAAGAATCATAGTGCCAAGTGAGTCTGGAAGCAGCTGTGAATGTAAAATAACAGAGAAAAAGATGGCTCAGCAGGTAAAGCACTGCACCAATACACAACGTTATCACTGCTGTCGCCCAGCAACAGGACACGGGTACTCATATAATTCTGCTGCATACTCACCTGCGTGGTCCTGAGAAAATCATTTTTCCCCTCCCTCAGCTAACTCATCAGATTCTTTGAATAATATGAGTTCATATGTGGGAAGGAATTATGGGAGACTTTATCACTGAAAGCAAGGTCTTAATACTGTAACACATGGGTTTGTAATCTTACAGATGTTTGTCATTTTTCAGTTTCCTTCATCAGTGTGAGAAAAGGAAACTGAAACTCCCTCATATGTAACAGTGATTACTTACTCGCAGCAAAGAGGAATAAGACGATGACACAGAGGGCAGAGAAAGGCAGGATAAAGTCACGGTATAGAGAGTCAAAGCAGTGATGGCAACCCCTTCAATTCCTTTCTACAGACTTTGCCATTTTTCTAAACTGGGGGACATTAGTCAAGGGCTACCTCCCCCAGGTGGATGGCGAACTGCCAAAAGCTCATACCAGAACTGAGTGAGCCTGCTCCTTCTGTCAATCAGATCTGCCTTGGCAGGGACATTATGCTTACCTCAAGGTGCCTAGTCAGTGAAAGGCTTGAGTAGATATCACTGACCTCATGACTGTCTTGAAAGATAAAATAAAATTTTGTACTGAGACAAAGCTTATAACTCCTTGGTTATTCTGTTTTAGGTTTCTCCCCCAAGGAAATGTTGCAAGCTCAGTGCTGATTTTCCACACTCAAACCATGTCATGGGGACTTTTCACTTGGAAGGGGCAGTTGCTTCTGAGTATTACCATGGCCATCAGTGTAACATTTTCTCAAAGCCACTTGTGAGTAGAATACAGTATCATACAGAAGGTATATTTGCAATAGGAGGTATGTCCGCAGCTCATAGGTGGTACATTAAGGCCATAGATGCTATCAAAAATATACAGGGAGAAACTAGGCAGAAGACCTCAATTAGAGCAGTTCACAGTGGCCTTGCTTCACAAAGTAGAATTTATGATCTCATTCAATGGTAAGAAATGGCAAATAGTAATTTCAATTGATGGGTAATGCAAAAGTCATCTGCATTTATCTTTAGGATACATTGTAGTTTTTTGTTGTTTTTTTAAATTTCCAATGTGTTTGGCTTAGGGTAACATTAAAATTAATTTTCATCCCATGAGCACAGCTGGACAAACTGTCCAGATGCTGCTTCTATTACTATAAACTAACAAATTACTAGAGAAACACACATACAGAACGTTGACTGTATTTTTAAAAACTAAACTGTCCTTATTGACAGAATTCATATGTTCATAGGAAGGAAACCAGTAAGAAAACAGAGTAGCATTAAGACATACTAGGGTAGCACAATAGGGGCTGAAAGAAGAACGTGGGATTATATGTGGAAGGTTCGCCACTATTAACAAAGGTCAGTCTGCTCTGGTGAAATCAAGCAAAATCGTTAGGGTGATGTCAGAAGAAACAGCATACAAAGAAATGTATAATGAGAAAGAAATGAGATAATGCTATATAACAAAACAAATTTATAAGACATTCACTAATGTCTTTATAATCCTTACAAACATACAAATGATCCAATAGCAATTGCTAATGTATATGTGATGGAGGAGGGAGAATGAACAGTAGGAGCAAAGGACTCCCTCTAGTACTAAATCCAGTCACCTTTGCTAATTCAACAGATATTTACTGAGTGCCTACTAAGTGCCAGGCTCTGTTCTCTGGCCTGAAGATACCGAAATAAACAAAACAGACAAAAATCCCTGCCCACAGGGAGCTTACAATATAATGAAGAATTTGAAACATGTGACTTCGAGCAAGACATACCTAGATGACTAAAAAGTTTGTTATGGAGAAACCAAGACGAAAAGGACTGCTAATAAAAACTGAAGACACAGACGCCAGTTGCACACATACACATACACACATATATGTATAATGGCAGAAAATGAAGACTGTTGATGACAGATCGTGAAACTGAATACAAACGCAGAGAGCACATTCTCATAATTCTAAATTATTTTTGCTAAAATCAAATCCCAGCAATTACTTTCCTGTGATGTGGGCTGATATTGCAGGGTTATATGTACGAACCCCCCCCCCCCCAAAAAAGATCTTAGATGACGACCAGTAACATGAAGGACTGGGATGCAACCACAATGTGCAACCAACAAATGCAGACCAACAGACTAGTTTCTACTGGATAAAAACTTAAAAACATAACAGAATTAACTGATAAACACTCCAACTCATCTGGAAATATATTCCAGAAATGGGGAAAAAAAAAAAAAGTGTTGATTACAGCAAAAGAGTATTGCAAGTATGAAAACGGGGTTGTAAGTAAATTTGGGCAGTTATCTCGGCACACGCGGTAATTTCACACATTCAGTCCAACAATTTGCTGAAACGGGATTCTGCCATTTCCTGAGTCAACTCCTAAGGTGTACATTTGCCATGTTACTAGGCGATTTCAACTCTAACAAGAGATGAATGGAATACTCTGGGCAAACGGATTCCACTCTTCGAGAGCTGCACATTAAAGAAATGTATAAAAGCAAAGCAGACCAAAATACACGCAGACAGAATGCAAATACCGGAGTCAGACAAGAAGGAGGGAGACAAGACTTGCAGTTGAAAAGTTCCAGGTCATCAGTTCTGTCCACTGGAAAAAAAAAAAATCTAAGAACTTCACCATCTAGACGCTTAGAACATACACTCGGTCCCCCCAAGTTTGAAATGACTGCCCACCAAGAAGGGAAAAAGGAGCACTGATGATTCCTCTTAGGCCCATTCAAGACACGGGGGTCGAATCCCCTCGCTTTAGATGGATGCGACTGGCAGGTACACCTGAGGCAAAGGCAGAGGAACAGGTCCAAAGCCCCGGAACTCCGATTAGGAAGCAAAACACAAAGTTTAAAAAGACGGTGGGGGGAGGGGGAGGCGGAGGCGGAGAAACCACAGCAAGTCAAATAAATAACTGTAACAGAAAGTAATAATGCGTTGGAAAACCCACGGAGCTATCTCCACCGCTCAAAAGCCAGAAACTATAGAAGCCCCAAGGGCCAGGATCTTCGGGGTCCCGGAACTCAACACCCAGCCCGAAGCGGGTGAGGGGGAGCAGTTCCCAGGAACCCCCTCCCGCCCCTCTCTCCTCAACCCCGCCCACTGGGTCCGCCCCGTCCCGCCCGGCTACTCACCGGATTCGCTTCCCACATAACGGTGGCGAAATCGAGCGGAGAGAGCCTGGGGGAAGGGGCTAGCCGCGGGGCCGGGGTGTTGGGTTTTTTCCGAGGGTCCCCGGGAGCGAAGGGATGGAGAGGCAACCTTTATGTAGGCCTTCCTTCTACCCCGCCCTGTCACAAGCCAGCGTCTTCGGACCACCGACCCTCCCGACTTCCGCCCGAAGCCGGCCAACCAGCGCTGGCCCCGCCCCGCCCCCGGAAGCTCGTCCCGCCCCAGCCGGTCCCTTCCGGGCTGGTGGGCGGGTCGTAGTGGGCGGGGCTTGCGAGTATCTAACTTGTGAGCGGGTTTAAGGGGCTTCTCCTCCGATCACCTTTCCAGTGCTATGTCTCCAGCGCAATGTCCCCGCCAAGTGACCCTCAAGCCGCGGCTGGTTGTAGTTCGTATGGTATTTATTGATCACTATATAGTGAGTGTAGTGGCCAAGAGTCAGGCCTGGGAATTAATCCCAGCGGGACAACGGCTTTGGGGACAAATTTCACTCTCTTTCAATTTCCCCGTCTTCAGAATGGAGAGAATAATAGCATTTACTTCAGGGTGTAGTGAGATCATTTAAAACGCCAACCGCAGTATTTGGCATGCAGTAAGAGCTCAATAAGCGACAGTTATTTCCCAGACACCGTGCTAGGCTCTGGAACGCTAGACCCATATGCAGTCCATGCCCTCACGGAGCTTAGAGTCTAGGGGGAAAAAAACCCAAAAAGTAAGTAATTTGATAAATAAAAAAGTGTAGTATGGTTTGTAGGTAGTGTGGCAAGTACAGGGTTCAATGAGAGCATGCTTACCTAGGGATAGGGTTTCTGCTTTCCCTTCTCCCCCCAACAGAGTTTAAGCTAAGACCTCAAGGATGTACTATTGAAGTTACCTGGATAAAGAGCTCTTAAGAAATGGGGAGAATCTTCTAGGCGAAAAAATAGAATCCACCCAGGGAAAAGGAAAAAGAAACAGCTTGTCATATTTCCTTCTGGGCTTTTCCATAGCTCCACACATAAAAAAAAAAAAAAATCAAAGAATACCTACAGATATAGAACGTGATTCTTTCACTTAATATCATGTGGATAGCCTTCATTCCAATATATATAAATCTATTCCATCATTTTGAAGCAGACTCATGGCATTCCAAGGTTTGTATGTATATCTCTCTCACACACACTTTTGAAATAATCCATTGTGACAGTCATGTAAGTGGTTTCCAATTTTTTACTATTCTAAAAAGTGCAGCAATAAACATTCTTGTATAGACGTTTCTGTACATTTGTCCATTTACTTCGTTGGAATTAGTTCTTATAAATGGAATTGTTTAGGGGTGCCTGGGTGGCTCAATTGGTTAAGCATGTGACTCTTGGTTTCAGTGCAGGTCATGGTCTCAGGTCCTGAGATCAAACCCCACTTGGGGCTTGTCCCTCTTCCTCTCCCTCTGCTCCTGTCCCCCATCCCCGCTCAAGCACATGCTCTCTCTCTCTCTCAAATAAATAAATAAAATCTTTTAAGAAATTAATGGAATCAATTAATAAGAGATTATAGAAATCTCAAATTTTAAAACATTTTGCCAAACTATACTCAAGAAGAATGTGTAAATTTGAAATCTCTAATTTCTTCTTGTAAATGGATTGAGATAGGTTTCTTCACCTTATTTTTTTCCACTTTACTTTTTGCAAATGGTTAACCAGTTGCCCCGATATCACCTGTCAAATAATCTATTCTTTCCCCACTACTTTGAAGTGGCACCATTAATCATGAACTAAATGTGTGTGTGTTTGTATGTTTCTGAACACTTTGTCTATTCTATCAGCTATCTGCTTATTCCTGTGCTATGTCACACTTATTTTTTTATATTTTTTATGTTATGTTAGTCACCACACAGTATGTCATTAGTTTTTGATGTAGTGTTCAACAGTTCATTAGTTGCATATAACACCCAGTGCTCATCACAACACATACCCTCCTTAATACCCATCACCCGGCCACCCCATCCTCCCACCCACCTCCCCTCTTGAAACCCTCAGTTTGTTTCCCAGAGTCCATAGTCTCTCATGGTTTGTGCTATGTCACACTTAAAATCATTGTAGCTTTGTAATATATTTGCTGTTTCATAAAGCAAGTCCTCTCCTAATTCTCTTCTTTAAAAATTTTCAAATTCGTGAGTCAAAATTTTCAAATTCAGGAATACATCTCTTCATGCATTTAGGTATTCTAAATTTCAAAGACATGAAAAAATTTTCACAAAGATTTGCACAATTTTTGTGAAGTTTGTTCCTAGATATTTTTTTTTTTTTTGGTAATATTGCGAATGAGATATTTATCATTACTGTAAATTAGGAAAACTTCGTTTTTATTATTTATTTATTTATCTCTTATCCTAACACACTGAAAATGTCTTATTAGTTCTAATAACTTGCCAGCTGATCTCTCTGAATTTTTATGTCAACAATCATATCACCTACAAATAATGCATTTTCTCTCCTCCTGTTGGATTGGCCAAAACCTCAGAAAACTTTTGAAGAATACAGGACAAGATAATGGGCATTCAGTCTATAATGTAGTAAGACAAGTATTTGCCCCTAGTTGATTCTTGATATCCTTTAAATACACTGTTACCTTGGGGTGCCTGGCTGGCTCAGTTGGTAGAGCATGTGACTCTTGATCTCAGGTGTGGGTTTGAGCCCCACATTGGGTGTAGAGATAACTTAAAAATAAAATCTTAAAAAAATATACTGTCATCTTTGAAGAAGTTTTCTTCTATTCCTAATTTACTATAAGATTTTAATTAGGAAAGGAGGTTAAATTTTATTAACTGTTTCTTAAGGTCTATTACCAGATTGACTTTTTACTCTGACTTATTAATATAATGAACTATAGTAGATTTCCTAATGTCCAACCTACCCTTACATTCTTGAAATAAACTCTGCTTTGCCATATATTCATTATTCTTTGAATACACTGCCAGATTCAATTTGTTAATCTTTTATTTAGGATTAAAATTTATTTATAATTAATGAAATTGGTCCATGGTTACTGGTGTTTTTTGTGTCTGTGTTTAACAAGTTTTGTTAAGTGAATAGCAGCAGTTTAAGTTATTTAGCTCTTCTTCAAAGGTGGGGATTTTTACAAAGCAAGTTTAGCTGGAAAGATTGGGACCAATCCTCAACCTTTTGTAGGGTTGGGACTATACT
The DNA here is from genome assembly GCF_002201575.2 of Neomonachus schauinslandi. Classification (NCBI taxonomy): domain Eukaryota; kingdom Metazoa; phylum Chordata; class Mammalia; order Carnivora; family Phocidae; genus Neomonachus; species Neomonachus schauinslandi. The sequence continues at coordinate 99,072,045 of NC_058407.1, read as the reverse complement.
TCATTTTTTTTAAAGATTTTATTTATTTATTTATTTGACAGAGAGAGAGATAGCAAGAGAGGGAACACAAGCGGGGGAGTGGGAGAGGGAGAAGCAGGCTTCCCGCAGAGCAGGGAGCCGGACGTGGGGCTCGAACCCGGGACCCTGGGATCATGATCTGAGCCGAAGGCAGACGCTTAACGACTGAGTCACCCAGGGGCCCCTATACTTCATTTTCTTGAAGTCTTAGGGTTGCCTGGCCTGGTGGTCAGAGAATGGAATGGTGAGAACACAACCGGTTTGAATATACATCAGATTTTATTTTGTTTTTTTTAAAGATTTTATTTATTTATTTGACACAGAGAGAGAGCACAAGCGGGGGAGCGGCAGGCAGAGGGAGAAGGAGAAGGAGAGGGAGAAGTAGACTCCCCAAGGAGCAGGGAGCCTGATGAGGGGCTCGATCCCGGGACCCTGGGATCATGACCTGAGCCAAAGGCAGTCGCTTAACCAATTGAGCCACTCAGGTGCCCCAAATAGATATCAGATTTTAAAATACAAACTGCTATATCTCAAAGTAATATGAAGGGAACGTATTTCATAAACTGAAAATAGCTGTGCAAATTTTAGTATTAATTTTTTTTCCATATCATTCTTGAGTTATGACCACTGAGAGAGTAAGAGTGGGAAGGGACCTTAATGATCATTTAGTCCTGGGGTTGTAAACTCATAGCTAATGAGCTTTGGCACACACAGACTATTGAAATTTTTTTGGTAAGTGGCTGCCATCTTAAAACTGGGAAATTTCACATGAAATCCTGTGGCTTTTCAGCTTCCCTTAGTCGCGGTATTCTCACCTGTGCCAACAACTGGCCAAAGTCTCGCTGACCCTTTCCCATTAGGGATGGTCTCTCAGTGTTACCTGAGCTACCAGGCCAGTATTTCTCATTCTTAAATTGCCTACCGAGGCCCTCTGGGTATTTGAAATTGTACTGATAGTCCACCTCCTATTTTGCTGAGGAAACCCAATGGATCTGGGACTTTCTAAAAATATCCTCATAGAAAACAACTTCACTGTATTCTCCCATACCTCTGGGTCTCCACCTCTCATAGTCTTTCCATAGATTACTCTTTGCCTGTAATGCCTGAAATTTTCCCTGTCACACCAAGTCCAGCACTGGGAATGCTCCCCTCTGCATCACAGCTCTGGGCAAAGAGCCACGGCAGTAGAAACTATGAACACTGGTCACTGTGCAGTAGAAACGGGCACTGGTTTTCTCAGGAAGACCAAACAAACGGAAGACAGTTTACTTTATCTTTGGTGTTTTCTATGTGTGTTCTGGCTGGAGGCGTCCAGAGCCCAGCTAATCCCAGCCCAAGGATCCTGAGTGATTGCAGCCCCCCTTCCACCTGGTTGAGTTTATTAGCTCTTTGAGTACCAGGAGAGGAGGAGGAAATGCCTGAGGGGAAAGGAGCGAGGAGAAGAAAAGGAGCAGTGGAGACCTATCACTGGAAAGCACGAAAATAACAGAGCAGCAAGGCAAATTTGTGCAAACAAAATCAATCTCACGTACAGACAATAGGAGGAGAAAGGAGAACCAAGTAAGTGGTGAGATGCAAGAGATAGCATCACTTATTATTTTAATGAAATTTTCTATAACAGTTTTTATTTTTAAAAGCCACATTCAGGGCTGGAAATAGGGGAGCCCTAGAAATGCATATGGAAGACAGGCTGGATTTGACAGAAAGGAGGAGCCAGAGACCGGAAGAAGGCGCAAAAGGATCGCTGAGGGGCCACAAGAGGGTCCAGGAGTAAGGGAGAAAAAGCTGCATTTGTGCCCATCAACCTTGAATATAAAGACCCAGGCTCAGTCTGAAAAAGAGCCAACAATGAGGCAGCCCCAGAATCAGCCCTGCTGTTGAAGTCTGACACGTTAACAACCCCAGCAGGAATTAAGAGGTGAAATAAGCAGATGAAACATTTGCTGAAGCTGAGATAAGCATTCCTGGGAAGGAATTTTTCAAAAAATCAAAATGAATCCTGTAAATCTTCCTAATTAGGAAACATGACCAGAAATTAAATTCAACTGAAAAAAAATGAAGTGCTAAATAACTCACCCACTAAATGGCAAGGCTCTATTGAAAATACCACTGATTATTAGTTTTAGCTGCTCAGGGAAATTATCTAGGCACAATGATGGGCATCAACATGCAGCTCACAGCAACAGTCAAAAGCAGTAGCTGAGATGTGTGGCCATCCTAATTAGAGGATGGAGAGTCTGAAAAGGCTCTGGAGCCGTGACATTCCTAGCTGTGGGCTTTCCTTCCAGGAATGCCACATTAGGGTTTTGGTCATCACATTGTAGAGAAGGACTTAATAGGACTGATCCGGAAAGGGGCAACAGAAATGACTTAGAAAAGGAGTGTGAGAAGCTTTGAGGTTAAAAGCGGAAAGCAGGAAAACACTTCCATAAGAAATAATTTTAAAAATTAGGAGAGAGGGAGGCAAGTAAAAGCCTTCGGTGGTGGAAAGAGCGGCCGGAGGGTGTCTTGCCTGCATGAGGTCATTCCAGGCATGTGGGGCTGATGCCTGTTCCTAATGAGCAGGGAGGTCAAGAAATTACAACAGATTATCTAATATGAATTACTCTTGAATTCTTCATTCGACAAATATTTACCAACCACCCCCCATGTCCCAGGCACTGTCTTTAGCCTTTTAGGATACATCAGTGAATGAAATAGAGAAAAATCCCTGCCCATGGGGAATTTACATGCAAGGGTGGGGGGCGGCGGGCTGGTCTCGGCCTGGGGCTGGGGGGAAACTGATAATGTAATGTAATAAATAAGTACATTGTGTGGTATGTTATAGGGTGATAAGAACTATAGAAAAAATGAACCTAGATCAAGGTAAGGGATATTGAGAGTCATCAGGATGATCCTCCTTGAGAAGGTAACTTTGAGGAAGTCTGGAAGAGGTAAGGGAGCAAGTGTGATGGATATCTGGGCAAAGAGTATTCCATACAGAGGGAACAGGGTGCAAAGATCCTAAGGAATGTGTGTGTGAGTGTGTGTGTGTGAGCAGGGGGAGCAGAGAAGATGTGCAGATTGAACAGGGCCTGGTATAAAAATTAGCAAATACTTACATGGCACCAAGTATGTGTCTGACACTGTTATAAGCTCTTTATATATATTAGCAAATATAATGCTCACAACAAACCTATAAAGTAGGTGTTCTCACCCCTTTTATATGTAAGGGAACCGAGGCTCAGAGAGATCAATTACCTTGGCCCAAGACCAAACATTCAAACCTCGGTAGGTGCCTGGCTTCAGAGCCTGCGCCCCTAATCACTACTCTATGCCATTTCTCAATGTGGTCTTAACCCATATATTTCTGATACCAGCCCCGAATACCTAATTGCAATTGGAATTCAAGTACTCTCCCAGGATAAATTTACGTTATTCTTTATAAAAAAGCAGCGTTGCTCATTCCTTGATCACCTATATCCTTTTCCCTGATCCCTTGCTCCCTTCCCCCATCAACTCAAGGACTGATCTTTTCTGCAAGTTCACCATGAAGTCAATCGCTTTTGCCCAGCAAATCAAGTCTCTGGATAGAGCTTTGGTTCAGTGTGAGAGGAGGAGTTGGGGTGCTTCTGTATATTAATAATGCCCTACAGATCACTAGGAGGCAGGACAGAGCATACACTGCATTTAAAAACTAGATACTGCCTTTCCTTCCACTTTAAAAGGCACTGTGTGGAGGAGGTACGTTTGTAACATACTGATCACTGGCTGTTCTCATGCTTTCTATGTCCAGTTCTCTCAAGATACAGCAACTTTATTATATTAAAAACCATTGAATTATGTACTTTATTTTTTTAAGATTTTATTTATTTATTTGAGAGAGTATGAGAGAGAGAGAGAGAGAGCAGAGGGAGAGGGAGAAGCAGGCTCCCCAACATGGGGCTCGATCCCAGGATCCCAGGATCATGACCCAAGCCAAAGGCAGACGCTTAATGGACTGAGCCACCCAGGCACCCTGAATTATGCACTTTAAATGGAGGAATTGTATGGTATGTGAATTACGTCTCAAAAAACCTGTTAAAACAATTCATTTTTAAAAAATACAGGACCTTGGCTTTCACATCCTTTGTTAACCCTCCTCTGTCCTCCTTCACATAGTTTCAGGGGGCCCAGAACCACACTCAGAAAAATGTCTACCATTCTTAAACCCCAAGCACTCAACCCAAAATTACACCTTTGCTTTGACTCCAAGGCTTACAGCATTATGCCAAGGAATAAATGGCTCTTTCCCATTATACCTTCAGTACCAATTTTTCTTATTAGAAAAAATAATTCTAACATGGGTATGTTGAAACAAACACATACATATTATGGAGTGGAAGGCAAAATTTGCATACATGAGAAGGCAATATTCACACACTGTTTGAAGCAGTTTCTTGCTTGTGGCTGGCTATTTCCAGCTGAGGATGGGGAGGCACATGCTCCCTGCCATTATCGGAGAGCAGCTTAAGATGTCATGTTAAAGTCTATAACAGTCAGGAGACTCAGCGGCTGATCCAAGCTCTGGTTCTAACTTGCTCGGTGATACTGAACAAGTCACATCCCATTTTGGGACCTCAATTTCACATCTAAAAGATGAGATAATTGGACCAGGTGATCTCCAATGTTGCTGCCAGTTCTCACAGTCCTTATTTGGTGTCATAATGAGACAAATCAGATGCTGGGCTAAGGGATGTCAGCACCATGATGCCCAGACACAGAGGAAGCAAAAGATAAACTCTCTGCCTTTGAGGAACTTTTCATTTACTGAAGGAAACTAATAAGAGAGCCAGATATAAGACTTGATAAAGATATAAAGTAAATACACAAACCATCCAAAGAATGCAAGGAACAGGAAGCAGCTGAGAATGACTATCCGCTCTCCGGTCCAGATCACCTTGCTTTGACTCACCTGTGCAACTGAAGAAACAAGAGGGTTCCTACTCTGCCAAACCTTGGGCCTTTTGGGACAGGTACCCCTGATGCAAAGGCACTCCTTGTAGATCTTGTGGATGGCCTCACATCACAGAATAAGAAACTCTCAGAGTAGAAAAGGAATCTTAGCAAACAGGTAATCCAAATCCCTCCATCAGCATTTAGCATTTGGGATGATGCTTCTCTTGTGCTTATATTTTTACTTGACAGAATATTCCTAACATTATCCACAATCCTGAATGATCCTAAAACTGGAACAGGAATGCATATAATATCCTTTTCTTCAAAGTCCGGGGAGCTAAATGTGGAGTAGTTTTAAGACGAACGAGGCTCATTATTGCCATAGAGTTGAACAAGATTTGCCTGGCAACCACTTCTCAAAAATCACTGCCCTGAAGAATCTCAAGTTCTTCCCCTCTATTTCAGGGTGCTGGTGCGTTTTCCTATCTCATGCTTTCATTTCAGATCTGTTTCCACTCCCTGAGGCTATACTGATCATTTCCACAGGTCTCCAGTAACATGCCTTTATATGTCTTCACCTGCCATGAGTTCTTAAAAAAAAAGGCAGCGGGGGGGGGGGGGGGGGGGGTTACTAAAAGGAAATAGAAAAGAAAAATCACCTTGATCTCTACCATTCGATTCCTTCATTTTCATTTGTCCTGGGAGGATTTCTTTCAGCCGGGGCCCTCCCGGATGAATGCCTACTCTGAGACTAGACTAAAAATCAGTATCTCTGGGTAGGATCTTGGGGAAAAGCTGCCTGGATGATACAAGGATATTAAATATTTGGCCCCTGGAGATTTCTTCCAATCCAAATAGTCTGGGGTGCAGAAAGGAATGGTGGTCCCTCATAGATTGTCTGAAACTGTGTTTTTGCTCCCTGGCTGGAAAATGTGCTCACTTCATCATTTCCTCACTAGATGGCGCTAGCACACAGGCAAGAAGGGCTCTAATTGGGGGGGAAAAAAAAAGGCGAGCACAAACTCTCTAATAAGCCAGAGAATTCCTTTGTTTCTGGGTGGGCAAGATCAGCTTTTGTCAAGCACATTTCAGAATAGCTGTCTGGAGTAGCAATAATCTAATTGTACTGCTTTACCCTAAATCAACCAAATGGTCAAGACTAAATAAAAGCAGTATAATATGTACTTAGGAGTAAAGGCATTTATAAAGAACTATAGATCACTTAACTACATAGTGTCAAAAAAAGATAGGCGGTCAGGAGGCTTAACTGTGCACCATAATCAAAAGTGAGAGGTTTTAGATTCTTGTTCTGATATGGATGGGGCTTTGCCAGTTAAATAATGCTGATATAAATTCAGGTAGCTACAAAATTAAATCAAATTAAATTAGGGATTAAAGTAGAAACTCTCCCATTTCCCAACAAGCTGTATTGTTTTAACATATTTGGATCTGTTTCAGGATTAGTTGATGGACCATTTGATAAACTATTCACCATTTGAACTATAACCACTAACCAAGTTCTGATGAGATAACATCTAAGTTGAGTCTTAGAATTTTGGATTTAGAAAGGAGCTTATATGGCCTCTGTCTTCCTCCCAGCTCCCACACTAATCTCTTCCCCATTAACAAGGGCTCACTCCATCTGTTTAAACTCTTGTAGTAATGGCAAACTGACCACTCAGAGAAGTGGCCTGTTATATTTTCAGAAAATTCCAACAGAGAGTCCTTTAGGTTGAGCCCAAGTGTGGCTCTTTATAACTTCTACCCATAGATCTCCATTCTTCCTTTTAAAGGAATGCAGAATAAACAGCCTTTTTTCTATGACTTCTTTTAAAATATGTGATGGTTTAGGCCTTCTCAGCCTAAAATAGTATCCGTTTCTTCAACCCTTTTTTATATAACATGGTTTCTGGATCGATTTTTGGTTGCCTTTTTCTGATTTATCTTAACACGTGTTCTGATCACATAGCCAACAGAACTGTCAGCTGCCTTGGTTCAAATGCTGTGTTTCTAGGAAGGGGACCCACATTTGGTGAACTCTCTCCACTGTTTTCTTTTTGAAGCCTGTGGCCAGCTCCCAGGTCACTCACGTGTTCGTGGTGGGTCAGACCAGCTCAGTCCTTGTCTATGAAATTCATTTTTAAAATTATAATTCAGCTGTTTAGCTCTGTGATGTAGCATAGATTTTGGCTCGTGGCTGTGCTCTGTTATAATTACACAGACTCATTTAATTCAGACTCAGGGGCTAGGCATACCAGGATTCAAATTTTTGTTCCCCTGCTCATGAACTGTGTCCTCTGAGGCTAATGACTCGATCTCTTAAAACATCAGTTTTTTCATCTCTGAAATGGAGATATAATGTTGTCACCTGCCTCAGAGAGTAGTGCAAATTAAATGTGACAGCTTTGTGGAAGAAGTCTATTTCACACAATTCATGTGTTCACATGTTCGGTAAGTGTTTGCTATTATAATTAATATTATCCTATCTTCCTTCATATTAGCTCTCCCTCCTTGTTCGTGTCATATGAAAATCTGATAGGCATCTCCTCTAAGACACAGACAAAAATCCTGTCAGGGACGTGTAAAAGAGAGACCTCCAGGCTCGCCGCCATGGTTTCCCGGCAGGCTGACATATGCACTAATCAGCAGTCTTTAGGTATAATTCTTACCCCAGCCGTGGCTGTACCCACTGGCTATCAGCCAGGTCATGTCTTATCCACAAGGTGATTATGATAGATTTTGTCAACTGCCGTGCTGAAAGCAAGGATGGTTTTGATGCCTCTTCTTTCTACCAGTCTAATATCCCTATCAAAAAAGGAATAAATGAAGACATGTTTTGTTTTCTGAGATTTCGGGTTGGCTCTGAGTGATCTCTGCTTTTCTAAAGACTTACAAAGAGTCTACTTAATAATCTGTTCAGTTGATGGGTTAAAGTGGTGAAATTGTGGGTTATTTCCCCCTTCGTTTCTATTATTATAATAATGTTTGTGGAGTAAATAGCTTTTTAAAATTCTGTTCTAGAATTCTGCCAGGGATAATTGTCAAGCTGACTGGCTTATAGTTTTTATAATATGCCCCCTTCCCCCTTTTTGAGAATTGGGACAACTTTGTTCTTCTCTTGTCTGTTAACAGTTCTCCTATTCTCCATGCTTTTTCAAAGATTATCGACAATGGTTCTGGGAGTCCTTTGAGCAACCTGGGATGCGGTTTGTCTAAGTCTGGAGATTTGAATTTATTAAGGGGGGTGAAAAGAACACCACGCTAGTTTCTAGCTCTGGCTTTGCCCTTCACTAGCTGAGTGAGCGTGGGCAGGTTTTGATTTCATTTCAGCTGAAATTTCCCCATCTGTGAAATAGGGCATTTGGACCAGATGATGTGGAAGGGCCCTTCAAGGTCGGATGGTCTCTGTTCTATGTCGCAAAAAATCAGACATTTGCTTACTAACTTTTCTCCTTTATCTTGGCTTTCAGTTTCCTCTCAATAAAATCTGTTCTACCCCGCCCCCTGCTTTTTTTTTTTTTTAATTTCAAAGCTATATTTTGGTTTAGAATCCAAATTCTTTAGTGTGGTGCTCAGAGTCCACCATGTCTGGCCCCAACATTTCATTCCAGCTGTGTCTCTTCCTTCTCCCAGGTGCAAGCCTTCTCTCCATTCAGTTGGACCATGTCACTCTTCCACATGCTGGGGCCTCCCCATCCTTTTGCTCAGGCCATTCCCTAAGGTAAAATGTGATCCCTAGCCACCTCTCTGGCAGCTTTCACCTGCTCTTGAAAGCCCAGCATAGTTACCCATTCTCCTGGGAAATGTTTCCTAACCACCGCAGGCACAGTGCTTTCCTCTCTCGAAATCTCCGATGCATTCAGTGTAGATCATCTGACACTTAATCATAATCATCCCTGTGGCATTTAGGTGTGGGTGTGTTGTGGGACTGTATTGTTATTGATCTGCATGTACCAGGTCACTCCCTCCTGCCCTCTTCCCCTCTCTCTGTTGAGCACTATCCAGGGGATACTCCAAAAAGTTTGGTGGTATATTGAAGGCATTCCAAGCCATTACCAGTTATCCCTAATCAGAACATTTAGATAATCATCTAATATGCAGAAATTTCTTTTTTATCTTAGGAGTCACAGAAAGGTGAGCTCAAGTAGTTTAATACTAGAACACATTTCAAGACAAGAAAAGGATTTTAGTATACAATTGATAATGAAGCCCAAACTAGCTCACTTTCTTCCCTGTTCTACGACAGATAAGTGATTTGAGGAAAGTTGTCTAATGGACAAATAACTGGTTCAGGATCAAATTTACCTCATTGGTGCCCATCCTATTCTAATCCAACCTTTCCTCTATTAGCCAACAGCCTAAAGCTTTGGGTTGGAGGTAAGGTGTATATTTCATCTAATAAATGGCATAGCTACCTTTCTTAATAATGGAGAAACTACTTTTGTGTGTCCTACATAATTTCAGATGAGCATCCCAGCAAACATGGATTGTGTAATTATGTTAGCACATGGAAAGGGAGGATTGGCTTCTCCCCTCAACAATTGTGAAATACTCTTTGTAGTACATAATAAGTTGTAATGAATAATCTTAACAGAACACTTCAGAATCACACACCACAGTCACAAAAGTATAGTTGACCTTTGAACAATTCGGGAGTTAGGGGTGCCAACCTCTTGCATAGAGAAAAATCCGTGTATAACTTTTGGCTCCCCCAACTGGGAGCCTTACTGTCAATTTACACATATTTTGTATGTTAAATGTATTACACGCATGTATTTTTACAATAAGGGAAGCTAGAGAAAAGAAAATGTTAAGAAAACCACAGGAAAGAGAATATAAGAATGTACCCTAAAAAATCTACGTGTATTTGGAGCTGTGCGGTTCAAACCCGTATTGTTCAAGGGTCAACTGTACTATAGCTGTGGGGAAAGACTTGTGATGAGATTGTGACAGGGGGAAAATAAAGTCTTTCTGGGACACCTGGGGGGCTCAGTCGGTTAAGCTTCTGCCTTCAGCTCAGGTCACGATCCCAGGGTCCTCGGATCAAGTCCCACATCGGGCTCCCTGCTCAGTGAGGAGCCTGCTTCTCCCTCTGCCTGCCGCTCCCCCTGCTTGTGCTCTCTCTCTCTCTCTCTGACAAATAAATAAATAAAATCTTAAAAAAAAAAAAAAGAAAGAAAGAAAAAGAAAGTCCTTCCAAAAATGAGCTGCTCACAAAGCATGTCAGAAACAGAGCTGAGAAAAGAAGTCATTCCTTTGCTCAACACACGCTGACCATCTACTCTGTACCAGACCCTGTTGGGGACATCGGTGTTAGGGACGAGGAGATATAGGAAAGACATCTAGGTCTTGCTCATGAGAACTTCACAGTCTTGGGGGAGAGACCACTAAAGAAACAGATAAGGACTGTGTGATATGAGAAGCGCTATGACAGTGATTTGTGTTCCCTGGGGCCGGGAGCCAGCCTAGAATGTAAAAGGAAGCAAACATCTTTGTTCCAGCTGGGCATGCCCCAAGCAGCACTCACAAACTCTCCAACCTCCCCACACACCTGAAAGCAGGCTCACTAACTGGCAGTCATGACCTCTGCCTTGTGGTGCGGGGCAGGGGCGGGGGCGGCGGGAATCAGGAACTGAGAGGCTGAACCATGTCCTATTATAGTGAGGGTTGCATACTAACAAGTCAGTCCAAGGCTTATAAAGCAGTGTTTGTACAGATCACTCATTGCCCAGCTTGGGGGTGATAAGCACAAATTTCCCAGGCAAATACAAGTAAAGCCGGTGCTTAGTAAGCTCCTAATAAATGGGAGTGTTTATAACTGTTAAACAGAATGATAACACTGGAACTCTTTACAGGAAAGCAAAAGTAAAAGTGTGTGAAGAAACAGCCCAGCCACATGCATTGCTGAATGCATCATCAGGCGTGGGAACATAAACTCCTGCTCCCCAGTAACAGTCATCCAGAAATTACACCACCTAAGCCACATCTCCTCCTTCCCTTAAAGAGCACTGTCAAGAGCACTTGTCACTTCAAATAAAGGAAAGTACTTTCCCTGGCAAATCCCATCCCTGTGAAACCAACCTTATCTCTCACATGCCTGAACCCCTGACCCCATCCCCCCAGCCTTCACCCGGGTGCAAATTCCAAGCCAGCCCATTGACTGGACCATGCTTTCCCCACATTAGCTGCTCTCCGCCAGCCTGGTCTCCATGACTTGGGCAGGGCTCCTTCCCCACGCCCTCCCAACCTACTGCTCCCCACTCTACCTCCCCAGAGAGGAAGGTGAGATCACTTCCTTTTTTCACCTGAGAAAACCGAGACCCAGGGAGTCTCGTCACATGTCTAAGGTCACACTTCTAGAAGCACCCCCCCCCCACCACTGCGATCCGGAAGTGTGACCTTGCCTGCCTTGTTAGCCTTTGAGCTGTCTGTACATCCTGCCCTCCACCAGCAGAAGGCTCCCTTTCTGCCTCAGCTTCCTTCTACCCACAGAGGTTCTCAGTGTGGCTGAGGGATGCCAAGGTCTTCCAAGCTTTGGGAAGTGAGGCATCATTGGGGCATGAGGAAGAGGGATAGATTGGATTTCCCAGATGTCTTCCTCCTACAGGGAAACCCCTCATCACCACGGCTGTGAAGGCTAGGCAGGCATGTGCAAAAAAGGCTCACTAAGTACCATCAGGGGATACCAGTGGTTTAGAAACACGGTCAGTGGAGCCAACTGGGAATGGGACTCTGGCTCTGCTATTTGCCAGCTCTTGGTGTTGGGCCCATGAATGTCTCTGAGGCTCCCTTTCAGCATCTATAAAATAGGGACAGTAAATACCTACCTCATCAACTTGTTATGAAGGTTAAATCTGGTAATACATGTCAAGCACGTGGCCTGGTGATTGTCATATTTCAAGTCCTTAGCAATATCTGTTTTATTTCATGAAAATGACTTTTGCCTTAAGTGGAGAGGTAATTTCTTAAACTTGATTTTCTGCACCTGAATGTATTTAGTAAGAAATTTATTAATGTATTAATAAATAAATACATGGATCTTTAAAATATAAGAAAAGCACAAGTTCTTTCCAAAGTAAAAATTTTCACTGATGCTTCAGCCCTAAAGGCTTAATGAGACCTTCGGTAAGAGTATAAGAAAGCAAACAGGAGGCAAGGGAGCATGTTTTATTCTACTGTGGCTGAAATTTTTGGCTCTCAGTGTCCATAAAGGCCTTCTTAAGAAGGTACTAGCTAGATGTTTTAGGACCCAAAGCACAATATTTGTTATTCCCCAAATGTCGTAGGGTCTGTCCCCAAGAATAAACTCTTGGGCTTCTCATGTTGACTAGAAGCCTGTTAGAACACCCCTCAGAGACATACATTTGCAGTCCGACTTAGAGGCATATGGGTAAAGTATTTAAGAAAGCAAAGAAGAAAAGCAACATAAGACTTAATATCTACAAGCAGACTTCATATTGTCTTCTTCAAACAATGAAAGACAGATTTGGGGATTTTAGGACACAGGACATTTTCCTTTCCCATTTCCTTGTTGTGTACAATCTTGCCAGGAGGCTGCATCCTTCCACCTGCCCTGTGGCACCTCGGCTAAGCTACAAGGAAGGCCCACCCAGAAACACTCAGAACCGTGGGGGCACTCTACCACCTCCTGGGTTCTCATGCCCTGTCCACAGGTTCCTTTCCTGATGTCATCCTAGATCTCCTGTGAAGTGTTCTGCTTGGTTTTTAGAGACATTATATGGTTTTTCATATATATGTTTGTTCATTTCATGGGAACACTGTTTCAATATGTATAACCTTACACCCACCTACTGTCTCCACTTCTTTCTTAATTACATCTGAAGCCCCTGAGACTGAGCATCTGCCCTAACTTCCTCCACGGTTCTCTTGAGAGCCAGTGTCTTCTCAGATTCAGTTCCTGGAATTTAAACACATCTATCCCTTACCAACCTCTCTGTGGGCCTTTGGGCCTGGCTTTCTGAGGTCTTCCCCTCCTGCACGTTTTCAGCATGGTGACAAGACCAGCTATAGCTGCACGCTTCTGTCACCTCTCTGTATCTTGCCTTTATACCACTGCCATGGATGGGCTGACCCTGCTCCTTGCAAAGGCCACCTTCTCCACATACACACCAGATCCCATCCTGCACACTTACTCAGACATTGTCTGAGTAATGTCCCACATACCCCATAGCAACTCTCCCCGCTGTCCTGAAGCATCATATTTCCACTCTCTACTGGGTCTGTCCCATGAGCATTCGGATATGGCGCCATCTTAAAAACAACCACACACACACACACCTACAAGAAACCTCCCCTAACCCCACTTCCTCCTACAGCTGCCATCCCATTTCTCTTCTTTACACAGCAAAACTCCTTTCAATAGTTGTTTATACTCATAGTCTCCAATCTTCTCCCATATTCTCCGTTGAACTCAGTCTCATTAGGATCTCATAGCACCCTACCCTCCCGTGCCCTCCCACACAGTCTCCCAAACTGTTCCTATGGAAATCACCAATAATTGCCTCACCACTGCAGTCTGTGGTCATCCCAAGTCCTCATTGTGCCAGACCCCCCAGCAGCATTTGACTGAGTTGATCACTCCATCCTTTAATATACGCTTTTCCCTTGGCTTCTGGGAAGCCATCCTCTTCAGATTTTCCTTCTTCCCCCCTGGATACTCCTTTTCAGTCTCCTTTGTTGATTCCACCTTGGTCGCTCCTTCTTACTATTTGAATGCCCAGGGCATCCCTGGACCTCTTTCTAATTACTCTCTCTCTCTCTTAATGACCTCATTCAGTCTATGGTTTTAAATATAATCAATATGTTTACGATGCCCACATTTATAATTGTGCATACACATGTCCAATTGCCCATTCACAATCTCTATTTGAATGTATAATAAGCATCCGAGGGCATCCAAAACTGAACCCCTGGTCTTGATACCCAAACCTGCTCTTCTCACAGCCTCCCCCATTGCAGGTAATGGCATCCTTCTGGTAGCTGAGGCTTAAAATCTTGGAATCCAATCTCCCTCCTCCACACCAACCCACCCCCCACCCCAGGGCCCTCTTTCTTCTCTCAGATTCTATTTTGATCCTTCTGCAAATCCTGCTCTCTTTACCTTCCACAGAATGTGCACCATACAACCACAGCCCATCACTTCCAAGTACCTCCTTAGTCCAGCCACCATGTAATGGCCTCCTCACTCCCTGCTTCTGCCTCGGCCCCTACACGCTATTCTCAACAGAGCTCTCAGAGTAATCTTGTTAAGTGTAAGCTGAGCATGTCACTTCCCTGCTTCCCATGATGATCTGAACAAAAATCAAAGTGTCTACAGTGGCCTGCAAATGCCTCCCCTGTCTGAAGCCCCATTGCCTGTCACACGTCATTTCCAACTGTCCTCCTCTTTGCCTTCTCCACCTGAGCTATGCTGGCCTCTGCCCCGTCTCAGGCATGCAAGGCATCGTCCCACCTCAGGGTCTGCACTTGCTCTCCCCTCTACCCGAATACTCTTCTCCAAATATCTACATGGATTGTTTCCTTACTTCCTTCAGGTTTGTATTCTAATATCATCTTCCTGCTGGAGATGTCTCATTTACTCTATTTGAGTAGCCCCCCCCCTTCCCAGTCTCAAAGCTCCCTAACTCCCTTACCCTGCTTGGATTTTTCCACATCCTTATCACCAACTGTCATTATGTATATTTACTTTTTTTTTTCTTTTAATGGTCTATATTTCCCTACTAAATGTAAACTTCTCTGATGGCAGGGATTTTTGTCTGTCTTGTTCAGTTCTGAGCCCTCGTTGCCTAAAATGTGTCTGACATTTGGTGGATGTATAGTAAAGTAAATAAGTATCAAGTACCTGAATGAATAGATGGATTTCTCCCTTCAAGATGATTTCAGATTTCCCCCTATATTCTTCATTCTAGCTACCAGCTGTAGTTTAGCTACTAGCCCTAGTTTATTTCCTCAGGTCTGTATTACTATAATACCCTACATACTGGTGTCCTCATAGTAACAGAACCAAGACTATGAAACAAATTTCCTGATTCTCAGCCTCAGTTATCTCCACTGCCTGGTCGTTCTAGCTTATACCTATATATTTTAAGATTTTATTTATTTATTTGAAAGAGAGAAAGAACGAGTTGGGGGACAGGGGCAGACGGAGAGGGAGAAGCAGACTCCCCGCTGAGCAGGGAGCCCGATGCGTGGCTGGATCCCAGGACCTCAGCTGAGATCCTGACCTGAGCTGAAGGCAGACGCTTAGCAGACCAAGCCACCCAGGTGGATTTTAATGTTAGAAGTGTCCATCCATGATGGCAGGTTTAGCCAGAGACTCATGGAGAGCATAGGCTTTGATTATGCCTGAGAGCCCTGTTAAGTGGTCAAAGGAACAAACTCTTTTCCTCATTCTTAGAGGTTCTAAGGTCTTAAATTATATCCTTGTTAGACTTTGTGGTTTAAAAACCACAGTACAGAAAGTGAGTACATAGTATTGGGAATGGAGGAGCCTGGAACAAGCTGAGTAGGACAAGCACGTTCTTTTTGGAACCTCTTGAGTTTCTGGAAGCCCCTCTTCCAGGGGAATAATAAGGCTGAATTGAGTGTAAGAGACATAGCTGTGATTTTGATCACCTTTGCTCCCATCTTTTCCATATGGCAGAAGGCTTTCTCTCTGAAGCTAGGAAAAACAGTGGAGCAGCAGCATGGCCCTGGGCATTGCAAACTCAAATACCTAGCAGGACCAAGGAGGGAATATAAATGAGGAAAGAAGTAGAGACTGTGGAGACCTGGAGAGGGCATGAGCTCTCTAAAGGGATCACCACTATTCAAATTGGCCAGTGGTTGCCATGGGGGAAAATGTGGGTCCATAAATTTTCAAAAGAAGCTGGAAACTGGAATTCGATGACATAAAATCTCCTAAATTGTAAATGTTGGCAATATATTCAAATTTTAGAAAATGTTGTGTGGTCCACAAAACACATCTCTGGGCTAAATTGTCCCGTGAGCTGCTTTACCTACAACCTCTAAGGCAGGAAAGAGAGAATGAACAGTAGGATCATAGAGATTGAGTTCGACTCTTGGCTCTACCTACTGGATCCCAAACAGTGTTATTTCAATTTACTTAACCTAAGTTTCATTTTTTCCATCTCTAAAATCAGGACAGTGCTTACAGGATTGATATAAAAAGTAAATGAAAGAGTGTCGTTGGCACTCAAAGTTAATTTCCCTTCTTTCTCTATTCTCTGCCCTCTCCCCTCTTTCTCATTGCACAATAAATTGGAAAGCACAGCTCCTCCACATTCTTATTTGAATCAAGTTAAGCAACATTTTTTATTATTTGTCATACATTTTTCTAGGAAAATTGAACATGGCGAGCCTAAATGTGCAATACCAGTTGCTTACCGAACCTCATTTGCACCTGTGACAGGAAGCAAACCTGAAGAGGTACTTTTTTGGTGGTTGTTATTCTGTTTTGTTTTATTTTGTTGTGTTTGGTTTTTTAAAGGATAAGAGGACAGAAGACGTATTAAAGAAACATTCTCCCGCAAATGAAATTCAGACAACACAATCTCCAGTGACCCTGACTACACAGCAAAGGAAAGCCCCCTGAGCCAGAGAAGGAAGCTCTCCAACACTCTTCAGGTTTTCAAAGAGACTTTACAGAAGTGGGAAGGAGAGGCACAGAACCAGAAAAGAAAAGTAAAGAGTGTCAGAGGCTTTTAGCTATCACGTTAGCAAGTCTGGGGCTTAGAATGAGCTAAGACTTGCAAAAAATGCTCAGGAACAGCACAAAGGGCTTTGTGCAAGTATGTTCTGAGCAGGGGGAATAAGGAAGGGCAGGTCCAGTGCTTGGGCAGATGGTATAATGCTAGCAGATGAGAGATACAAAGCAGAATTACTCAACTCCTACTTAGCTTCCATCTTCTCTATCTCTAAGAAGGATCTTCAAACTGGAAAGAGTAGTATAAACTTGGTGAAGTGGAAATTGCAGCCCTAGGTGTAAAGCTCCTTAGGAAATAAATACCTGGCCTCTCTAAATAAGCTCAGGTCTCCAGGTCCTGAAAAAGTACATCCCTGGGGACTGAAAGAGCTTGTAGATTTAATCACAGAGCAATTGTCAGTAATCTTTCAGGAATCTCTAGAGTGATACCAAAGAAATAGTGATGGGCAGCTATCCTAGTTGTCAAAAGGGGGAATATGTAGGTTCTGGAAAGTTTGCACTGTAGAGTTGATCCCAGCAAACTCTAACCTGGGTTAATAAAGAGTTAGATTGTAATCATTTCAAAAAGAAGCCAGCACAAATTCATGCAGAATAAACCACATCATACTAACATGAAATGTCGTATTTTTAAATTTTTTTTGAAAGGTTACCAAACTCACCAGATTGTCCCAGAGGGAGTAAATCTTTCAGCAGGGTTTTGACAAAGTTTTTCATGGTAAGATAAATAGATAAGGACTAGATGCTCTACAGTTGGGTGAAGGCACAATGGGGAAAACCACTGTATCCAGAAAGCATTGAATGATTGAGAAAAGTCACCCAAGGACAGGTAGATAGAACAAGGTGCCTCCGGTCCCTGTTCGGGACCAGTTCTGTTACAAAGCTTCCAATGACATGCACAATATGCCAACGTATAAATGTGGGCTGACACAAAATGAAGCATAAATAATATACTGCATGACAGAAACAGGATATGGTCAGCCTGACCAAGGAGCCAAAACAAACACAATGGAATTTAACGGGGGAAAAATGACAGTTTTTCATTTTGATTTAAAAAAAAAAAAAAAACTCAGCTATTCAAACTATTGACAATAGTTAATGTGAAGAAGTCTTGAGGATTTTAGTTCAAAAAGCTCAACATGAGCCAGAAGTTTTGACATGGCTACAAAGACTAATCTTCATCGGGCAACATAAAGGGAAGTGTAGCCCCCCCCTCCCCATCCCATGAGAGTCGGGAGTGCCATTGGCACATTTGCATCTGGGTATCAGGGTTTGCTCTAGACACCAAGTTTCTCCTTCATAATAAGCTTTGTGGGCCTTTGTAATTTTTTGAAGATTTTATTTATTAATTTCTGAGAGAGAGAGAGAGCATGAGTGGGGGGGGAGAGACGGATGGGGAGGGAGAAGCAGACTCCCTGCTGAGTAGGGAGCCCTATCTGGGGCTCGGGGCTTGATCCCAGGACCCTGGAACCGTGACCTGAGCTGAAGGCAGACACTTAACTGACTGAGCCACCCAGGTGCCCCCCTTTGTAATTTTTTTTTAGTTATAAAATCAAAATACAATCATTGTAGAAACTTAGAAATATAGAAAGGTAAAAAAGAAGAACACAAAAGTGATCTAGCTCTCATCATTTAGGGACCACTATTGATTTCACTTTGGTATGCGTCCTTCAGGTCCTTTTTAGTGTGAGAAGGAGGCTTATGGAGGAAGGTTTTAAAAATGTGGCTTATGCAGAGTTTTATACGTTTTTAAAAATTAACATTGTATCTTGAATTATTTCCCCAACTTATTATATATTCTTTAAAAACACAGTTTTAATGGTCACACAATCCATTATCATATGGATATGCCTTATTTTGTTTACACTGACTCACTCTTGGGCATGGAGGTTGTTTCTATTTGGAGGGGTGGCAGGGAGGTGGCACCAGATTTTAAAGGGAACACTGACAAGGCAATGAGCAACTCAGGGAGGCCAGCCAGTTGAGTGAAGGCTCCTGGAAATCATGTCAAGAAAAGGACAGTTAAAAAACAAAACCAAAACCAAAAAAAAAACACCTGCAAATGTTTCTCCCAGGGAAGGGCGGACTGAGAGAGCCCTGAGAGTTGTCCTCAAACCCTTGAAGTGCTGTCAAAGGGGCAAGGGAGGGAATTACAAAGGGGGAAAAGGTTGGAGGGAGTCTGATCACAGCTCTATTTATAAGGATTCCTGCTGCCTCCTGAGGATGGACTGGGATCCTTTGGGAGAGAAGGAACACTGCCATTGCGGGAAGTGCTCCAGCAGAGGCAGGATGGCCACCTGGGGCAGGAATTTGCAGACAGGATTCCACCATTGAGTGGGAGGCTGAAATAATAACCTCAAATCAAAGTTTCCTTCCAACTGGAAGGCTTGGTGTTGCTTTCTAAGTTATAAACTGCCCTTCTGTGACCTTGCTCGCATGAAGAATTTATGGCAGGTAAGGAGCAAAGAAGTCGATGTCATTAATTTTACTGCTAGAGTAAGCATTGTAGCTCAGAGATAACAATGTACATCTTTGTGCTCTGTACTGCCTCAGTTCTAGATAGCATTGTACAGTCAACAATGCATTTTTCACCTAGACCTTATAATTTCATTCTTGTAAGAGCTTTGTGAAGTAGGTTTTGTCATTATCCCACTTTTAAAGGTGAGAAAAGGGAGGCCCAAAGTCTTGAGGTGACAAGGCCCACTCCCCCAGCTCTAGTCTCCGGCACTTCCCATGGTAAGATACCAGTCCTCTGGTGTGGGTCCCTGGGTGTGCTCTTTTATGGGCTGCCCCAGGAAGGTCGTTAGTCCTTTACCCTGTGTGTATTTCGTGTCTCTGCTGCTAGATTTTAAAAAGCCATTCGGGCAGGATTATGTGTTATTTTTCTTTTACATTCTATCCCCTGGCTATTCAATCTCCAAAATGCCGATCTGACCATGTCAGCCCCCTGTTTAGATTTCTTTAGCTTCCCATTGCCTCCCACAATGACTCTTAACCTAGTTGGGAGGGGACTTGGGAGAAGAGAGTGGTGCACATTTCAGAATCTTAGGAGGAAAGAAGCACGGTTCAAAGCATCAGGCATTATTTGAAAAGAAAAATTAAAGCACTTGGCTCATAAATACACTTCCTGCTTGGTAGTGATATATAGGCAATACTGTAATTCTCAACCCTTTTGGGAGAGCATATTATTTTGAGTGTGCAGAGGAGTGCATGGGATTTTAATTTTTATCAAAGGGAGCCATAGGTTTTGCTGTTGTCGTTTGAGAAACACTGGTGTAAGGGGTGAAATAATGCCACCTCTGCCATGCATCAAGTTTTCAAATACAGACGGGCTTGTGTCTGGGCTCTCTGTCTTCTATTGGTCTAGGTTTCTATGTCAAAGGAATTTCATCTTAGTTATTATGACTTGATAGGGTGTTTTGCCCAGTAGGACATGTGCCCCCAGTGTTTGTTCCTCCAAAATTGTCCTAGCTATCCTTGGCCCTCTGTTCTTCCATATTAATTTTAGTATGAGCTTTTTACGTTCCTTGGGGAAAAAAGAAAAACCCTCATTTTCATTTTGATTGTAATTGCACTGAATTCACAGATTTAAGCTGAGGGGAGAGCTGACAGCTCTCTCAAGGAATGGAGTCCTTCCATACATTTATTCAGATTACCTGCTCATCAGCAACCTGCCCCACCCCACCGCCTTTCTTGTTGGTAGAACATGCCTCCCGAGATAGAGGCTGCAGATACAAGATACTTTCTCAGTCTCCCTTGCTGGAAGGCATGGCCTCATGACTTCGTCCTGGGCAGGGGGAGGTAAGGCGAAGTTTTATGGTTGGATAAAAATGGATGTAGGAAGAGATACTTCTACTTCCTTCAAAACAAGGTTGTGTGAAGAGGACTTTGTGCATAGACTGGAGCTAAGACATCTAACCCACAACCTTGAGAAGACAAATCTGAGGATAAAAGCCCTGTTGGAGATAATGCAGAGAAAGATGGAAAGAACCTGAGTGTTCAATGACATCTTTGAGTTGCAGGGTTAACCAACCCTGGACCTGCTTATGCTGGACCTCTTATTAAGCAAAATAATAAATATTCTCTGATTTAAGACATTTTGGGTTGAGTAGCTGTTACGTGCATGTGAAAGCATCCTAATGAATGTACCAGGCCTTTTTTTTTTTTCCCTTCAGTACTATTTCCTCATTTTTGCCACAGGCATTTTATAAATTTTTTTGAACAGGACATTTAAAAAATTATATTCCTCATTATCTGTTACTGATGATTAGGTAGGCTACTGATTTATTTGCTGGTCTTATATCCAGATTAGTGATCACTCTTAGCCATTCTAAAAGTTTATCTAGAAAATCTCTTACAGACCATCTACAGACTATCATATCAGCAAATAAGGACAGTTTTCCTTTTGCTTTTAAATTCTTGTATCTATTACTTATTTTCTTTAACATATTGTATTACTTAGGCTTTCAATACAGTATTGAAAAGGAGCAGTGTGCAGTTCTATCTCCTCCTGACTCTGATAGGAATCCTTATGAAGTTTCACCTTTTAGGCCTCAGCGTGGCATGACTCCAGGGGACTCCATCATATTACTGTGCCGTTATGTGTGATTTTGTGATATATTTTTATAAATATTCTTCATTTGTTTAGGGTATTCTTTTTTGTATAAGTTTGCATTAGGTTTGGCTGCAAGTAACACAAAAAGGCTAAATAGCAGTGGATTACACAAGATAGCAATGTATTTTTCATGTTCAAGATATCCAGAGGTAGTTAGTTCAGCACAGATAGGGCACCACAGTCTGAGAGATTCAGGTTCCTAGTTTCACGTTCTACCATCTTCCCGGGAAAGGCGGAAAAGGTAAGCTTTTCCCAATGCATGAAGAAAAAGCATTTCAAAGAGTTTAACATTGACTTGTGATTTTTTTTCTAAACCTTAACAAATTAAGACTAGAACATATGGCCGAGATTGTTGACTTCACCCCAGTATTTATTCTCTCCTTATCCCATTGTAAAAGTAAACTTCAATCTTTTCTTCTGAATTTTCACATTTATTTGCATACATTTACCTATTTTCTCCGATGGATTGCTTAATCTCTATTCTAATGTAGTGTGGTTCCATTCTTTTCTTTTGTTGTTCTTAATATTGTTTATTATGCCTTTTTTCTTGGCTACCCTTGTTAGACGTTTTTCTTTTATTCAAAAAATCTAATTTTACTCTTATTGATCTTTTATACTGTTTGTTTTCTAATTTATTGGTTTCTGCCTTTCACTTTATTACTTCCTTCGTTCTGGGTTTTTAGACTCTTGAGTTTTTCTTCCCTGGCTTCTTTTTTTTTTTTTTTTTTAAGATTTTTTTATTTATTTATTTGAGAGAGAGAGAGTGAGAGATAGAGAGCATGAGAGGGGGGAGGGTCAGAGGGAGAAGCAGACTCCCTACCGAGCAGGGAGCCAGATGCGGGACTCGATCCCGGGACTCCAGGATCATGACCTGAGCCGAAGGCAGTCGCCCAACCAACTGAGCCACCCAGGCGCCCACTTCCCTGGCTTCTTGAATTGATTGTACACTTATTAACTTTTTATCTTTCCTCCTTCTTATAAATTAATTATAGGTTCTAATTGTACCTCTTATTTTATTTTATTTTTAATTAATTTATTTTTTTTACATAGCATTGATGAAAAGTTCAGAATCAGAATAAGGAATATCATACAAAACAATTTATGAAAATTAAATACAAATCTGCTAATGATTATGAAAAAAAGGATATAGGCAATGGGTTTGAGGGGACTGAATATGTATTAATATGTAGATCTATGTACCATTATACCCTTTAATTTCTCTCTAGCTGCATCATATGTTTATATGTGACTCTGTTATTTTCATTTAGTTTAAAATATTTTGGACTTCTCATTGTGATTTCCTCTTGAACCCCAAAATTACTTAGGATGCATTTTTAAGCTTCCAAACGTGTGTTTGTTTGTTTTTATCTAAAAAAAAAAAAAAACTTTCCCCTTGGTTTGCAGGTGTCTAATTTAATTGCCCAGTGATCCGAAAATATGTATAATATAAATTCTTTGACAATTATTAAAATCTGCTTTGCTATATAGTCATATTCACAAATGCTCCATGTTAACATGAAAATAAATTATCTTTATGGTGTGCAGGGTTCTACATATAGCTATCTGAGAAACTGATAGATTTTTTTCCCTTCAAATATTCTATAGTCCTACAGAGTTACTTTTTTGTCCATTTGATCCATTATTTTCTATTAGAAAAATGTTACAAATCTCCTAGTGTACATATATAATGACCAGTTTCCCTCTTTTATATAATCTGAATTCTGTTGTTCAGTGTACACACGGTCATGATTGGTACATCATCTTAGAGGATGATTCTGTTCATTATTATATACTTTCTCTCTTTTTCCCTATTTGTTCTTTTTTGCCATAAATTCCATTTTGTATAATATTAACATTGCTGCTCAATATTATTTTGGAATTTGAATGATCTTTCATTCCCCTAGCTTTTTATTTTCAACTTTTTGGTTTGATGTTGTTTTAGGTATCTCTCTCTTGTTGGTCATATATGGTCATGTGTGTCTCTCTCTTTTATTCATTTAGATAATCTCTGCTTTCAGTTGTTGGCTTTAATCCATTTGTAAGTATTGTCAATTACTATTATCTTCTTTTGTCTTTTTTTAACTTTGCTTTTTCATTGCTTCTTTTTTGTTTTTCTGTGTACTTTTAGAGTGATAAAGTTTTTATCACTACTTTTTTCTCTGCCTGAATCAGAATCTATACTGTGTATTTCTATCCTTTAAGTGATTAAATTATATTTATCCTTAAATACTCAACAGTCATATACTTTCTAAAAAAAATTAACAAATCTAGGGGCACCTTGGGTGGCTCAGTCGGTTAAGTGTCTGACTCTTGATTTTAGCTCATGTCATGATCTCAGGGTCCTGAGATAGAGCCTTTCATTGGGCTCCATGCTCAGCAGGGAGTCTGCTTGAGATTCTCTCTCCCTCTCCTTCTGCCTCTCCCCCTGCTCATGTGCATGTGAGCTCTCTCTCTCTCTCAAAAAAAATTAACAAATCTAAACTTTTTCAAAATTTTTATTATCTTTCTGGTCATACATAAAATTTGTCTATGAAACTCCTTCTTCCTCCATTTTGTTATTCTCTTAAATCCTACTTTCACTGATTTAAAAACAAAAAAAGTATTACTCTCATCACCAATAGTTCACTACATTTAGTAATATATTTCATTAATTCCTGTACACTCCATTTTTTTCCCTTTTTTTTGGTCAAAATATAACTTATAATGAGTTCTGCTAGTGAGGGTTAGTTGGTGGCAACATTTTCAGCCTCTTCATTTCTGAAATGTTTTTATTTTATACCACATATTGATTGAGAGATAGCTGAATAGAAATTTCCCTTAGCACTTTGAAGATACGACTCCATTATTTCTTGGTTTCTATTGTTATTGATGAAAGCTTAAAGTGAAATTTCACTCTAATTGTTAATCTTTCATAAGTAATCTATTTTTTCTTCTCTGGTAGCTTTAAAGAGTTTTCTTTTATTGATGATGTTATGCAGTTTCACTGTGATATAGATATACCATTATCCTGCTACGTACTCAAAGTGCACTTTTGATCAGAATTCTCATGTTTTCCTTTAGTTCTGGAAAATTCCAAACTACCGTCTTTCAAAAAAATGGTTTCTCCATCATTCCTTTGAGCCTTCTTTTGGCTGGTACTCAAATTAGAGATGCATTGGAACTTCTGTTAATACTGCATGTCTTTAACTATTCTTCTTTTTTAAATTTTATATTTCGTTGTCTCTTTGCACTAAATCTGGGTGAATTTAGTACAGACTCATTTTGTACAGGAGGCTTCCCTTTTTGTTTGTTTTGCTTTCTCTTGCACCCAGTTGAGAAGTTTTGTGGATGCCTTTACCCAGGACCCTGCACCCTCAGTCCATCACAGGGTTTATGATGATGTTGAGGGGCTCCTGCCCCATAGTGATAATGAGACTACAACAGAGTCAGTCACAGAACCTGGATCAGTTCCTAGTTAGGAGGTTGGGTCTTAGATCTTTCCTCCTTGGTCCCACAGCCTCTGAGAGAGTCAGACCCTGGCTTCAAGGAGTTCGCCTGCCTCTATCATCTTGTGCATAGGCAATTCGTCTCTATTACTCCACAGGAGCTAGGCTCCTTTCTGCTGTTGCCTGATTTGGGCCCAGAGCCCCGAAAGTCCATGGCTTCCTCCCCACTCACTGCTTTGCAGCAATCCATAAAGATATTTTTCTTGTTTTTGAGTTTGGTTATGTCTTATTATGTTTGTTTTTCTTTTTATACTTTGTCTCTTTTATACAGGGAATATGTAGAAGTAATAAAGCTAAGGAAAGCCAAATGGACAGGCAATCCATTTCACACAATTTTTTCCCTAAAAATTAAAATATAAACTCCTTATTCCCTAAAAATTAAAATATAAACTCCTTAGGCTGCCATTCAACATCTTTTGCAATGCAGGTGCCCTCCAGTTCCACTGTTGGGCATCCTGCACTCCATTTACATGGAGTTTCCTGCTGTTCCCTAAACATGGCATGCACTTTCATTCTCTTGTGACATTACACATCTGTTCCTTCTGCCACAAGGCCTTCCTGCCACACCTTTACTTTAAGACCTGATCAAAACTCATTTCTGGGTGCCTGGGTGGCTTAGGGGGTCAAGGGAGGGATTCTTGGTTTCAACTCAAGTCATGATCTTGGGTTGTGGGGCTCCGTGCTCAGTGGGGAGTCTGCTTGGGATTCTCTCCCTCTCCCTTTGCCCCTCCCCTTCACTTTTTCTGAGAGAGAGAGGGAGAGAGAGAGAGGGTGTGTAGGCACTCTTGTGGCAGAATGGGGGGAAAGGCAGAGGGAGAGAATCCTCAAGTCCACTCCCCGCTGAGCTTGGATTTCCCCACCATGGGGGCTGGATCCCATGACCCATGAGATCATGACCTGAGCCAAAACCAAGACTCAGAAGCTCAACCAACTGAGCCATCCAGGTGCCCCATAAATAAGTCTTTAAAAAAACAAAACAAAACTCATTTCAACTGTGAAGTTGGCTCTAGCTCCTACAGGCTAAGTTACTTATTTCTTCTCTGCATATGCACTCAATACAGGCAAACTGAGCAAATGAATGAATGAATGAATGAATGAATCATAGGACATGCAAGACTGAGTGAACACAGAGTACCCGTGGCTTACTGCCCTACTGTCACCTCTGTGGTCAACTGTTTATCTAAGTGTCTGCTCCGAGCAACTGTAATGTATTATATTTATCCAGTGTATTTAGAAATAAGGGGAAAGCAGCAGACATAGTTTTTCTGTGAAGTGTGTCCTATATCATGGCCACTGAGCTAACTGTATATGAGGCCAGTTAAGATAACCCAGTATACCATTTGTGAAAGGGTGGCTTTTACAACTATTAAGGCAAAACGATTAGGGACAAATTGTCTCATTTCCTTCCTCAATTTCACAGCATTCTTTTAAAAAGAGAAGAGATGTTAGCATGAACTCTATTTTTTTTTTCTTTTTAAGAAAGTTAAAAATATGATGGAAAAAAGCTTAATTACTTCAAGGTCTAGTATGTTTAAATGCTTTAACATGTATAAAAGCCCAATTGTATCTTTCTATTCATTATGATTCTATCTCAGGAGAAGGGTTACATTTTTTTGGTCCCTTTTTGACAAGGAGAAGATAATTTATCAAGGAAAAAGGTACCAAATGGCATGTTTTTTTGAGCAAAAATATTTACTTAATTGTCCAGCTCTACTGGAATCCTTCAGGATACTATTTCTTCCTAAGGAACAGAATGAAGGCTCTGTGACACCGAAAAAACAAAAAAGGGCTTCAGTCTGGGGTGGGATACTTGTGCTTTCTTTTCCTTCAGCTCAGTAGCATGGCTATGGCAAAAACAGAAATTCAACTGAGTAGCATTTTTGTTCTAAAAACATCTAAAATTCGTCTCAAATCTGTATCTCTTCTGGGGAGAGAAACTAAATCCATTCTAACAAGTAATTAAGCAAACAAACAAAAAAAATCCCCTAAAACCACAGTCTCCTCCGGCGCCCGTCTACACCCGCTTCCTGCCTGCGCCCCGCCCCCGGAGGACCTGTTGGTGCCACCACTTGCCACCTCTCACCCGGGCCACCCCTGACGGAGGGCTCGCTCTGTGACACAGGGCTGTGTTGGGCCAGAGCTGCATGAGGGACCCATGGATCAGACAGCTGAGAAGCGAGTGAGAAGTGATCCTCCCATTTAACTTCACAATTTGGTTCCTAATTCCATTAGTCCTCATGGCCTTCTTAAAACTTGAAATGAAACTTATGGGAGATTTTATCTCCCTGGTGACTCAGGAAAAAAAAAAAAGCCTAAAATTTGTCTCCAAATCTCTCTTTCCCACCAAATTCTTAATTCAAGCTCAAAACTTTATTCATTTAAATTCATTTATTCAGTTAAAGTCATTAACTACTTCCTCCGCTCTCTGCTGTTATCTCCTGTAGATATGGACTTTGAATCCTTGGTAGGCCCTCAGAAAGGATTTAGAGTTTAGACAATTTAGATTTTTTTTTTCCAAGATTTTATTTTTAAGTAATCTCTACTCCCTGAGCTGGAACCCTCAACCCTGAGATCGAGTCACATGCTCTACTGAGTGAACCAGTCAGGTGTCTGGAGACAATTTAGAATTCCCAATCAATTTCAACATCTACAGAAAGGACCCAGAACTGATAAATTGTCTTTTCTTCTTGTATGGCCAACTATCTCACCATGCTTGAGAGATTGTGGTGCATCCCAGAGGAGGGGATGAAGGAGAGGGACATGAGGATTTTTATTTACAGAGAGGGTATCTGGGAGTATCTTTTGGCTTATTGCCTTAATTGTTTATGCTAAACAACTATGAATTTTTGCAGAGGAAAACAAAATTCACAATAGGGGTAAGTCGAACCATTATACTGTACACCTTAAGCTTACCCAGTGATGTCTGTCAATTATATCTCAATAGAACTGGGGGGGAAAAAAAAGAACAAAAAATAAAAAGAAAGAAGTACTGCTTAAAGAAAATGTATCAGTCACAGTTCTCAGACATGTAATTGTGGTATATTTAGTTTCATCTCTTTTCAAGTCACATTTATGAGCATCTGCTAGGTGTTAGGCCCTGTGTTAAGTTCGAGAGTAGCGCTGCCCAATAAAAATAGAATGCAAGCCATCTACGTAACTTTAAAGTTGCTGGTAGCCACATGAAAACCATTCAAAGGAAATAGGTGAATGTGGTCTGGTCCTGCTGACCTTCAGCTTCACCCTAGCACTCCCACCCTCTTTCCCTCAACTACAGCCTTGGGGGCCACCCAGGTCCTCCTAGGAGCGCATCTGTTCCCCCTTGGGCCTTCCACTAGCTCACGTCTCTGCTGACTCTTCCTTGTCATCGGGTAGAGAATGCAGTGGTGGCTGATAGGAGCCCGATGTGTAGTCAGTACATAGGGGGGCTTGCACTTGATGAAGTAGGAATGCTTTCATCCGGTCATAAAGAATGGAATCCAAATGGTGGGATTTTGGACTCCATGATAATAGGACTTTTATATGTGATTGCGTAGATTGTTCTCACCATGGAACTTAAAGCTAAAGGGAGTGAGTGACACCAGAAACCCATTCTGCACTTTATTCACCAAACCACACACTCTGGCACAGAGCTACATCTTTGTGAAGTCAAGAATGGCTTCTCTAACTTTTAACAATGCCACTGAATTAGCCAATGGCAGCTCTGTGCTGAAGGGTACTTTTGGGTGGGGGAAGAGCCCTCGACAACCCCCTCTTAAAATACATCTTGCAAAATACATCTGGCTCCCTACGTTGACTTTAAGTTCTGTGTAGTCTAGGATATTCATATTTCTGTATTTGTGATAATTCTTACATCTTGACTATGAGATTCTCACAAGGAGAAACAGAAAAAGAACAGAAATATCAATCACTTCACTAAATCTTATTTTGGGCCCAATATGAATCATCTGCCCTCAAGACTCTGGTCCTGGCATTCAGCTGGAGTTTTCCGTGACAGCAGGAGGCACCGGCTTCTGTCTCATAGTCTCTCAGAAGTGAGCCTTACTAAGAATTAGGGGAGAACAGAGTCATGTCCAGATATAGGAGGCCTTCAGAGAAAAGTCTGAGCACATGGCCATTGGAGATCACTATCCCAGTGCTGTAAAGCTCCCTTACAGTATCACCCCCATTCCTTAAACTCACACCACTCATTTAAAAAAATTCCTACTCATTTAAGCAACGTTAGAAAATTTCCAAAGTGTCCCTTAACCTTCTCCCTTCCCTTCTTCCTCCTTCCCATATGCCAATAATCAACCATTAAAAAAATGTTCTCAGTGCATATCATGTGCCAGAGGAAGACACAGCCAGTGTCTGGTCACATAGAGCTTAACATTGGTTTGCTTCCAAGTTGGCTTCTCCAAACAGAACATTTTAGGTCTGAGATGGTCTCTGGGAATTTGATGTTCACCTCTCCAGAATCCCTGGCATGTTCTGGATTGTGTTCCTAAATGCTAAAGAGACTGAGTTATAAGCCACTGATTGTATGTCAAGGAGAACAAAGTGCCCAGCCTTCCCCCAAAGAAACAAAGCTATGTCTTCTCTGTACACTCTTACCACCTGGCAAGTACATTCAGATTTTCCAAACACCAAATCAAAGACACTGACCTCCAGGACAGGACCACAGCTCCACACTTACCAAACTTCCTTGCCTCCAGGCCTCGGTTATTAAGCACACCAGTAAGTTTTCTTAACTCACTTTCTCTCCTCAAAGTTTGCATGCTATCTGTTTAAATACATACACTCAGATATGTTCTGAGCACGTGTATTAATTTGGAATGAGTTTCTATAAACAACCGACAGTGATAAAACATCATCCCTACCATTCTTGAACTCATGGGCCAGTGGGGAAAACTGAGAGCATGGAAACCATTTCGGTTCAGGATGATAAGGTCACGATAATTCCTGTAGAACAAGAGAAAACCTCGCCACTAACTTTAACTGATGAAACTGGGGAGACTTTTGAACTGGATCTCTGAGAATGAATAGGACTTTAACCAGGTAGGGAAGTAAGGGGAGACAACTCTGGGTAGGGAACAGAGTGTGCAAAGTGCCAAGGAAGGTGTACGTTGTTCTATAGAGAGATAGCCATTCCTCCAGCACAGCTCGTCTCTACCTGAAAGCCTGAGAATTAAAGGGCCCTGATATCTGTACCCCTGCCCCACACCCACCGTTCAGCAGTGGCTCAGGCCCGGGACGGCTTCTACAGACACTCCATTAGAAAAGGGGAAGAATAGGAGGCATACAGGAGACCTGGGTCTAAAGCAATTCTGAAATCTGACAGGCCACATGGGGTCAGTCCCTTCATCAGAGATCAAGCCCTGGCAATTCTTCACTGGGGCTCTCAGTTCTGCCCTCTGGACGTTCTTCCTTTTCTGTAAAAGGGAGCCCATATTTGCAACCACGTAGTTTCTGCCTATAAAAGTTTGGAGATCCAAAGACCCTTTTCTTTCTTTCTTTCTTTCTTTTTTTTTTGTATTTTCTTTGTCTCTTTCAAACTGATGATGGCTCTGTTTGTACGATTCTCTTAAAATCTTTGGGAGCCTCTTGTGAATCTTATTGTGGTTCATGCAGTTAGGAAAAGAAAAGGCCACGTTCACAAAGGTCTTCACGATAAACCATTCAGCTTCTGTTGAAATTGCCAAGGATTCTTAAAAATCCTGTGTTTTTGTTTGGTTGTTTTTGGATCCAACGGTTTTCTAAGGCATTCCTTTATATCTTTCTGAGGTCTTAACAAAGGACTTTATAATCACGATCTCAGTTTCATCTTTACAGCATGTTGGGACTATTCCTTGAATTTTATTTTTGTCTGGATGCCATTCTTAATTTAATGTGGCTTTGCACCTAGAGAGGCAGAGGATTTTCAAACTGTGTGGATTCTGCCTCCTTTATATTTAACTTTTTTCTCTTGAGCTTATCCCTCTCTTGTCAAATTTTAATGCAAGCAGCAAGAAGAAGCCAGGGTGACCTTTAACCCTGCCTGAATCCCTCCTCAGCCAGGCCACCCAGTTCATGAGGTACATTTTCTATTTTTTTCCGCATTATTGCAGGCAAGAGCATTGCTAGATTTTCTGCCACTGCATAATGAATCATCTTCTCTCTAGTTTCCACTAACATTTTCCTCATTTGTCTTTTTTTAAAAAAAGATTTTCTTTCTTTATTTTGAGAGAGAGAGAATTCATGTGTGTGGGAGTGGGGGCAGGGGCAGAGGGAGAGGGAGAGAGAATCTCGAGTAGATTCTGCGCCCAGTGCAGGGCAAGATGCAGGGCTCGATTCCATGACCCTGGGATCATGACCTGAGCCAAAATCAAGAGTCAGACATTTAACCAACTGAGCCACCCAGGCGCCCCTCCTCATTTGTCTTTAATCTTTGACAGCTTTCTCCAGGGACATCAGGTTTCTGCTAACAGTCTCTTTGAGATCTTTCAGATTTTTACCAATTCTCTCCTCAAGTTCCTTGCAGCTTGTCTTCTACTGTCCCAAAGCCACTCTCATAGTTTTTAGGGGTTTATTTTTTTATTTTTTATTACAGTAGCATTCCACTTTGTCTCTCACGTTCTGCACCCCTACTTCGGACTCCCTTGCCTGTTTACACCTCCAGCCTCTGCCCATCAAACCTGCTGCTTCTGGTCCCCTTCCATGCAGGGGGCAAACAGTTTTCTTCCAGAACATCTGTCCCTTGGGACTGTCCTGGGAAATAATTCCAACATATCTGCCCAGAGATCAGTTCTTCAGAGGAACTTTCTTGGGAAAGGTCTGGAAGATGAGGTTGGTGAAGACGTTATTTGATGTTATCTTCAAAAACCAACCAACCAATCAACCAACAAAACCCTTTTCAGGATACCAAGTGTTTCATCTAGGGAAAAGTATCACAATTGTATGGGAAACATTTTTAATTGTTTGAGGGCAAAATTCAGAGAGTGAGATCTATTTCTGACATTTTAGGAGAGAGAGAAAAAATGTGAGATTAAATGTACGTTAGGCTAAATGTACATGGATTATGCTTGCTTTACTTTTATTTTTGAACAGCGTGAGCTAGCAGGTAGGAGGAGTGCGTGTCCTAGTGGGAAAGGTTGCAGGCTGAGGCCTCCCGCTGACGGGGCCGAGTTTCTCAACCCCCGCACGCCCCAGTATCTCCAGGTCTGAGGTGGAATTATAATTACAGTTACCTCATAAGGCTGATGTCAGGAGTAGAGGAGACATACTGTATGAGCAAGGGCCAAACAGAACATCTAGCGGATGATCAATAAACCATTCAGGACCCACCGATGTGGAAAACCACAGAAGCGACTCCTTGCCCTTGCTCTGAAGCTTCGCTTGTCTTTCCTGAGGTGTCTGGAATCAGGAGTCCAGGTTCCCACTCCCCAGGGAGGAGTAGGGGAAGGGAAGCTCCCCTCCTGCCCTCTTGGGAATTAGGTTCTCTCTCATACTACAAAAAAATCCCAAATTTAGGACTGTGGAATGTGGAAATCTCCAGGGACCACATTAAATCTGTTCCCAACAGACTATGTCGGGGAAGAAATAAGACCAATTTACTTTTAGTTTTTTTTCTGCCTCACATCTACCCTTGATCTCCTCTCTCTGGGTCTGTCTCCTCTCAGGCCTGGGGCCTGAGTCTCCCTCATCCTGCTTCCCAGGAGAATCCTCTGGCCCTTCCCCCAGGCAGCCCCAGGGCAGGAGGCTGGAAGCCCATCAGGGATACAAGCCCTGATCCCACTGCAGCACCCAGCTGGGAAGAGCATGGAAGTGGAAAAAGCAGAGAATAAGGGGGTGAAAATGAGATTTGAAGGAGAAGGAAAGTTGGGGATTAGAGAGGAAAGGTTGAAATCACTGCGAATGTGTCCATGAGGGGAAAGTATGGGGGCAGCAAAAGCAGAGAAACATGGTGGGCTTCAGAGGCACACAGCAAGGTGTGGGGGTTAGTTACACTTGCTAGAATTCTGGGAGGCTTCCTCTCCTTGCCTTTCCCCCACCTTCCTCTTTAGATGATTCTGCCTTTTTAGACAGTCTGTCTTCTTTACCCCTTTCTGGCATAGCTCAGGCCAGGTTGTTTTTAGCCTGGATGATGACAATGCCTCCTAACCAGCTGGTCCTCACCCCACACCCTGCCCTCCGATCTACTCATCTCACAACCCGAGTGACCTCTCCTTCACCTGATCTTGTCCCCATCCCACCCCACACTTCAAGCGCTTATCTTGGTACCAGTTTGTCTTTGACGCTGGGAAAAGGGCAGCTTTAGGACAGAGATCCTATGTTATCAGCATCGAGGACACCTTGTGTGGTTTTTGGAAGGTAGCATCATGGTGACTGAGGGAACGGATAGATGGATGGACGCTCACCTGGTGGCAAAGAAGAGACAGATGGGAGGGTCCGGTGAAGGGAAGAGAGTTGGTGAAGAAAAGGAATATGAAAAATCAGCAAGCATTTTGGTAAAAGAAACATACTTATTTTTGGTGGGGGTAATAAATTCTATTTTGGAAGATTGCCACACTCAAGCAGCACATTGGGTTCTTCCCGCTATGTCTAAAGGAAGAATAAGGGTGGGAAAGGGGTGGGTCCCAGACCCTATGACCAGCGCCCCTCAGGAATCAGCTGCCTCCCCACCCAGGGCCTCACTCCCTGGGCCTACAGATGCCTAACTTCCTTCCCTTGATACTAACTCTGTCCTTGTCACTCCCTTCATTACCCACGCACTCCCCGCCAACCAGGGACAAGCTCCCCCAGAATTCTCTCTTGCTTCAGTGCCCCATTTTCTTCCTTCACTCCCACCCTGCCTTATTTCCCATCCTCACCCCCCCTCGCCCCTGCCACCCAACGTCATCCATTTTCCCATGTCCTAGGAGCTCTCATTATTCATCTATTTGTCCAAACCTCCACCAAAGGCATGCTGCCTCCACTTTTCAGCTGCCTAAGGCTCCCAAGGACTCCCAAGTTCTGTTAAAACAATCAGAATATTTATGGACAATCAGTTTTTAAAGCTTTCAAGGCACTAAATTGTATCTGCCCAAGATACTACTTTGCCTAAACTTCTCTAACGTCGCAAGGCGTGCCCTGTAGCTGAAGATTAATATCGCTGCCTGTTGAGGGTCGACTACTCATGGGGTTTTTATCAGGGTAGGAAGGGTGGAAAAGGGTTGGAGAACCAGATCAAGGGACCTAGTCCCCCTCCCCAGCTGCCTCCGATCCTCTCTCCTTTGGTGCAAACACTGTCCACCGCGCCAGAACACCACGGTTTATTTTTATCTGTTTATTTTGCAATTAACAAAGAGAAGGAGCCTCTTTTTGATGTGCTGGTTCAGGGGTTCAAAGTGTCTAGCTACCTTGACCCCTTTACCAGCCTCCGACGTCGCAGTACGGCTGCCCAACTGGGAAAGATTTATACTTATTTTTATATAATGGAAAACTCATTGCTGGACATCGAGTTACTCACTTTGATTTGTTTTCTTTGGAAGAAGCGGCCGGCGGCGGCGGCAGCGCCCCAAGCTGGGTCATTAACATGGCAGCAACAGCAACAAAGACCTTTACAGCCGCTGCCTGTAAACCGTGGATAAAGTTCAAGCATTTATTCTGTTTGAGGCCTCCCAGTGTCTATAAAAGCCCAGCACGATTATATGATCAGTGTCAAGACCCACTTTCCCCTCTTTGTGCTCCAGGATGCATTTCCTTGCCCTGTCCCTCCGTGTTGCCACTGCAGCTGCTCGGGCTTTAATAGCAACCCAAGGCACACACTATTGGAGCGCTCCTTGGGCTTTGTTTTAAACATGGTTTTTGCTTGTGTTAACTACCGCCTGGCTCTCTGACACCCGTGAATGGGGCTATGCGGGGCTGTCAATCAACAACAATAATAATGCCATCTGGGTTTGAATAATACTAATGAGAAGAAGAAGAAGAGGGATACTGTGTATTAACATAGCACCTTTGTCCCAGAAGCTCAGAGGGCGTTCAGGATAATAATTCATTCATGCTCCGAGCACTGCTTGGCGGTAGATATTATGATCCCACCGCGGGGGACTGAGACACAGAGAGGGCAAGTGGCTGGCCCCAAGGTCACACAGTAAGTCAGAGATGGCATAAAACTTAGTTGCTACAAGTCCCCTAAAGCATCGGCCCGGCGGGATCACAGTGAACTTTAACTTTCGTTGCATCTGTTTTTAAAATCTAGCAGTAACAAGAACTATAGGACCTTGCTGTTCCATACCTCGTGGGACCAAAAAAAAAGGAAAAGAAATGAATATTCTGGGATGGAGGAGAGACCTTAAAGACCCTCAGTATTAAAGGTGAGCCTCTCCGGGATCTGGGTGGCTCAGTTGTTAAGCGTCTGCCTTCGGCTCAGGTCATGATCCCACGGTCCTGGGATCAGGGTCCCTGCTCAGCGGGAAGCCTGCTTCTCCCTCTCCCACTCCCGCTGCTTGTGTTCCCTCTCTTGCTGTGTCTCTCTCTGTCAAATAAATAAATAAAATCTTTAAAAATAAATCAATAAATAAACCAAAGGTGAGCCTCTCCAAGCCAGGGGCAAAGGAAGAGAGGGTGATGAGATATCAGTATTTCACTTCTAGAAGCATCTGGAATTTCTAAAAGGGCAGGAGGATGGTGGATACAGAAAGCACAATGGATACAGAAAAAAGGAGGTCTCCCATGGAGGTGGGGAAAGCAAGCTAACCACAGAGCCAGAAAGCTCATGGAAGGCCAAATAAGGAGTATTAGCCATCCAGAAAGACTATTGCTGAAGACACCACGAATTTCTGTTTAGTCGAAAGTCCCATCTCAACCCCTGTAGTCCACAGAAGGGTTCAAACCTGACTGTTGCTTCACATCAGTAGGATCTTACTTAACCTTTCTGTGCCTCAGTTTCCACCTCTGTAAAACTGGTTAATAAGAGGATCTCCTTTGGTACTTAGCACATTGCAATCACTTCTGAATTGATTGCCCCAACTTCAATCCCTTCCTGATATCTATCATTGGGCTGTTAAGAAGATTAAATAAGCTAATATTTACAAAGCTGAGCATAGTGCGTGACCCATAGTGACACCTCATAAGCATTAGCTATTGGTAGCATAAGTAGCAATGGGATTGTTATGTTGCCATCATCATCTCGTCGTCATCATGATCATCATCATCCTCCGGTTTGCCGGCCACCAACTCCTAGACAGATAGGGAATAAAACGAGCACGTGAAGGAAGAATAGAATTCTGTCATATAAAAACATGTAATTAAGCCACCCAGGGCCTCGTCCCCTTTTCTATGCTTATGCTGCTTTTAGGAACTGCCCCCTGCAGCCCAGCGCTGTGTTATTCTCACTTGCTGCCTGTGTCAATTCTGTCTCCTCTGATAGACTCCAAACAAACGCACAGTAGACATCCAGATGGCCAACAGACATGTGAAAAGATGCTCAACATCACTGGTCATCAGAGAAACGCAAATCAAAACCACAATGAGATATCCCCTCACACCAGTCAGACTGGCTAGTATCAAAGAGACAAGAAATTACAAGTGTTGGCAAGGATGTGGACAAAAGGGACCCTCGTGCACTGCTGGTGGGAATGTAAATTGGAACAACAACTACTGTGGAAGACAGTATGGAGGGTCCTCAAAAAATTAAAAATAGAAATATCATCTGATCCAGTAATTCTGCAGCTGGGTATTTACCCAAAGGAAGTGAAAATGCTAACTCGAAAAGATATGTGCACCCCTTATGTTCATTGCAGCCTTGTTTACAAGGGCCAACATATGAAACCAACCTAAGTGCCCAGCAATAGATGAATGGATAAAGAAGGTGTGGTGTGTGGGGGTATATATATATATACACACACAATAAATAGTACTCGGTCACAAAAAAGAATAAGATCTTGCCATTTGTGACAACATGGCTGGACCTAGAGGGTATTATGCTAAGTGAAATAAGTCAGAGAAAGACAAATACCATACGATTTCAATTACATGGAGAATAAAAAAAAAATACAAAGAAACAAACAATAAAACAGAAACAGACCCATAAATACAGAGAACTGGTGGGTGCCAGAGGATAGGGGGGTGGGGTGATGAGCAAAATGTGTGAAAGGGAGTGGGAGGTCCAGGCTTCCAGTTATGGAATAAATAAATAGGTCGTGGGATAAAAGGGAAAAATATAACGACCAAATGCACACTAACGTGTCTAATTCTGCTCTATTACCCTCTGCCCCCAGAGCTCCACTTGACAAGCTACCTTTGAAGATACACGTTACCTTTCCATGATTTCTAGAACCCCTGCCATGTGCTAGCCTCTGCCTGGAGGGACTCTGTGATATACTAGGAAGGGCTCTTGCCTCAGGAGATACACTTCCTTGGGAGAAGAGATAAGCCATATGGCACCAATTTGCAAACCTTACTTAGCATGTCTCAGAATCACTTGGAGGGCTCGTTCAAGCAGACTGCAACTAAAATGACTTTGAAGGCCCATCGAATTTTTACTTGTATTCTTTTTCAGTGGAACTATTGCATTTGCGAGAAGGGGAATAACGTGATCAAAGTGTTGTCCCCACAAAATCAACCTTGCAGTACTGTAGAGGGTAGGTAAGACCAGGGAGAGACTGAAGGTGTGGGGAAATCAATTTGGAAGAAGTTGTAACCTGCCAGGGAAGAAAGAAAAGTGCTGAACTCAATAATTCATTGATTTACTGGTTTTGAAGTTTTCCTAAACCTCTCATCCAATGATTATATCCCTGGTTCCCTCTCTCTTGCAGAGAGCCTCTAAATACTTTAGCTGACACCTTCTGCCCTATAAGTTCGTTACTTATGGTATCGTCTGTCCTTTGTCTTTGTCCCTGACCCAGTTTAGAGACACTCTGTCACTGGGACTGAATCTGAGGCACTCTCCAGTTTCCAAGGCAAGCATTCTTTGGCAATAAACACACAGATTTGCAATTCCTCCCCAGACCTTCAAGGCAGAAAGCCCCTGCTTGCCCATCTCTGCAGGCTAGAGGTAAACCTCCCTCCTCACCATCCCTCACCATGTGTAAGGATTTTGACCTTGCATTTGGTATTTTGGCTCACACCTTCTCTTTTTCTGTAGACTTGGGGCTTCTGGAGGACAAAGGGACTACCTACCCCCCTCCCCATGTTTCAGACCTTTTTTGTGTATGACACAGTCCGTACAGGTGCTTGCAAAATCTTTATTGAAAAAAAAAATAAGGAAAAATTTTATTAAAAGCGTCTAACATTCTTCATGTATTCAAATATGTAATGCCCCATCACATGTAGATATCTTTTTTTTAAGTTTCTATTTATTTATTTAAGTAATCTCTACACCCAATATGGAACTCGAACTCATGTCCCTGAGCTCAAGAGTTGCATGCTCTTCTGCCTGAGCCAGCCAGGTGCCCCCACATAATGAAATCTTCGTGTTTTTTGTTTTTTAAAGATTTTATTTATTTATTTGTCAGAGAGAGAGAGTGAGGGAGAGAGAGAGAGCACAAGCAGGGGGAGTGACAGGCAGAGGCAGGAGCAGGCTCCCCGCCGAGCCAGGAGCCCGATGCAGGACTCGGTCCCAGGACCGCGGGATCATGACCCGAGCTGAAGGCAGACGCTTAACCCACTGAGCCACCCAGGTGTCCCCAGGGATATCTTTGTGAAAGCATCTGGCTTACAGGGTTTCTCTTCAAGACGGAATTGAGTATACCTACATTAGAAGGCAGTATTTGTAAGGTCTGCCTTCAAGAATAAGAAATCACCTCATTAAACAGTAGTCTTCAAAAAGAATATATGCCTTGCTTCCTTTCTGCCCTCCACCTGTCCTTCCTGTCCTCTCCCGGGACAGCAGGCTCGTGATGACTGAGTGTGAGACATTTATACAAGGCACTGTGGGAGACTGGTTCCAGCCCTTGAGAAGTTTGAAATTCAGTGAAAGAGCCACAGCCCTGCATAACTTTATGTTATAAGATGGATTTTATTTTAAATTAAAATAAGGTACAGACTAACACAGTGCAGCCATATGGGGAAGCAGGAGGAGGGATCCCGGCTTAACGGTATAGAATGAACAGTATGTGCTTCAGCCTGGGAGATGGGCTGTATTTCCAATGGCAGAGAAGGGGGCTGGGGGCATGGGCTTTGCCGGCTGGAGGAGCAACACTGGGGGTGTGATGAGCTCAGGGAATGGTGAGCTCCCCAGGGAATGGAGAGCAGCCCACGGGGAGTGAGAACAGGCCAATAGTGTGGCTGAGGAACTCGGTAAGATGGAGGGAGGTAGCGATGGATCTGAATAAGCCACGGTGAGGACTTCAGACTCTATTCAGAGGCAAGGACAGTGACAGAAGTAATTGGAACAGTGACATGTTCCCCAAATCTAGTGTTGAAGTAGTAGTCCTGGCCCAGATGGTCAGTCAGCATTTGCCCCATGGCTTGAGGTTCCTGGTACTCTGTCTGCACTTTTCCCCACGGCTGCGGGAGAAAGGAGAGCCCTCGTCAGATATGCTGGACACTTCCCTCGGTGGCTGAGGGCCTGGGGATTTATCTGGCTTAGGAGTGGATTTACTTGTCCTTGGAGAGGTTTTTGTTTT
Source organism: Neomonachus schauinslandi (assembly GCF_002201575.2). NCBI lineage: Eukaryota > Metazoa > Chordata > Mammalia > Carnivora > Phocidae > Neomonachus > Neomonachus schauinslandi. The sequence continues at coordinate 99,032,724 of NC_058407.1, read as the reverse complement.
GTTTTGTTTTGAGGAAGGGGTGGTCCCTCTCACTACCCTCTCCTCACCCTGGGGATTGTCTTTCCATCCAGCTTGCGAGTGAGCTTTGAACTGTTGTGTTCTCTCAAGTGGATTGACCACCACAATGGGCAGGGCCCCAGAATGCCTGCCCCTTCTCTGGCAGACCAAGCTGGCCCATTCCTCACCATGTCATGAATTTTCCTGGAGGGAAACAGCGGATGCCACATGGTCATGGCTTGAAAGGATTCCATGCTGTCTGCACAAACAGAGACTGGAGCCTCTGGGAACAGCCTCGCTCTCACCTCACTCCCAGAAAGCCTCCCTCCCCTGGCCCATGCACATAGGCTGTGAATTGGTGTTCTGACTTCCACACACTGATGTACTGTGGGACTGAGGTGTGGGGGTTTTGCCTTAAAAAAAAAAAAAAATCTCTCCATCTCCTGTGTTGGACGTGCTTGTCTCTGGGGACCTTGTCTCTCCAGACAGCCCTGCGAGGCGCAGCGCAGACAAGAGGATTCCTGGGAGGGGCCTGATCTCACTGCAGGCACCCAGGCATCGCCAATGCTGAGAACAGCCCCACACCCCCCTCCTCTCTACACGCATAATAAACTTTTTGCCATGCATTTATGCCTTTCCACATTCCGGCCCCTCTACCCAGAATACCCCTTCTTTCCTGTTGCCTTGGGGAACTCCTATTCATTGTTCAATGCTTAGCTTTAAAGGGCACTTATGGGGGTGCCTGGGTGGCTCAGTCATTAAGCATCTGCCTTGGGCTCAGGTCATGATCCCGGAGTCCTGGGATCGAGCCCCACATCGGGCTCCCTGCTCGGCGGGAAGCGTGCTTCTCCCTCTCCCACTCCCCCTGCTTGTGTTCCCTCTCTCGCTATCTCTCTCTGTCAAATAAATAAATAAAATCTTAAAAATAAATAAATAAAGGGCACTTATGCTGTGAAGGCTTTCCCAGCTCTCAGATGGAGAGCTACTGGTTTCCTCCTTTGCTGTATTCTTTGGATGTGCATCAGTGCTAATGCTGATGAGACAGAATTATGGAGGTTTGTTTTGATCTCATTACCCCAAGTAGACGACGAGCTGCCTGAGGAAAGAATAATGAGGGATAGTTGTATAGATTGTGCACTGCTCAACCCTCTGGGGAGTAATTCACATTGTAGTCCGAATAGACCCTGCACAATCCTAAGCAGCAGCTTTGGGGATAGTTAGGTCTTATTTTTAATACAGACTGACACACAATAAAAGATCGTTTATTTAACCCCAGGTAAGGCCACTGTTCAGACTCTTGCTCGTCTAGCTCAGGTCCCATAAAAGAGGAAAAAAACACTAGCTAGCCCAACAGTCTTGTAATGAGAAAATGTCCAGCTCCTCTTGGAAATGGTACATGGGTTCTAGATCGAGGAGGGAACCCAAGGCCCTCTTAGACTTCAAACAGTTAATGGCTGGTCCAGGGATGTCAAAGGGGTTTTATCTCATGGGTCAAATCATACTGAGAAGTAGTGACCACCTGAAGCACTAAACTGAGAAAGAAGTCTTCTGAGGCAGCATCCAAACTCAGTGGAGGAGAATGTCCTATGGATGTGTGAGGTCTGTCCTGGAGCAGGAATGGGAGACAGAGATACATGTGCCACGTGGCTGTCATCCATTCTGGTCTGGCACTGGACTAGTGACATGAGCTGTGTGGTTGGTGGCACTATATGATAGGAGGCCCCGTGTTGTCTTGCCCAGATGTTCTCAGGCTCTTTTGAGTGATACGTGAATTTTTGTCCCCATGCCTCAGTTTGTCATCTTTACAATGAGAATTCTTTCTTTTGGGGTTTTGGAGAGGTGAAGCAGAAGGACAAAGTAGGGCTTGTAATCTTCCCCAGCAAAAGAAAAAGACTAGGGAGATAGAGGTGACCAGAACTGCTTTCAAATCATCAAACAATATCCTAGGTGGGGTATCCACTTCTCCTCTGCCGCTGCCCTTATTCTAATATTTAGAAGAAGTGAGGATGGGAGGGTAGGAAAGGAATTCTAGAAGGCAGTTATAACAGTAAAGATTCTTATTATTTGAAACTCAGTAGATAGGCATCGAGAGGGCAGGGAAAGAGTTCTGGTTTGCCCTATATCTCTGGAAGAAGACCCAGAGGGTCATGATTGGGATCTGGGCTCTGGGACCACCCCACCTAGGCTCAACTCTCTGATAATCATTAGCTAGGTGATCCTGGGTAAATTGGTTGACTTGACTCTCCAGTTTCCTTTAGATGACTCTCCAGTCTCTAAAAAGGGGCTGATCATCACACTTACCTCATGGAATTGTGAGGATTAAGTGAGTTCATAAATACCAAGTGTGTAGAGCAGAGCCTGGTCCATGGTAAGTTTCCATTGTTACTAGTGCCCTCATAGTTACTATTATTGTAGTGTGTTTCTCTCCCAGCTCAACGAGGAAAGGAAAGTGGCTTAGATGATGTAACAGAAACACTTGACTCCCTTTCATTACATCAGTCCCATACCCTTCTTCTTGTTATGATTCTATCTTTCATGGAGTTAGCTAAAGCTTTCATAGCCTCCGTCAGAATCCCTTTTCTCGAGGTGGTCTACAAATAAGTGAATGATCAAGGGGCCTCCTCATGCTGGGCTCTCTGCTAAGAACTTTGACCTCACCATCAGTCTCAGACGCTGTCTTGGTCACCAACCAGTTAATAAAAGACCCTGTGGGCACTTGTACCACTAAGGTTTCCAAATCCCCTGGATATTTCTGTGAAGTGCTGTGCTATTTATGTGTTTATTCATTCATTTATTGTTCCTTTAGAATATGCTAAGTTGACTTTATAATCCGTACGATCTTGAGGAAGTAAGAGGGGATGCTTGTCCATCCCTCATATATTCATACCTACTGATCCCTGTGCCCAGAATGACAGTTTCTCCTTTGTCAACCTGGCAAACCCTTATTTATCCTTCAAAGCCTTAAACACAACACAACTATAACCTCCTCCATGGAGCCATCTCCCAAACTCCAAGCAGTTAATAAATTTCAAGTGAATTCTTTTTGCCTATATTTTACAATAGACTTTCTGACATTATGCTTTAATTACTTACTACACTATGAGCATCTTGAAGGCAAGGAAATCCTAAATTGCCTCTGAATGCCTGGAGCCTGACACACAGCCTGGCACACTAGGTGTTCATTAGTGTTTGTTGAGTGAGGCCCTTTCAGCCTATATATAGTACCTCCTTGGGACCATGGGTTTAAGCAAGTTTAAGACTCGCTTTCAGGTTGTGAATACCAGGCTGCCAGAGGGTTTAAAAGCAAATATGAGCAAAGATTTGTCGACAATTACAGTCGTAAAACTTTAGAACAACTTACTAGAGATTCTGGAATCTTTTTCTTGGATAGGTTTTACTAATGAGAGAGGATGATTTGGTCATGACCCCATTTAGAGATGGGGCTAGACCACTTGGCCTTCTCAGCACTAGGAATCTTTAAGTAGATTTCTGGACATATGTGGGATGCCTGTGGATAAGAGAAAGTGGCTCATTCCACCTCTGTCCTCTTGCTTACCCTTTTACCCTGTTTGGGTGCCCAGCCCTTGCCTTTCTGCTCAAGTTATACCCGCCTTTGCAGCCAGCTTTAAGTCCCACCTTCACTACAAAGCCTCTTCTGATTAGCCCTGTCCAAGGGGAACACTCCTTCCTCTGGGTTCTGGGCAGTGTGACACTTACCAGGCCTCAAATTGATTCAGGAATACGTTACTTGACTTCACAATGGGAAATTCCTTTGAGACAAAAAAATATTTCTCTTAGGCCCCTTGTTCCCTCCCCAGTGCTGAGCACCGTTTAGGACACTAGCATGTGTGTGCATGTGTGTGTGTGTTGGCATGACAACACAATATGTATAATCCAAGCCGGAGATCCTGGGGTCATACATCTGGAACAAAACAAACTCATTTATGACATCTTCCAGCATGTACACTGTCTCTGAAACACTGAGATCTCAAAGAAACAAAACAGCTCCAAAACAGGGTGGAGAGCTGACATTCTTTCCTCGCCTGCCGGCTTGCCCTCCCCCCCTGCCCACCTCCCCATATACAGAATGGAAACTTTCAGGGGAAAAGAATTCTGAACAGCTGTTGTGAGAGACCACACAGACTTCCCCACATCTGCTAGCATACAGCCGGTGAGCTCATTTCTCCGGGGGACGCAGTCTGAGTCTGTGGGGTCCACTTAAGTACACCTTAGGAGGGGCTGAGGAGGAAAGAGGAAGTGGCCCCAGGTGGAAGGGAGCTTTCTCATGTCAGAAAATTCACTGGAGACGGGCTAAAGGTTGAGCGATTCCACGGACACCTTCCTTGACTAGGAGAGTTGGCTTTCCAGAAAGTTTCTCCATCCATTATGGTTAAAAGGAGCTACTATCAAATTTACAATTGATTTTAAAAAGAACTTTGATTGCACCAAGTCGTCCTTCCCCTCCTGCAAAAAGTCTAAGTCAAAAAGCAATTGCTGGTTAGGAAATATCCTCCAAAGGAATATGGTCCTGGACCATGACGGCTTTCCCCAAGTTTCCGCGTGTTAAAAATAACATTCTAATATATACAGGGCTGTATTGTCTACAAAGAGCTTTCACTCATGGTATCACATTTGATCTTCGAGAGGCCATCTGGGAGAGGCAGGGCAGATATTGCTAACATGATTGTCAGTGCCAGAACTGGTTATCAAGAAGGATACCGACACTGGCCTTAGCCCTGATTTTCCAACTTTGAAGCCGAAGCTTGTGGAGGTTCCATGGATTGTCCAAGTTCACAAAGCAGAACAGAGGACCCAGACTCTTGCATTTGACTTGTAAACCCATGTACTTTTCCTTTTGCAAAACCATGAAGTCATCTCTCACAAAATAGCAGCTTCTTTGTAAGCTAGCTTTTACTTCTTCTCCCATTTCTTGGGGCCCCAGACTCAGCAATCCAACCAAGCCCTGGGATTCTTATGGGTATGACACAATCACTTCCCGAGCTGAGTTTTGGCTCCATACCCTGGCAGAGCAGCAGAGGGGAGGATTAGTGAGAATATCTAACCCCTTTGGAAAGTCCATTCTCATCCTCTGGATGCATAGCTGTGACAACCAAAGTGGAGCAGAGCAGGCAGTGGGAGACCTGGGTGTCCAAGCATCCTAGCCTCTCCTGTTGAGCTATAGTACCTCATCTATCTTGAGTCTCTTTCACCTGCAGAGTGAGGAAGGGAGGCCAGGTAGTTTCTACAGACACTCCCAGCTCTAGTCTTCCATGGTTCGATGACAGACAGGGGACAGGGGTGGAGAATTTCCCTGGAGGGAACCCGTGCCTCGCACTCATCCTTTAGCCCCTGCGCCTGCTGTTAGCCTGGAGCTGGCCTGGCCCTGCTGGGTCTGGAGAAGCCATTGTGCAGCATCAGTTGAAGGTTTGGGTGAGGGCGGGCTGAGGCCAGCAGGGGGGGACCCACTGGGGTATTTTTTTCAGATGCATATGTCCCCTCTCAGGCAGCCCTTTCAGAGCTCTGGACAATGTGCTCTTTTTGTCCCCAGCTCTTTCAGCCGCCTGTTCATTCTCTTTGCATCTGCTGTCACACAGGACATCCCGGCTGGCAGGCGACCACGGGGACACATTGTGCTCCCTTAATGAAGCATGGGGCTGGTGATATGGGGGTGGTTGGGGGCCTACAGGGAATAGGGGTGAGCAGAGGGATGCCCCATCTTTCTACTCCAGGCTCCTCTTGAGGGAAAGGACAATTGGCCCCCTTTTTTTTACCTCTCACAGTTCAAATAGATGTGCCTGTAAGAAAAGAACTAGTTCCACATCACAGACTTTGGAGATTGGGGTGTGAGAGGGTGAGCTGGAAGATGGAGGGCTGTTTTCCCTCGAAGAGTGACACTGCTGGGCAGGTGGGCAGGAGGTCTTGGGCTAAGGAGCATCAGCCAGGAGCACTTGGCCTACATCCTCCCCACAAAGAGCTCCCCTACACCATCCAACAGAGGAGTGGGCAAGCAGGACCTTAGGGGACACCCCTTCATTCTTTAAAAGCTTACTGTCTCATCACCCACCTAGGGTTAGTTTCTAAGAAGTAATTCTTGGAGCCAGGAGGGTCCGTGAAATGATCTCATAGAGTCTCCTCAGGCCCTAATGTGTCATAGTTGGAGGCCTCCTCCATCCAGGAGAAGAAAATGAAGGATGGCTACAAGAGTTCACACAAAGTGGCCAAAGGTAGTACGACGTCAACAGCACACAAATGAACAGCTAGGTTAGAAGGGAAGATTGTGGATGAGTCTTCTCCTTGTCCCAAATGTTCTTTAAGAATGTCCTCTCATCATGCTCCCCAGGCCCCAATAGTAAAGAAAAATGAAATGAATGAGATCCTGGGAGAGGAGAGGTTTTCTTGTAGTGTGGCTTGTAGACCCATTATCTCTGATCCTTGCACCTCATGGTGATGGAACCAAAAGCTGATGACTCTCTACACTGTGGGTGTGGCTGGCAGGCACAGATAAAGCGACCCTGATGTTTTCAGACAGGACTGCTTTGTGTAGCATGGGCTCTGCCTGCCACTCTCAGGGCCAGCAGAAGTCTTTTCCCCAAAAGACAGCCCCTCACTCCCAGGCCCCCTTCCTACTTGCTAAAGAGTTACCTTGTAGAAACCAGGGTTCACGACAATGTTCTGGCATGTGCAGATGTCTTCCCAACTGTTACTACAACTTAGAGTTCGTCTTTCTGGTATGTTTACTGCACCCCCACCCCACCCCATCCACCCCTCACTCCTCCTGGCCTGCTTACCCGCCCACCACCCTAAAGAAAAAAGCCTGGGCCTTGTCCAACACGGCCCCCTGTCCCCTTTAACAAGCAAAGTGTGCTGGCATTGCAATTGGTGGTCTTCTCCCCAAAGGTCGTTAATTAGTACAGAATGTAGACTTCAGTTGTCCTGCCAGCCCCGATGAAAACGCAGCTGGCAGGTGGCCGAGACGGAGGAATTTGTCATAGGTTAGATCAGCTCAGGCTCTGAGAACCAAGTGTACAGCTTATGCAAATAGTTTTGCTTAGCATGGATCCTGTGTTCTTATTCCCCCCTCCCTCTCCCCACAACTTGTTTTTAAACTGAAGGGTGGGGAGGGAGTGGGGAAACAAGGGAAGGAGGGAGAACAAGCACTTACTTGCCAGATCTCATTCTAAATCAGAAAGGAGCAAATTGCTTTCCCTAAAAAAGAAAAAGCCAGGGGGAAAAAGAAGACAAAACACCCATCCTTTGGTCTAATGTACTGAGCATTTGAAAGCTGAATTGCTCAATAAGAAAGGCTAGCAGTGAGTGTATTTGGAGAGAGACTATTATCCCCATCAAAACCCATTCATACTCTCTGGGAGGCCTGCAGAGCACCTGGGTGGGGACTTGGAACATTGGGTTCTATTCCTCTCTTGCCCCTCGTCCGTAGTGTCACTTCCTCAACCCTGCCTCAGTTTCCCAATCTTTGGCAGACGCTGATGCTAGCTAGCCTCAGTTAGCCAAAGCATCTGGGCACCCACAACTTCCAGCAGAGAGAAGGCAATGGTGGCTTCTCTCAGTACATGTATTTGACTGACAAGCCAATTTTGAGCTATATGATTTGGGTTGCATCAGTTAACCTCTCTGAGCTTCAGCTTACTCATCTGTAAAAACAGGAAAAATACTCCTTTCCTCATGTTGAAGCAGTGTAGCTAGCGTGTACTAACATTTAATGAAAATGAGTGAAGAAAGATAATAAGAGAAAGTAATAAGCATGCTGCCTGGTGGGTCACTGATACTCAGTACAACGTTGTCTGAATCTTGACTGACACCCTAATAACGGTGACAAGACCAAAAAATAATCAAGAGAATAGTTGAATTTCAAGGCATCAAGTTGGTTCAACATTGATTTTATTGAAGGTGGAAGATGTGGTGGGAGTAGGGGAAGAAAACTTCAGGGTTAACCGAGGACAAGGTTTCTCAATCTCACTCATTGACATTTGGGACTGGATAATTCTTTGTTGGTGGGGGCGGGAGGCTGTCCTGCTCAATGAAGAAGTTAGTAGCATCCTCCAGCTACTAGTTGCCTATAACAGCTTCCCCAGTTCTGGCAACCAAAAATGTGCCATTTCCAAATATTCTCCGGAGGGGAAAAAATCTCTCTTGAATGAGAACTACCACTGATCTAAGATAATTTCCTTCAGGCAAGCAGATTAGTAACCTGGTGAGCTCCATGGACTATGAGTATGTGATATTTACATTTCAGCTGCTACCTGACACTCTAGCAGAATAAGAATAGCAGTTCCTTGCTTAAGGGCTACTATAAAGACCAAAAGAGAATGTGAGCCAGATCTTTGTGCATATGAAGAATGGAAATGGTATCTTAGACTTCTGGTTTCTGATCTGGCACAAAAAGAGCTTGGAAGTCATTACTCCATCCCTAGTAAAAAGCTGAACAAACTCAAAATATATCTTCTTAGATCCATCAGAGAAGTGAAGTCACAAAGCAAACCACCGCCCTCAAAATTGGAGGGACGGACAGGCAAATACAGAAAATCACAACTTAATAGAGCAGAAACCTCCACGGGAACTAGTACCAGAGTTGGAGAACCTAAACTAACTGACAAATTGCTAGAGGCTCAAGATGGACACCTCTGGGAGGTAAAAAAAAAACCTCAAATGGGAGCCCTCCCTTTTGTTAGTTTTACCTCTAGGATCTTGACCAGACACTCACAGTAACTATCAAAGAAAAATCCCCTCGTGCTTCTGGTAGGGGGAGGGGGAAAGGAATCATTTTGAAATGCACCAGAGAATTCTGTTCTTCCAGGCCTGTCCACGAGGAAAACTACTTTACCCAAGTCTAACCTACTGAGGTCTTATCAGAGGTGAACCAATAGGGAAAGGGAAACACCTAACTACAACCTGTTCTGGCCATCCATGTGGGCAAGGGGAATAGCCAAGTCCACCTACACTAACCTTCCTCATGGGGGAAGGAAAATACTAAACTCCAGCTACTCCAGACATCCTGTCCCACCTAAGGCATGGGAGTTGGGGAGTGAAGGGCACTTGTGAAGTTCACATCCAGGGCACAGGCTCACTAAAAGACAGACCTAATCAGAGGACTCTAGAAGGCTTCCCCTTCCCCCACACCTCAACACTCACCACCACATTATTAAAAACCTATTTACTACAGTTCCCTTTACCCAGGATATCATGTCCAACTAACAAGAAAAAATTACAAAACACGCTAAAAGGCAAAAACAAAGTTTAAAGAGATGGATCAAGCATTAGAACCGGATGTGGCAGAGACTTTAGAATTATCAAACCGGGAATTTAAAACAACTACAATTAATATTCTAATGACTCTAATGAATAAAGTAGATCAGCAATGTGTGCAGAGAAATGCAAATTTTAAGAAAGAAGAAAAAAGAAAGGCTAGACATTGAAAACACTTTAACAGAGATGAATAATGCCTTTGAAGGGCTCATTAGTAGACTGGACACAGCTGAGGAAACAATCTCTGAGCTTGAGGATATCTCAATAGAAAAAAATTTTAAACAGAAAAGAGAAGAGGAAAAAAAAGAGTAAAAAAATAAAAAAGAATATCCAAAACCTATGGGACAACCACAAAAGGTGTAAAGTATATGTAATGGGAATACCAAAAGAAGGAAAAAAAGGGAGGGGGGAGAGAAGAAATATTTGAAGAAATAATGATGAGAATTTCCCCAAATTAATGTCAAACGTCAAACCACAGATCCAGGACGCTCAGAAAATACCAAGCAGGATAAATGCCACAAAAACTACACCTAGGGATATCATATTCAAACTGCAGAAAATCAAAAATAAAGGAAAAAAAACGCTTGAAAGTAGCCAGAGGGAGGAAAACACTTTATCTATAAAGACACAAAGATAAGAATTGCATCTCAGAAACCACACAAACAAGAAGAGAGTGGAGTAAAACATTTCAAGTGTTAAGAGAGCAAACCTCAACCTAGAATTCTGTATACTGCAAAATTTTCCTTTAAAAGTGAAGAAAAAATAAAAACTTCCTCAGACAAATATTAAGGGAATTCATTGCCAGTATATCTACCTTGGAAGAAATCTTAAAAGAAATTCTTCAGAGAGAAGGAAAATTATGCAGATCAGAAACTTGGATCTTTATAAAGATTTTTCTTTAAAAGAAAGAGCATTAGAGAAGGAATAAGTGAAGGTAAGATAAAGGCTTTTATTTTTCTTATTCTTAATTCATCTAAAAGATAACAGTTTGTTCAAAATAATAATAGCAACACTATATTATGTACATCACTTATATCAGAGTGACAGGAATAAAAAAAGGAATGGGAGGTAGGAATTAGGATTATTTTGCTATTATAAGGTATTTGCACTACAGGTGAAGTGGTATAGTGTTATTTGAAAATAGATTTGGGTTCATTGTAAATGTATATTTCAAACTCTAGGACAACCACTGAACAAGCAAAGAATAAGTATCGTTGATATGCTAAGAAATGATAAAAAATGGAATAATACAAAATGCTCAATTTAAACCACGAAAGGGAATGAATATGACACCAAAAGCACAGGTAACAAAACAAAAATAGACAGGTGGACTACATCAAACTAAAAAACTGTGCAGCAAAAGAATTAACAGATTTAAAAGAAAATTTATGGAATAGGAGAAAATATTTGCAAACCATTTAAATGATAAGGTATTAATATCCAAAAGAACTCTTACAACTAAGTAGAAAACAATACAAAACAAAACAAAGTAACCTAACTTTGAAAAGGGCAAAAAACTTACTAGGCATTTACCCAAAGAAGGCATACACATGACCAATAGGTATATGAAAAGATGCTTCAACATCACTATCAGAGAAAAGCAAATCAGAACCACGATGAGATATTTCCTCATACCCATCAGGATGGCTATGATAAAAAGAAAAGAACAAGTGTGACTGAGGATTTGGAGAAATTGGAAATCTCTTGCACTGTTGATGGGATTGTAAAATGGTGCAACTGGTATTGAAACAGTCTGGAGGATCCTCAAAGAATTAAAAATAGAACTCACTGTATGATCCAGGAATCCTACTTCTGTGTATTTATCCAAAAGAATTGAAAGCAGAGTCTTGAGATAGTTGCAATTGTTCATTACAGCACTATTCACAATAGGCAGGATGCGGATGGATAAAAAAATGTTGTATATACATACAATGTAATATTAGTCAGCCTCATGAAAGAAGAAAGTCCTATCATAAGGATGACATGGATGAATAGTGAGGTATTTGCTTAGTGAAATAAGCTAGTCACAGAAGAAAAATTTCTGCATGGTCCTACTGTATGAGATATATAAAGTAATTAAACCCATAGAAGTAGAAAGGAGAACGGTGGTTGCCAGAGTCTGGGGGAAATTGAAACAGGGCTTTGCTATTCAATGGGTCTATGCTTTTAATCATGCAAAATGAAAAAGGTCTAGAGATCTTCTGCTCAACGATGTGCATATAGTTAACACTATTGTATACTTACAAACGTGTAAGAGGATACATTTCATGTTATGTGTTTTTTTACCACAAAAAAAAGGCAGAAGAAAAAGTGGAAGACAAAAATAGGAACAAAGAACAAAGACAATGAATAGAAAGTTGTAGCATATGTGATAGATATTAATCCAACTGTATCAATAATCATTTTAAACCTCAGTTTTCTAAATGGATGGAGAAAGATACAACTTGCTAACACTAACCAAAAGAAAGCAGGAGTAGCTATATTAATTTCAGACAGAGCAGACTTCAGAGCAAGGAAATTTATCAGCAATAAAGAAGGGCATTACATAATGAAAAAGGGGTCAATTCTCCAATAACACATAACAATTCTTAAAGTGTAAGCATCTAACAATAGAGCATCAAAATTCATGAAGCCAGGACAGGTAGACTAAAAGGAGAAACAGATAAATTCACCATCCGAGTTGGAGACTTCAGCACCCCTTTCTTGGAAATGGACAGATCCAGAAGACAAAATCAGTAAGAACTTTAACTGAACTCAACACTATCAATTGGCTGGATATACTGAACAGCTATATACTACTTCATCCAATAACACTGAATATATATTCTTCTCAAGCTCATGTGGAACATTTACCAAGATAGACCACATTCTTGGCCATAACATACACCTTAAGAAATGTAAAAGAACAGAAATAACACAATGTCTATTCTCAGACCACAATGGAATTAGACTAGAAATTGGTAACAAGTAGGTGGAAAATCCCCAATACTTGGAGATCAAACAACACACTTCTAAATAATGCAAGGGTCAAAGAAGAAATCTGAAGAGAAATTTAAAAAAATTTTTAGAATAAATAAAAACGAAAATAAAATTAGTCAAAATTGGGGGGATGCTGCAAAAACAGTGCCTAAAGGGAAATTTACAGCAGTGAATGCATACATTAGACAAAAAAATGAAGAAAGATCTAAAATCAGTAATCTAAGCTTCCACCTTAGAAAACTAGAAAAAGACAAATTAAACTCCAAGTAAACAGAAGTAAAGAAATAATATAAAAATCAGAGCAGAAATCATTGAAACTAAAACAGGAAATCAATAAAATCAAAAGCTAGTTCTTTGAAAAGATTAATAAAGTTGATCTTCTTAGACTAACTCAGAAAAATAAGAAGACTCAAATTTCTGATATCAGAAGTGAAAGAGAAGACATCACTACAGGCATTATTGACTTTAAAACAATAAAGGAATATCATGAACCCCTCTACGGCCACAAATCTGATAACGGAGATGAAATGGGCCAATTCCTTGAAAGACACCATCTGCCAAAACTCACACAAGAAGATATAGACAATCTGAATAGACCTACATCTATTAAAGAAATTAAATCAATAATTAATAACCTTCCAAACCCCAAAACACCAGGATTAGATGGAGTCACTGGTAAATTCTTCCAAATATCTAAGGAAGAAATTACAGCAATTCTCTACAATCTCTTCAGAAGAAAAAAGCAGAGGGAATACTTCCTAGTTCATTCTATGAGGCCAGCATTACTCAAACAGAAAAACCAGACAAACACTTTATAAGAAAAGAAATCTATTGGTCAATCTCTCATGAACACAGATGTAAAAATGTCAACAAAATCTTAACAAATTTAATCTAATTATTAAAAAAAATTACACACCATGACCAAATGGGATTTATCCCAGGTATGCAGGCTGGTTCAATATTAGAAAATCAATTAATGTAATCCTTCACATCAACAGGCTAAAAAAGAAAAATCACACGATTATATCAATAGATACAGAAAAAGAATTTGAGAAAATCCAACACCCATTCATGATTTAAATGATCAATAAGCCAGGAATAGAGGAGAACTTCCTTAACTTGATAAAGAACATCTATGAAAACCCTACAGCTAACACCATATTTAATGGTGAGAAAGTGGAAGTTTTCCTTCTAAAATCAGGGAAAAGGCAAGAATGTCTCCTCTCATCACTTCTTTCGACAGCATAATGGAAATCCTAGCTAAAACAATAAGACAGGAAAAGGAAATAAAAGGTATACGGATTGGGAAGGAAGAAATAAAACTGTCTTTGTGTGCAAGTAACAAATTGCCTATATAAGAAGTCTGAATGAATACACCAAAAACTCCTGGGGAAAAAAAAAGGTTGTAGGATACAAGGTTAACATACAAAAGTCAATCGCTTTCCTATATACCAGCAAGGAACAAGTACAATTTGAAATTAAAAACACAATACCATTTACATCAGCACTCTAAAAATGAAAAGGTAGCATAATATTCTTATTCAGTATTCCTACCAGAGAAATGCCTATTCAAGTTCTTTGCCCATTTTTTAATCAGGTTATTTGATTTTTTTGGCTCTTTAGTTCTAGGAGTTCTTTATGTATTCCAGATATTAACTACTTATAAAACAGATTTTTTGCAATTTTTTCCCATTCTATAGATTGCCTTTTCACTCTGTTGATTGTGCTCCTTGATGCAAAAAAAGCTTTTAATTTTGATGTAGTCTCATATGTCTGTTTTTGCTTTTGATGCCTATGGATTTTCTCCCTTTTTTACAACTTTTTGTCTCAGGGCAGATCTCAGTCAGCACCTACACTGAGTGGCTAAAACTAGGATTAAAAGCTTGTAGTCTAACTAGTTTAAAGTACCAAAAGATAGAATTTGGGGAATCCAGAGCATCTGGAAATTGAAGAGAGAAATCCAGGAATGGAGAGAGCCACAAAGAAAGAGCCCAAAAATCTGTATATAAATGCTGACTGGTCCCTGAATTACAAATCTATGTAGCAGACTCCAAGGAATCCTGCTAAAGTTGAAATAATTTATCAGTGGTTTTGGCTGATATTCAGAGGACACAGATCATAGAGCCTAAGTCCACCTAAATTAATTGCCCACTGAAACAAAATAATAAACTCTCTTCAGAGGAATACAGAATCTCTACCAAAATCATTAATAATGTCCAGGGTATAATACAAAATAAATACACATACAAAGAAACATGAAAATGTGACCCATATTCCTGAGAAAAGGCAATCAATGGAGATCAACCTCGAAATAAGGTTGTACTTGGCAGGTAAGAATTTTAAAGCCACTATTATACCTATACTCAAACATATAAAGGAAAATATGCTAATAATGAAAGCAAATAGGAAATCTCAGCAGAGAAATAGAAACTATATAAAGTAACCAAATTGAAATATATACTTAATATATATATTGGGATATATATATTTATATATATATAAATTTTTAAATTTACTAGATGAGGTTAACAATGCTCACCACTTCTATTTAACATTGTACTGGAAGTCCTAGCCAGAGCAATGAAACAAGAAAAGGAAATAAAGGGCATAAAGTTTGGCCAAAAAGAAAATTATTTGTCTTTGCAGAAGACATGTTTGTTTATGTAGAAAATCCCTTAATAAATATAAAACAGTATAACACCAGAAGCATGGAAAAAAAATGGAAAGTTGGACTTTACTAAAGTTAAAATCTTCTGCTTTGTAGAGGACACTGTTGAATCAAAAGACAAGTGACAGTGCATCTAAGGAATGTAGTCAATGATATTATAGTAGTAATGTATAAGGACAGATGGTAGCTATACTTGTGGTGAATATTGCATGATGTATATAAACTTGTCCAATCACTATGTTTTACACCTGCAACTAATGTTATACTGTGTGTCAACTATACTCAAATTTTAAAAAAAGACAAGCCACAGACTGGAAGGAATATAGTTGCGAAACATGTAACTGATAAAGAACTTACATGCAAAATATACAAAGAACACTTAAAACTCAACAATAAGAAAACAAACTACCCAATTAAAAAGAGGCAAAAGATTTGTACAGATGCCTCATTAAAGAACACATACAGATGGCAAATAAGCATACTAAAAAATGCTAAATATTATTTATCAAAAGAGAATTCTTTTAACAAGAATAATGTGAAATCACTGCACACATACTTGAAGGCCTAAAACTGAACTCACGATAGCAGTTGCTGGTGAGGATGTGAAGCAATAAGAACTTTCATTCATTGCTGGTGGGGATGCAAAATGGTACAAACACTTTGGAAGATAGTTTGGCAGTTTCTTACAAAGCTAAACATTTATGCTACTAGATATTAACCCAACTGATTTGACGTTTATGTCCATGCCAAAATTCACACACAAATATTTATAGCAGCTTTACTTATAATCACCAAAAACTGGAAGCACCAAGGTTTCCTTTAATAGGTGAATGACTTAAACAAACTGGATATGCAATGGAATATTAATCAGTGACAAAAAAGAAATGAGACAAAAATGACAAAAATACATGGATGAACCTTAATGACATGTGAATAAATGAAAGAAACCAGTTTGAAAGAAAAAACTATAGTGATGGTTAAGAAAAAAATCAGTGGCTACCAGGGGTCTTGGGGGAAAAGGAAGGGGTCGAATAGATAAAGCCTAGGTTGGGTTTGGTTTTGTTTAAGGCGGTAAACTATTCCATATGACACTGATTATGGATGCAGGACACTATGTATTTGTCAAATCCCATAGATCTTTATAGCACAAAGAATAAACCTGAATATATGCAAATTTAAATAAATCATTTGAGAGGCTGGAGAATGCCAAAGGTGATAAAAATAATGTAACTGTAACAAATGACTGAAACAACCTTACTGAAGAGAGTAGGTGAGGTACTACCTTATATAACTTTGGAAATAAATGGTGTCTGTAAGATTAAAGGAAAAAGAAACTGTACATAACCACTGTACTCTGATTCTGCTATACATGTATCCTGGTAATGAACAACTAAGTAAATGAAAAGTGAGTTGTGGGGGCCACGTTTTTACTATTGGAGTGGGATATTACAGATAAGCAAGAAGAGGAGGCTAAAATAAACCACATGGTAATGGATCAGAGTTGGAGACATTCATATGAACTCATGTTCGCACGTGGTTATACACAAAAGTATTTATAGATATGTATACATACATAGGCTAGTATATGGGCATGTATCTCCTTGGTCTGCTTAACAGTAACGGCACTCCAGTAGCAATGAGCACATCTTGCACCCAGACCTTGGCATCTAACACCATTCTCCAACAAAAGGAACCAGGCTTCTTGAAGAAATAGCTGACTTTCGCATTAGGTCAGGAAATACACAAAATGAGCCTGATGCATCTTGTTTTTCCAGAAAGTAAGGAAGTACACAAAAATTAAAGTGGGTGAAAATTAAAATGAGATAACGTGCTTGAAAGCAGTTTATAAAGCAATATAGCTTATAAGAATTGTTTGTCAGTAAGAATAAATGGATCTGAGTAACATCCATGAGTTTTAGTGCATAGTCAGTATGATGTCTCTTTTGACTGCTCTGAAGTATTCCTGATTCTAGGCTGTAGAAGTTGTAGAATAAGTAATTCTGAATGAGAGAGATATCAATGTACTTAGAGAAAAGCCTTAAATGTCTTAGTACACAAATTGTCCCATTTTCGATTCAAACAGAGATGAATAGCTACTCTTCCTGAATGTGCATGTTTCAGATTTATGAGAGTTATGAAGCCTGGATCATAAACTCTAAGAAGCCTATCCTGGAAGTTGAAGGCAATAAGAACCATTGGCAAATATCTGATAGCAGAGGCTTCCTGCATTCTAAACACCATGTGTTTTCTTTCTCGAAAATGAAGCCAATTCATTGCCCTCAGTGTCCCCCATCTAATCTGCTCCACATAAAACTACATAAAAATGTACAGTCATTATTCTCTCATCTCTCTACTTCAGTTTGCTTATCAGTAAAATGGGGATAATAAAACTCACATGACTGTTGTAAGAATTAGTTTAGTTAGCACACTGAAAGCACTTAGATGGTGCCTGGTATTAGTAAGTGCACAACAAATATCAATCTCTATTAATTTTTTTAAAGATTTTATTTATTTATTTGAGAGAGAGAGAATGAGAGAGAGCACATGAGAGGGGGAGGGTCAGAGGGAGAAGCAGATTCCCCGCCGAGCAGGGACCCCGATGCGGGACTCGATCCAGGGACTCCAGGATCATGACCTGAGCCGAAGGCAGTTGCTTAACCAATTGAGCCACCCAGGTGCCCTCTATTAATTTTTTACATTAGCCTTTGACACAGCCCTACAGAACTGCTTAGTAGTCTCCAAACAAATAATGTTTATCAGAGCATCTGTATTTTGCACATGCATTTTCTTCTACCTAAAACCTCTTGTCCCCTCTCTTTCTTTTAATGCCTGGCATCCTTCACAACCCATCCCAAATGTCTCCTTTGTGATGCTCTCCTAGTTTTCAAAGTCAAAGATAAACTTCCATCACGGCTTTACCACATAGTACGGAGAGTCTATTCAGCCCAGCAATGAACTATGCATCCACATAACCATGAGTTCTTACATCTGGAAGTCATGCAAAAAATGTTTATTGGGGGGCGCCTGGGTGGCTCAGTTGGTTAAGCGACTGCCTTCGGCTCAGGTCATGATCCTGGAGTCCTGGGATCGAGTCCCACATAGGGCTCTCTGCTCGGCAGGGAGTCTGCTTCTCCCTCTGACCCTCCTCCCTCTCATGCTCTCTGTCTCTCATTCTCTCTCTCAAATAAATAAATAAAATCTTAAAAAAAAAATGTTTATTGGGTAAAATGAAGTGACAAAAAGATAAAAAGCAGAATGATCTGGTTACAAAGTAGGAACGGATTACTTTAGATTTTATTGTAAAGAAACGCCCACAAGAGGGCAAGAGGTGCTTAAGAATGATAAAAGATGCATGGAGCACTGGGTGTTATGCACAAACAATGAATCATGGAACACTACATCTAAAACTAATGATGTAATGTATGGGGATTAACATAACAATAAAAAATTTTTTAAAAAAAGAATGATAAAAGAGATCTTGTTTGAAAGGGAACACTGAAAGTTTTAGCTCTGGAATTATGACTCAGTGACAACCCAGTAAGGACTCCACTCCCACTAGCTTGCAGGATCCACAGAAAAGCCATGAGATCAGTGGTTCTTGGCTTCACTGCCTTCCCTCTTGGAAGACGTCTCTCAGCTTTTCAGCATACCCAAATACCCAATACCCGATACCCACATTTCCTCTACCTGCTCAGGGATTCCTACCCTCTAGGAGTGCCGTTCTCAATATTGTTCTGACTTGGAACCTCCCCATCCCCTTACTTGCCTAATAGCCCGTCTGCTCAATGTTTTTAAAAGATCTATCCACGGTTTTTAACAACTTTATTGAGTTATCGGTGACATATAAGAATTGTATATATTTAAGGTGTACAACTTGACGTTTTAATATATGTATACATATCTACAGAAAAGTTGAAGGAGAGGGGAGCGTCGGGCAGGTAGAGCTGACTATCATCTTAAGTCCTGCCTTAAGGGTACAGGGTACTGGATACCTTTAAGGGTACAGGGTACTGCCATCTTAAGCTCTTTGCTGTCTGGAAGGCCTTGGACACTTCTACCTATGTACTCGACTAGCCAATCCCATAGCCCATCCTATTTCAGCAAAGTTTAGAACAACTACTATGAAAGTGGGTTCTAGGGGCTCCTGGGTGGCTCAGTCAGTTAAATGTCTGCCTTCGGCTCAGGTCATGATTCCAGGGTCCTGGGATCAAACCCCACATCAGGCTTGCTTAGCGGGGAGCCTGCTTCTCCCTCTGCCTGCCACTCCCCCTGCTTGTTCTCTCTCTTTTGCTATCTCTCTCTCTGTCAAATGAATAAATAAAATCTTAAAAAAAAAAAAGAAAAGAAAGAAAGTAGCTTTACCACGTCCCTGCTTCTAGGCAAAGATGTGACTAACCATTCAGACGTTAATTGTCTTGCTGTTAGTTGCCTTGTCAGTGCAGGCTAGGGTCCAAGCACTGATTCTAGTCATAAATGTCTTATTTAAATGTCTATGGATAGAATCTCAAAATAAAATTGGATTCCAGAACAGCAGTAATAGATCAGTGATGATTACGGGCTCATTCACATCCTTGCAGACTTCTTGATCGTCTCTTCTCTGAACTGAGTAATTTTGATGTCTTGCTTCCAGAATCCCATGTTCTGCACATTTGATCAGTTCTGAAGCTTTCTTTTAGATCTCTTATAGGCCCTCATCCTGCAATCCCTTCCATTGCCTTATAAACAAGCACTCCAAACCATGAGTCCACCACGTTGCCCACTACTTCTCTGTTTCTGTATTGATAGCCTATTGAAATCCTCAGTAAAGTAGATTATCCACCCTGTGACTAGTTTTTGTTGTTGTTTTTTAGTTTTTATTTATTTTTTAAAATATTTTTATTTATTTAAGTAATTTCTACACCCAGCGTGGGGCTGTAACCTACAACCCCAAGATCAAGAGTTGCATGCTCTTCTGACTCTACCAGCCAGGAGCCCCCCCCCCTTTTTTTTAATAGCCCTGGTTGACTTCTTCTCTGAGACTACAAGTCTTACTCCTCTCCCTCACACTTATCAGTCAATTTGTGATTGGTGACAAAAAATAATTCTCCCATGACTCTAGGAAGAACGTGCATGCACACAGATAATCATTGCCAACATGACACTTTCTAAAAGTAATAGTGATAAAACACCACTACCAAATGGTACTGCCTGCATTTCTTTTTTATGAGGAAGAGAAAAAAAAGTAAACAGTTAATATCATACAGTGTTTTAGAGCAGACAGTCCTTTCATATCTATTTCAGTTCGATGCTTCTGATTGGTTTATCATTGCATTGTCAATTTGCTCCAAAAGTAAAACAATTCTATGCATTCCAATGCCTGAGAGAGGAGTGTGAGGCAGATAATTCAAACTGACTGACGCAGACACAAAGGTGACAGTGTGGACACTCCTCGGTTCCCCTTATGCTATCTCTCTTCCTTAGAGGAGGAAATGACAGTGGCTGATACTAATTGTTTTCCAGGAGAGGCTGAATAGAAGTGTCCCTTCCTCAACAAGGTCTCCTTCTTTTGGTTTGGTGGAGGAGATTCCTTTGTCTGCTGTTTTCCCCTGGAACCCCACAGAAAGAACGTTATAAGTGTGAAAGATTGTGGGACCCAGGGCTGATTGTGGTAAGTCTGTGGGTGTGAGAAGATGGAGGGGCACTGAAGTGGGGGATGCAGTGGGGAAGCAGAATGGAACTTCAGTGTACGTCAAGTATACAACCACGGCATGAAGTAGTTTAGAGGAAGAGAAAGGCTCTTTGCCCCAAAACATCCCTTCTACCAGCCTGAAAAAATGGCTGGAATGACCTCATTACTCATCCTGCTTCTTTAATACATTAAAAGCCTCTGATAAAATGCAAAGATTTAATCGAAAAGAAGTGTCATCTTAAGCTTAATTTAGCTCTGAGCCAAGCATAAGGAAATGGGACACCAGACAGGTAGGTTCTGATTAGTGGGAGCAAGTCAGGGAGGATGATTTCAGGAGAGATGCCTCACATAAGGAATTGCCAGAACAATGGATGCAATGTGAAAGTAACATGAGCCCAAGTTGGGGGATATAAGGTTTAGGAGAGGTGGACAGACATCAAAGACAAGACTTACTCATTTCCATATTTTACTTCAGCCATCCCTAGTCAAACGTGAATCTCACTTCACATGTCATTTACTTAGGGAAATCTTGAGCTATGGGTCTGGGTCAGATTCTCCACGCTCTCTCAGATTCAAGGTACTTATCCCAGACTGTAGTCACACACTCAGTAGGAAGTTTGGTTGATTGATGTCTCTCTTGCCCACTGGACTGTAGCCTCAGGAGAGCAGGGACAAGGTGGGGGAGGGTGTCTGTGCTGCTCCTTTTATTCTCAACGTCTGGCATGGGGCTTCCTGTACTGTGATTACATGCGTGAATAGACACACAAGCCAAAAAGAACACATTGCATAGCAAAGTAATTGCCAAGTGATACAGCAAAGGCAAATAGCCTAGGAATCTGGAAAGGGGAAAAGAGCTGGAACACTGATACTGTCATGGAATCATAGAATCTTAGAGCCGAAAACACCTTGGAGATTGAGTGCTTCACTCATCTTAGTAAGCACTGTATAACTTACTACTTGCAATGCTAGATCTTTCCATTTTTGGAGAACTTTAATCTTTGGAAACATCCTTCCCATATTGAGCCAAAGAGTGCCCCTAGTTATCTCTACTTGTTGTTTCTAGTTCTGTCTTCTGGAATTAGCAATTTAATAACAATAGCTAAAATGTACTAAAGACTGTGTGCCAGGCCATGTATTAAGAATTTTGTGTATGTTATATCAGTTAGCCCTTGAAGTGATCCCATTATCATTCACATTTTACAGATGAGAAAACTGAGGCTGGGAGATGTTAAGTACCATGTACAAGTTCACATAGCTAAGTAAATAGTAGAGCCAAGGATCCAAATCCAAGTCTGTCTAATTAAATCTAAACTCTTATCTTCCACACTTCATTATTGTCAGAGTAATTGCTTTACATGACATCCCAAATATGTGCAGTTGTGATAACTGTCCTGTGACCATTCTAACTATATTGTTACTCGGTTGTTCACATGTCAAAATAATAACAACCACTGAAGTGTTTAACTATGTGCCTTGCTCTGTACTAAATTCGTTAATATACTATCTCAAAACATCCTATAGAATAGATATTATTGTTCCCCTTTTATAGATGAAACTCAAAGACTTGGAGCAAGTTGCCTGAAATGAGGCAAATAGTCAATGATAGAGTCAGGATGAAAACCTGACTCTCTTACACCAAAGGGAAGGCTTATTTATTTATTTGTTTAAATATTGTTTCTTAATTTACCATCTTGATGTGGCTTAAAACTGAGATCCTCTTGAGAGCAAATTTTTAAAAACCATGAACTTAACCAATAGAACAAGAAATCAGATTATTGAAAAGAACAATAAAATAAATATTTGCCAAATCTGATAAAAAAATAGTTTTAGAAACTTAAGAATAAGAAAGAAAACATGGCAAAAGATACACTAATGTTTTTTAAATTATGAGAGAATGCCATATATAATTTTATAACAATGAACTTTAACCTAAACAAATGAATGGTTTTCTAGGAGACTTACTCAAAAGGTGTAGAAAACCTGACTTAGAGCAATAATCACATCAAAAATTAAAAAGGTAGTGAAAGATAACTTTTAATATGGAATCGTGGAATGCTATAACTTTCTCACTTTCAGCAATGGAAGCTTGTTCAAGACTTTTTTTTTTAAGATTTTTATTTATTTGACAGAGAGAGAGAGCGTACAAGCAGGAGAGTGGCAGGCAGAGGGAGAAGCAGGCTCCCAGCTGAGCAGAGAGCCCAATGTGGGGCTCGATCCCAGGACCCTGCTAACTTTGGTAAAGAACTGAAAACTATAAAAAAGATCTTTATATAAAAATGGAAATTTAGAATTGAAAAACTCAATAACTGAAATTAAGAACTCAATAGATTCAACAGCAGATTAGATTAGATTGGATTAACATCACTAAAGGGAGAAATAATTGAAAGATAGGCAAAAAATAATCCAAACTGAAGCAGAGGAAAAAGATGATTGACAACAGACAGAAGAACATATAAGACTGCTAGAATGTGTGAAAAGAGCTAGTATACATTTAACTGAAATTCCAGGAGATAAAAAATGAGACAAAAACAGTATTTGAGGAGATACTGACTGAGAGTTTCCCAGTTAAATAAAACATCAAGCCACATACTTAAGAAACCCTTTGAACATTAAGCAGAATAAACCAAAGAAAGCCACACTGAGGCCCATTATAGGAAACCTTCTAAAAAATTTTTTAAAAGCAGCAGAGGAAAAAAGACATATCACCTTCAAAAGAGCAAAAACAACACTGATACCTTATTCTCAACACAAATTATAAAAGCTAAAAAATAATTGAATGATGTCTTCAAAGGGCTGAAGAAAATAATTGGCAATCTAGAATTCTATACCTGGCAAAATATACTTCAAAAATAAAGGTGAAGCAGAGAAATTTCAGACAAGCAAAAATTTGAGAAAATTTACTCACAAACCAACACCAAAGGAAACAAAAAAGGGAATTTTTCAGGTGGAAGGAAAATTGTTCTAAATGGAAGCACAGAGATTCAGAAAGAAATGAGAAACATAGAAAGGGAAAATATATGGGTAAATGTAAATAAATATTAACTGCATAAAAATATAATTTTATTAAGTTCAAATAAATATGAAATTAATTTACCAACAAGAATAGCACCAAGGTACAAGGGGATCAATAGAGCTACAGTGTTCTAAGGACCTGCAATTATCCAGAAAGAAAAAGTACTCATTTATATTAGAAAATAATAAGATACAGATTGCAGCTTATAATCTCTAGGGTAGGTAGTAAATACGTATGTGTGCGTGTTCTATTAGTTTGTTAAATATGTATACATACATATGTTAATGTACATACATATAAATATATATGTATAGCATATATTAATATATATACATATTAACAAATAACATTAACATATAACGTATATATAGTTAAATGTATACATATTTTACAAACTAATAGAAATTGAATAAAAAATACTTTCCAAAAAGTTAAAAAAAGAAAAACATGGAATTTGCTGTTTCTGGGACTCCAATTGCACATATATTATGCCTTTGTCTCTCCTATTGTCATATACTCTTTCTATATATTATGTGCCCTTTTGTTTCTCATTGCTTCCACCTTTAATCATTTTCTGATCTATTTCTCCATTCTGTTATCCTCTTCTCAGCAGTGTCTAATCTGCTGTTAAGTAGTAAGATGATATATTTAGACACAAACATGTCTATAATTACATTAAATGTCCAGCTGACAAAACAACTATTCTCAGACTAGATGAAAAACAAAATCCAACTCTACATTCTTTACATAATAAATACCTTAGATATCATAATACAGAAAGTTTAAGAATAAATGGATGAAAAAAATAGCATAAAATACTAACCAAAACAAAGCTTCTAAGTGTATTAATATCAGACATAGTAAGTTTTAGGGTAAGAAATATAGAGATATTTCTTTAGCAGAGAAAAAGGAAGATGAATATTTTAGTATGATAAAGAAAGTCATTTTGCCAGGAAGATATAAAAATTATAAATTTATATTTACCAAAAGAAACCATAATCTCAAAATATATAAAATAACTATTGACAAAACTTAGAGGAGTAATAGACAAATTCACAACTACAATGGGAGATATTTGGTGAAATTTTTTATCAAAATATACCATATACATAAAGTACACAGTTAAAAATATAAAGCTCCATAGTGGGAGATTTTAACATTTTTTTTTTTAAAGATTTTATTTATTTATTCATGAGAGACAGAGAAAGAGAGGCAGAGGGAGAAGCAGGCTCCCAAGGAGCAGAGAGCCCGATGCGGGACTCGATCCCAGGACCCTGGGATCATGACCTGAGCTGAAGGCAGACGCCCAACCATCTGAGCCACCCAGGCGCCCTTAACATGTTTTTTTAAAAACTATTTAAAAAGCAGACAAAAATCAATGAGGACATAAAAGATTTAAACAACATATTTAACAAATGACTTAAGTTACATATAGAATACTGTACCCAATAACTGTAGAATCCATTTCAAAGGCATATGGACTTAGCAAAACATATATGCTAAAATAGTTTTTAACTATTTTTAAAGCAAGTCTCAAAACATTTTTGAATTATGCAGAATATGTTCTGACCACAGTAGATTAAACTAGAAACAATAACACAAAGATAATAAGAAAATCTCCATATAATTGAAATTAAGTAATATGCTTCTAAATAACCCATAAGGCAAAGAAGAAATAATAGATATTTTAAAAATCAAATTATTATGAAAAATATGACATATAAAATATGTAGGATACAGCTAATAGGGAAAAGTATATAGCCTTAAGTGCATATATTTGGGGAAAAAGAAAGTTAATTTGAGAATCAATGATCCTATATATTAATACGAAAAAGATAGAAAACCAAGTGGGGGGGAAATTGGGCAAATGTCACAAACAGGCATCTATGAAAAAGTTAGCCAAGCTGCCAAAAAGGTGAGAAAACATGCTCAACTCAGTTATCAGAGGTGGCAAATTTAAACCCATTGAAACGCAACTAAACATCAACCAGAGTGACTAAAATATTTTAAAAAGACTCATAATACCAAGTGTTGGTGAGCAAATTAAACAACTAAAATTCTCATACAGTTCCTTAGGAATGTAAGTTTATTCAATCATTTTGGAAAGTAGTTGTTAAGACCTATTAAAGTTCAACACATGCAGGAGCACCTGGGTGGCTCAAATGGTTGAGCGTCTGCCTTCTGCTCAGGTCGTGGTCCCGGGGTCCTGGGATCGAGTCCCACATCAGGCTCCTGACTCAGCGGGGAGCCTGCTTCTCCCTCTCCCTCTGCCTCTCCCCGTGCTCATGTACTCTCTCTCTCTGTCTCAAATGAATAAATAAAATCTTTAAAAAAAAAAATAAAATAAAGTTCAACACATGCATACTCACTGATCCTACTTTTTCATTTTTAGTAGAAACACATGTGTACGCCCAAAGGACATGTACGAAAATGTCCAAAGTAGGATTATTCATAATAGTTTAATATTGAAAACTATTCACATATCCCTCAATAACAGAGTGGATAAATAAATTGTGGAAGATTTTATATAATGAAATATCGTACAAAACCTAAAAATATCGTACAAAACCTTCACACAAGATGAATCTCACTGAGAAAAGAACACAAAAGTATGTAAACAGTATGATTTCATTTATGTAAAATGCAAAACTAATCTCTGTACTATCTTCTGAATTTTTTCTATAAATTTAAAACTGTCCTAAAAAGTAAAGTTTAGGGACACCTGGGTGGCTCAGTCGATTAAGCATCTGCCTTTGGCTCAGGTCATGATCCCAGGGTCCTGGGATGTAGTCCCACATCAGGCTCTTTGTTCAGTGTGGAGCCTGCTTCTCCCTCTGCCCCTCTCCTGCCCCAGCTCATGCTCTCTCTCTTTTATTTTATAAATAAGTAAAATATTTTAAAAAAAACTAAAGTTTATTTTAAAAACCAATAAATAATATAAACAATACAAATTGCAAAAGACCAGAAAGCTTTCCTTGGGTGATGGGCGTAAAGAGAATTTTCAAATATTTTTTTTGTGTTTTCTGCATGTTTGAAAGTTTTCATAATGAACATGTATTACTTTGTGCATTAAAAAAAAAATACAATTTAAAGCCAAGGCAAACACAAACTAGTGCACTTTTGTCTCTTCCTTCACCCACTCACTCCTTTTCGGACCTTCACACAATCTGCCTGGTTGTAGGCAAAGGGACCTGTTCCTGTCTTCTTAAACCCTAGGGGAGGAGCCTGGAGTGAGACAGTAAAAGGGAAAGATGACACTTGGCTAGAACAGAGTTTGTTTACTTTAAAAAGAAATTGTGTAAATAATGCACTTAACACCTATGCTCAGCACAGCATTAGTATGATAGCCAATCTCAATGTCCATAAACAGATGAATGGATAAACAGGTTGTGGTACATCCATACAAGGGAATACTATTCTGCTATAAAAAGGAAGGAAGTTCTGACACATGCTACAACATGGATGAACTTTGAAATCATGCTACGTGAAAAAGCCAGTCACTATAGATCACATAATGTATGGTTCCATCTTTTTGAAATATCCAGAATAGAATCCCCTAGAGTCAGCGAGCAGATTGGTGGTTGCCAAATGATGGATGGAGGGGGATCTGGGTAGTAACTGTTTAATGGGTATGAGGTAGGTTTCCTTTTGGAGTGAAGAAAAGATCTTGAAACTAGGTAGAGATGGTGGTTGCACAGCATTGGGCATGTACTAAATGGCACTGAATTGTTCACTTCAAAATGGTTAATTTTATGTTATGTGAATTTCCAATAAAATTTTTTAAATCCTCTATAAAATGTTAAAATATGAAAAGAAACTGTAGAAATGAGCCCCAAAGGGGCCCTCCATCTCCCCGGGGCAATGCGCACACCAGTTTTGAAAATCCTCCATGCCTTGTGAGAGAATGCACGTTAAAGGCAGAATCTCTGGCTCACAGTCTAAAGACTTCAAAACCCACTCGCATAGGAAAGGTGGGTAAGTGTGCCAGTTGGATTTAGAACAGTGGAGACATAAGCACGCAAAGTTTTGGAGAAGGTCAAAATACCTGGAGGGGAGAAGGGTAACTCCCTGCTCAGAGTGACAGCTTCAGATTCAGAAAAAATCTGAGTTTGCCTCACAGCCCAGTTTCCAGCTGTGAGAATCTCTTCCTTTCTCTGAGCATCAGTTCTCCATATGCAATACAGGAGTCCCAAACCCCCAATCCCTAAAAGCTCTGAAAGTAAGTTCTACTCTAAGTTTGGTGAAAACTCATTGGTTGCACAACCTGCCTGGCCTGAAGTAAAGCTATTTATAGTCTTTATTTATTCCACTGAATATGAATATTCATCCATTTCACCATAGAAATATTAATGTATTTGATTAGAGCATGCTGCCCCAGACCCAACTGTACTATATATTTAGTTAATATGTAGTACAGGCACCTCATTACCTTCCAATGTCTGCAAAATAAATAAATTAACTAATTAATTCCAAAACTCATTTGGCCCTGAGGGTTTTGGATGAAGACTGAGGACCTGTAAATGCTAAAATGTATTAAATGCTTGCTATTTTCTAGGCATGGTGCTTCATGCTTTGCCTACATTTTCCCATTTGTTGCACATAAAATCTGTCACAAATTGGAACTGAGTAAATGTGAGCTGTTATTACGAAGTGGCGTTAATGTGGGAAGTCTCCATAGAAAAAGTGTCCTTCAAACAAGGGTTTAAAGGTAACAAATTGGGAGGGGGATGGTGGATAGCGTGGGAAAGGCTGCTACAAAAGGTGGGAGGAGTGGGTTATTTCCATTCTCAATTTTCCCCCATCCCAAACGCTGAGGAAAGAAAACAGTTGGCAACAGGTTATGAACCCTTGGTGAGGAGTTCGGATTTGCTAATGGACAGTAGGAGGGCCTGAGGAGGAAGGGCCATGTGTTGTGCATTTCACAGTCCAGCTAGAAATTGGATTTCCATCACTTCCCCTCACTCTAGCTCTTCCACACAAAATCAAATGAAGATAAAATACAGACATTACCACGATGGAGAAAAACCCTATGTGGGTAGTTCTTCAAGGATACTGAATACAAAGGCTACATTCATTTAAGCTTTATTTTAAAAGGTGTCCTTCTCTAAGAACCTGAACATATTTAAATCTTAGCAATGTCACATCAAGGCATTCCTGAATAATTGAGAGAGGGCAAAAAGAAAAGCGCTCATTTTGCGGAGTCGAAATTGAGGAGCACAGATTCAGTATCTTGCCCAAGGTCACAATCTGCCTAGAATAATGCCAGGGAGAGGGCACAAACATCCTTTCTTTCAACAATAGATTTATTCACTGCCCTAAGGTGCACTTAGAGATTGTTGAATCAAGAACAGTTCTGAGGAGGAATCATCAGAGAAGCCCTGCTCTCAACTCCAGTCCCCAGCACCGTTCTAAGCGTCCTCTTCTGTTATAGGTTATCTTATCCCAGGTTAAACCAGGCCGCAGGGATCCAGAAAGTTCTCAAAGGAGAGCCCACAAAGTGATTGGCAATGAAAGGCAAAAGGGTTGTACCTCTGTCTCTCTGGCATGAGACAGAATCAGACTCCCAGCCTAACTCCACCACCAGCCCCTTGGTTTTCCTCGGGAATGACTTCCGTCATCAAATAAGAGGATTTGACAGCTGACCTGTAAGGTGGTCTTTAAAAGTTTTTAAAATATAACTTTGGCTATATAGAAAAGTTGTGAAAAATAATATAAAGAATTTGTATATGACCTTTATCCAGATTCCTCAAAAGTTAACATTTCACCCTATTTATCATTTTCTTTCCCTGTGTGTGTGTATGCACACACACATGTGTAAACTGTATGAGAGTAAATTGCAGACATGACACCCCTTCACTTCAGAATAGCTTTCCTAAAAACAAGACATACTCTGATATTACCATAGTATAATTATAAAAATAAAAAAGTAGTCTCGGTAACAACACTACTTTCTAAAGATTTCACCAATTACTCCAATGATGCCTTTTATCACAAAAGAAAATCCAGAAACCTATTGCATTTATTTATCATGTCTCTAATTTAGTCTCTCTTAATCTAGAAGAGCTCCTCAGTTGGTGTTATGTTTCATGCCATAGACATTTTTGAAGAATATAGCTCAATTCTTCTTTTGAAGAATGCCCTTCGAGTTGGGTTCTTTGAATGTTTCCTGGTGATTCGATTTTACTTATTTGGCAAAAACACCACAGAAGTGATGTTGTGTTCTTCTTAATGCATCATTTCAGGAGGCATGTAATGTCAATTTGTCCCACTACTGGTAATGTCAATTTTGATTGCTTATTTAAGGTGGTGTGTGCCAGGTTTCTCCACTGTAAAATGACTATTTCCCCCCTTGTAATGTTAGTGTCTTATGAAAAGAAACAGATTATGTAAGATTCTAATACTCCTCAAACTTTCACCCGTTAGTTTTAACACCCATTAAGATTTCTTGACTAAATCAATTATGATGATGATAGTTGCCAAATGGTGCATTTCCTCTACATTTATTTATATCATGGTGGACTCATGGATTCTTACTTATTAATGGCTTATATTCCCTTAGTATTATTATTTATCTTTATGTCCAAATTGTCCTAGATTCTCTAAGACCTTCTTTGTCCCTAATATCCTATGAGAAGACTAAGCATTACCGGCTTGTAAACACTCATTATTTTTTTAAGGGTGATGTTTAAATTGCAAACCAAGTTGAACCACTCCCTAAAATTCACCAAAGAAAGAGACACCATGGTTGAGTGCCCAAGCCCTGAAAAAATGGATTGAAAGCTTTGAACCTAAGTGTTTATGGGGTAGAGAGAAAGCAACTATGTGAAGGGTGGGGGCATAAGGACGGCTAAGTCCATGAACTGTAGAAACCTCTCTGATAGACGGTTGGTTTGAGTTTCCTGTTTCACTCAGGTTGTAGCTGAAGATTATTTACTTAACCTTTTCTACAAGCTGAGTCTGATCAGCCATGCATCTCTTCCATTCTCAGATTTATTCTAACTACATCCAGTTGGTTCCCACCCTCCCCTAATTCTCCCTCTATATCTTCCCCCACCTAGCCGGAAATAGAGCCCCTGGCTCTCACTTGTGATGCTGAAGGAATTACTTGGAAATAGTTTATTCAAGCATGTTGAATGGCACTTGCAACTTGTGGGGGTGGTTCTTGCAAGTAATAAAAACAAAACCTCACTGCGTAGGAGAACCCAAATATAATCTATAGGGATGCAGCATGTATGCCTCTTGTGTTGGGTCATTCACTGGCCACTCTCATCTCAATTCCACCCTTTAGGTAAATCTATGTATTTATTGGCTCGGGCTGATAAGGAACCTTTCTCTTCTTAAACTGGCTCCACTTAGGAAATAACAACATGCCGGAAAACCACGCAGAATAACTTAATGCCTTGGCCAAAACGCAGCCATCTAAATTGGTTTAACATCTTTAGGCTGAGGCAGAGGACAGCTGGTCATAACCTGCGTTTTCTGGACTCTCTGGACAGAATGAAGGGGTGGGGCACGTGGGAGGGAGCAGCCTCATTCCCTCTGATCACCCTTGGAAACTCAGCTTAGTGGCCTGGCACCGCAGGAATCTGCACATGGGCTCTGAGAAGGCCAGGGAAGCCTGCACTTTAGTGGTGGCATTTAGTTATTCCTCTGAAATGCTAATGAAGAGTTGATTTCAGAATTGCTAACAAAGTTCTCAGACTTGTTAATGTATCACTCCCTCTGAAGGCCAGAGACAGCAGCACTAACAAATGGCCTGAAGAACCCAAAAAGGAATTATTGCCTTAGTTGAAAGACTTCCAGGGAAAGACGGTTTCCAGCTCTCCTTGAGGCCACATTCTGCTCTCTCAGTCCTCTGGTAGCCAAACCTTGTTTGTTTCCTCTAACCTACATCTCTCCAGCTGATTTTAGCCTAATTTCCTGCTCATCACCTTTCTCAAAATACATAGCCAAAGGCCTTCCCTCTCTCCTTTCAAGTCACCCTTCTCTTCTTAGATTAAGGAGAAAAGGTGAGATGGCAATTGTGGGGTGAGGAGGTCATGGAAACTGACACTGACTGCTGCTAGTGTCGTGGTCTTTACACCAGGATCACGTTTGAGCCTCGCGACAAAGGAGGTAGAACTAAGGAAACCGAGGCTTGGAGAAAATGAATGATTTGCCAGGGCTCTGAAATCCAATCTTCTTTCCCTGTTCTGAGCTACCTCTGATGAGTCTATAGTCAGAGGATGGCTACAAGTTTTCTGTATGGCTTTTAGGAAATTGTATAATTTCTTTGACCCTGATTTAGCGACAATAAAATAGGGATTTGTGGATTTGTGTGTGTGGGTGTGCAGATGTATACATGGAGAGAGATAGATATGACTATCCATGTGAATATACATATTTGTGTACATACCCACACACACAAATCCCTATCTTATTGTTGAAAAAAAACAGGTTCAGGAAATTATATGATTTGCTGAAAGTCGTACTGGGAGGGATAAGGATATATATACGCTCCATCTCCTTATCTCCCCCTTCCCTAACTAACCCACATTAATTTGCTTTCTGTCTCATCACTCCAGGAAACAGCTTTTACTAAAGTTATCAGTGATATCCATGTTACTGCTTCCAGTGGATAATTACAGTCCTTATTTATTTCATTATATTAGTTTCAGGTGTACAACATAATGATTCATTATTTGTTATATATCATGAAATGATCACCACAAGTCTAGTTAACATCCATCCCCACATATAGTTATAATTTTTTCCCTTGTAATGAGAACTTTTAAGATTTGTTCTTTTAGCAACTTTGAAAATATACAATAGAGCATTACTAACTATAGTCCCCATGCTGTACGTTACGTCCCCAGGACTTATGTATTTTATAACTGGAAGCTTGTACCTTTGGACCCCCTTCACCCATTTTACCCAACTCCTATCCCAATCAGTTCTCTGTATCTATGAGTTTGTTTATTGGTGGTGGTGTTGTTTTGGTTTGTTTTTTTTAGATTCCACATATAAATGAGATCACATGGTATTTGTCTTTCTCTGATTGACTTCTCTCACTTAGCATAATGTCCCAGGACCATCCATGTTGTCACAAATGGCAAGGTTTCCTTCTTTTTTATGGCTAAATAACATTCCATTATATATATCACATTTTCTTTATTCATTCATACATCAGTGGACACTAGTGGTTGTTTCCATGTCTTGGCTATTGTACGTAATGCTGCAATGAACAAGGGGAGGTGGCTGCAAATATCTTTTCAAGTTAGTGTCTTCATTTCCTTTGGATATATCACACTGGATCATGTGATACTTCTATTTTTAATTTTTTTGAAGATTTATTTATTCATTTTGAGAGAGAGGGAGAGCATGCGCCCACGAAGAGGGGAGGGGCAGAGGGAGAGAGTCCCAAGCAGACTCCGCGCTGAGTTTAGAGCCTGTCTTGGGCCTCAATCCCATGACCCCGAGATCAGGACCCAAGCCAAAACCAAGAGTCAGAGGCTCAACCAACTGTGCCACCCAGGTGCCCCCTATTTTTAGTTTTTTGAGAAAGCTCCATACTGTTTTCCATGGTAGCTGTACCAATTTACATTCCCACCAGCAGTGCACAGGATTCCCTTCTCTCTACCTCCCACCAATACTTGTTATTTCTTCTCTTTTTGATAATAGCCACTCAAACAGATGTGAGGCAATATCTCATTGTAGTTTTGATTTGAATTTCCCTGATTAGTGATATTGAGCACCTTTTCATGTACCTGTTGGCCATCTGTATGTTCCCTTTGGAAAAATGTCTAGTCAGATACTCTGCCCAATTTTTAATCAGATTAATTTTTTGGCCACTGAGTTGTATGAGTTCTTTATATATTTTGAGTATTAGTCCCTTATCAAATATATGATACGCAAATGGTTTCTCCCATTTAGGATTGCCCTCTTATGTGGTTGATGATTTCCTTTGCTGTGCAGGGCTCTTTAATTTGAGGTAGTCCCAGTTCTTTATTTTGTTTTTGTTGCCTTTGCTTTTGGTGTCAAATCCAAAAATTTATCACCAAGACTGAT
This sequence comes from Neomonachus schauinslandi, assembly GCF_002201575.2. Classification (NCBI taxonomy): domain Eukaryota; kingdom Metazoa; phylum Chordata; class Mammalia; order Carnivora; family Phocidae; genus Neomonachus; species Neomonachus schauinslandi. The sequence continues at coordinate 98,999,088 of NC_058407.1, read as the reverse complement.
GTCAAGGAGCTTACTGCTTATGTTTCCTTCTAGGAATTTCATGGTTTCAGGTTTTACATCCAAGTTTTTAGTCCATTTTTAGTTAGTTTTTGCATATGTTTTAAGATAATGGACCAGTTTCATTCTTTTGCATGTACTGTCCAGTTTTCCCACCACCATTTATTGACAAGACTGTCCTTTCCCCATTGTATATTCCTGACTCCTTTGTCATGAATTAATTGAGCATATATGTTTGTTTCTGGGCTCATTATTCTGTTCCACTGATTTATGTGCCTGTTTTTATGCTAATATCACACTGCTTTGATTACTATAGTTTTTGTAATAACATTTGAAATCAGGAAGTGTGAGGCCTCCAGCTTTGTTCTTCTTTCTCAAGATTGCTTTCTCTATTCAGGGTCTTTCGTGGTTCCAGACAAATTTGAGGATTGTTTGTTCGATTTCTGTGAAAAATGTCATTGAAATCTGAATCTGATGAGATCTTGCCATTTGCAATGACGTGGATGGAACTGGAGGGTGTTATGCTGAGCGAAATAAGTCAATCAGAGAAAGACATGTATCATATGACCTCACTGATATGAGGAATTCTTAATCTCAGGAAACAAACTGAGGGTTGCTCGAGTGGGGGGTGGGGTGGGAGGGATGGGGTGGCTCGGTGATAGACATTGGGGAGGGTATGTGCTATGGTGAGTGCTGTGAATTGTGCAAGACTGTTGAATCACAGATCTGTACCTCTGAAACAAATAATGCAATATATGTTAAGAAAAAAAAAAAAGAAGAAGAAGATAGCAGGAGGGGAAGAATGAAGGGGGGGAATCGGAGGGGGAGACGAACCATGAGAGACGATGGACTCTGAAAAACAAACTGAGGGTTCTAGAGGGGAGGGGGGTGGGAGGATGGGTTAGCCTGGTGATGGGTATTAAAGAGGGCACGTTCTGCATGGAGCACTGGGTGTTATGCACAAACAATGAATCATGGAACACTACATCAAAAACTAATGATGTAATGTATGGTGATTAACATAATTTAAAAAATTTAAAAAAAAAGAAATCTGAATCTGTAGATTGCTTTGAGTATGAACATTTTACCAATATTAATTCTTTCAATCCTTAAGCACAGTATATTTTTACATTTATTTGTGTCTTTAATTTCTTTTATAATGTTTTATAATTTTCAATATACAGATCTTTCACCTCCTTGATTAAATTTATTCTTAGGTATTATAGTCTTTTTGATGGAATTGTAATAGGATGGGATTTTCTTCATTTTTTTTTTAAGATTTTATTTATTTATTTGACAGAGAGAGAGAGAGAGCGAAAGCAGGAACACAAGCAGGGGGCAGTGGGAAAGGGAGAAGCAGGCTTTCCGTCTAGCAGGGAGCCCAATGTGGGGCTGGATCCCAGGACCCTGGGCCAAAGGCAGACACTTAACAACTGAGCCACCCAGGCCCCGCCCCTTAATTTCTACTTTTAATTGTTTGTTATCAGTGTATAGAAACCACAACAAATTTTGGTATATTGATTTTATATCCTGCAACTTTACTAAATTTATTAGTTCTAACAGTTTTTTTTGTGGAGTCATTAGGGTTTTCTATATATAATATCATGTCTTCTGCAGATAGTGACAATTTTACTATTTCCTTTTTTAATTGGATGCCTTTATTTCTTATTCCTGTCAAATTGTTCGAATATTCCCAATACAATAATGAATAAAAGTGACAAGAGTGGACATCCTAGTCTTGTTCCTGATCCTAGAGGAAAAACTTTCCGCTTTTCATTGTTGAGTATGATGTTGGCTGTGAGTTTGTCATATATGGCTTTTATTATGTTGGGGTACATTTTCTCTATACCCACTTTGATGAGAGATTTTATCATAAATAAATACTGAATTTTGTCAAATGCTTTTTCTACATCTATTATGATGATCAAATGATTTTTATCCTTCATTTTGTTAATGTGGTGTATCATGCTGATTGATTTGTGGGTGTTGAACTATCCTTGCATCACTGGAATAAATCCCACCTGATTATGGTATACAATCCTTTTAATGTATTGTTGAATTCAGTTTGCTAATATTTCACTGAGGATTTTTGCATCTATGTTCATCAGGGATATTGGTCTTGTCTGGTTTTGGTATCAGAGTTATGCTGACCTCATAAAATGAGTTCAGAAACACTCCCTCCTCTCTATTTTTGGAAGAGTTTGAGAAGGATTGATATTAATTCTTCTTTAAATATTTGATAGAATTCACCAATGGAGGCACCCGGTCCTGGACTTTTGTTTGTTTTTTGTTCATTGTTGTACAGTCCTTATTTTACTTAAACTCTCTAGAGGATTTGACCCCTTTCCTTCTAAGATTACTCTCTTCCCATGACTCTCACCATCCAAAACCTCCTAATTCTCTTCCAACCTTTTTGGCTGCTATTTTTCTTTCTCCCCTATGGGCTCTTTATCTTTTATCCAGCAATTAAATATTGGACTTATTAAGAAATTCCCTTCTCATTCTGTATTCTTTTTTTTTTTTTTAATGAGAGACAGATAGCAAGAGAGGGAAGAGGGTCAGAGGGAGAAGCAGACTCCCCGCTGAGCAGGGAGCCCGATGCGGGACTCGATCCCAGGACTCCAGGATCATGACCTGAGCCGAAGGCAGTCGCCTAACCAACTGAGCCACCCAGGTGCCCTCTCATTCTGTATTCTTACCTAAGGTGATTTAATCCTTTTTTCCTCATAGAAAGAAATCCTATTTCCCTCATAGAAATTTACCTTTAGTCTATACCTTTTCTCCTATAGTCAGGTTTATATATTTAAATCCACTGACTCTCCCACTTACATGTTCAAAAGCAACTTGAACTTGAAATTTTCAAAACCTAACTCGGGATTTTTCCTCCTAAAACATACTTATTTTCCAATATTTCCTATTTCAGTGAATGGAAACATTATCTACCGAGTTTGACAACTTACAAATTAGGTGTCATCACTCCCCCTTCATATGTAATCTATCACTAAGTTTTCAGTCTCCTCTTTATTTCCAGCATCACAACCCAAGTTGACTAACAGCATCTCTTACCTGGACTCCTGCTGATCTTCCAAATCTACTCTGATTCCCCTCCAATCTGTTCTCTACACTGCAACCAGAGTGATATTTGTGAAACTTCAATGTGACAATATCATGCTCCCTACTTAAAATCTTTAGTAGCTTTCCTTTCTCCCACTGTAGAATCCATAATCCTTGACATGGTCCACAAAGTCTGCCAGATCTTCCCCTCTTGACTTCTCCAGCTCATCAGAACCTCCTTCTGTAGGTTCCAGCTACACCAACCTTCTTTCAGGTGTCTAGGTATGCTTTGTCCCTACCCTTCACAGGGCCTTTGTACATGCTGTTCCTACAGCCTGGAATACTCCTCTCCCTTCATCTTAGCAACTCCTATAATTTATTTTCATTTTTTTAGGAGTTCTTCCCAGTCATAACTTCCTCGGGGAAGCCTTCTGTGATTTCCTTGACTTAGTTGAATGTCCCTGTTATATGCTGTCATAGAATTAATAACAGTAGAAACTCTCTTAAACGACCTCTACTTAGGGCGCCTGGGTGGCTCAGTTGGTTAAGCGACTGCCTTCGGCTCAGGTCATGATCCTGGAGTCCCTGGATCGAGTCCCGCATTGGGCTCCCTGCTCAGCGGGGAGTCTGCTTCTCCCTCTGACTCCTTCCCTCTCATGCTCTCTCTCATTCTCTCTCTCAAATAAATAAATAAAATCTTTAAAAACAACAAAACAAAACGACCTCTACTTAACTGAATTCCCAGAATCACCAACTCTTTCCACCTCTCTGTGAAGCATACTGATTGATACCCACAATGCTGTGAATGCTGGAAGCTGGTAGACCACTCTTTACTATAGTTGGATATTTCTACTTCTCTCTTGTTTAGTTTTTGCTTATCAAGAGTCATTTATATTTGTTCCCAAATTGATTCATGCTAGTTGTACATGCTAATTGTAATTTATATAATTGAATTTAATATTACATAAGCCAATGAAATGTGAAAATAAAACGGTATTCATATACATGAAAACTAAGTTGAATAATTTAGGAAGAGTTGATAAAGGTAAGACACCAAAAGTTGCTTAGGAGTGAGTGAAACAATTATAAAATATTGGAGAAAGGATTATAAAACTACAGAAGAATTCTGCAGTCAGATTTTTTTTGAACTCTATCTTTAACTTCCACCACCACTTTAAAGAAATGAAAACAGGAAATCACAGATGATGCATTAAGGGTGTGTTTTATATAAGAAAGATGACAGAGAAAAGGCATTGGCCTGTATCAAAAGATTCATGCAGTGTGTGTGTGTGTGTGTGTGTGTGTGTGTGTGTGTGTATACATATATATATTCTTGGTTAAAATAAATATTTTTGGCATGTATATTTTTTTATGATTCTTTCCTCCAGTAGTTCAAGACCTATGCAGGTAATTACACTGGTATATTCCCAACATGATTGATCATAGAAATCAAAGTCCAGTGTAAATGAAAATGTGGGGCTCCCTGTTCAAAACATATTAAGAACTTCAAGATGGTGACAGCAGAGCATTAAACCAAGTGTGGAGCCTGTCTAAGTGTAGGGCCCTGTGAGCCTGCACAGGTCACATACCATGGAGACAACTCTGATTCCTACCCTAATAGCACAGAACTTGGCATGTATTGAAATGATTCTTTGACTCATTTGGTATTCACTGAGGGCCTTCAATGTGTCAGGCACTGCTCTAGACTCTGAAATACAATACAGAACAGAGGAGACAAAATCCCTACCCTCTTGGAGCTTAATTTCTATTGACAGCATTAGGAAGTCAGGGGAGATATATAATAAGGGATAAAGAAGTAAAATAAGTGGCACATTAGAAGATGTTAAGTGTTATAAAGACAAATAAAACAGGGAAGAGGAATAGGGAGTGGAAGGATAATAAATATTTGTTGCATGAATGCAATGAACTTCTAACCAAAATCCAAAGGAGAATAAAATGGCAAAATACAATCAGAAATGAAAAAAAAAAAAAAAGATGCAGGGAAAATAAGGATATAAGCAAAAAACACAAAACCATAATAAAAAATAAAATCAGTTCTATTTAGGCTATAAATTTGGTTCTGAGCTTCCTGGTAACCAAAGCAAAAAATAAGAGATGCTCAATCATATGATTCTTATTATCAGAAAGGAGCAAGCACACCAATGTCCTAAGGATTAAAAGAGATAGCTTTTTATCTTGGTGAAGTCCCAATAGTTCATTGTTGCTTTTGTTTCCCTTGCCTTTGGAGACGTGTCTAGCAGGAAGTTGCTGCGGCCGAGGTCACAGAGGTTGCTGCCTGCGTTCTCCTCTAGGATTTTGATGGATTCCTGTCTCACATTATCATATGGTTTCACTCATATGTGGAATATAAGAAACAGCACGGAGGAACATAGGGGAAGGGAGGGAAAACTGAATGGGAAGTCATCAGAGAGGGAGAATAAACATGAAAGACTCTTAACTATAAGAAACAAACTGAGGGTTGCTGGAGGGGAGGTGGGTCTAGGGATGAGGTAATTGGGTAATGGGCATTAAGGAGGGCCCATGATGTGATGAGCACTGGGTGTTATAAGCAACTGATAAATTATTGAACTCTGCATCTGAAACTAAAAAAAAGAGAACAGTAATATCGCTTACTTCCTTATGGAACCAAATGAGAGTGCATCTGTGAAAATAAGTTAAACAAACATAAGGTACTATGATGTGCAGAGAGGTGTTAGTATTAGGATACTTTCATAGGATAACAGTAAAATTTTCTTTGTAACATCCTTGTTTTTCCTGGAAATGTGCTGAATAAATTCGCTTTTGTAGGCAAAGAAACTTTGAAATAGGTTCAAATCTTGAAGTTGAAATCCAACAATCACTTCAGCCCACAAAAACATCAACCAGTCTGTACAAGTTCTGCGATGTCCCTTCCTGACCCTTACTAGAGGAAGAAGACAGCCCGGTGCCAGGTGGGCAGTAACATTACACAAGACATCCTGGGTCCCCCCTCTCCCCTGCTCCTCTCTCACCCCCAGTTCTACTCTGATTGGGGCTGAAGCTGCTACACCTTTTCCTTCAACTGAAGGAACCGCAAGACCCTAAATAGAAACAGCCCCAGGCAACCAGGGGGTCCATCCTCAGTGACATGGACATGTCTTTTCCACAGAAAGACCCCAAGCCAAGAAACTGCTGGCTAAGAGCAGAAAAAAAATAGCCACACACACTCACCTTCCTGCCATCCACCCCCCCTTCCTCAGCCTCTCTCAATCCGCATGTCTTGGTCTTTCTCTCTGCACTCCCTCTTCCTCGCCACCGCCACCACGTACTCAGAGGAAGTCCTATTTATTGTAAGTTTCTCAGAGACAGGTGGTTCAATGGGACAGACAACTGAACAGAGGAGGCAACGCAAACAGACGAGTCCTTTGTCTCTTTGCCTTTCTTTGTGTCTGCCACCCCGTGTCTGTGTGTCTCTCTCCCACACACTACAAACCGAGGAAAGATCTGTGTGTACTTCAGAGAGACAGTCCAATGGGAAACAAATAAATAAAAATTACCAGCCACTTTGACTAATAGATTGTCTTTTATCTAGATGGGGGGAAAAAAAAACCCAAACCTCATGAGGTCAGAAACATCATAGGATGTTTCTCAGAGGCTCGGAGAAGTTAATTTTGTGATGATCTTTTTTTTTTTTTTAAAGATTTTATTTATTTATTTGAGAGAGAGAATGAGAGAGAGAGCGAGCATGAGAGGGGAGAGGGTCAGAGGGAGAAGCAGACTCCCCGCCGAGCAGGAAGCCCGATGTGGGACTCGATCTTGGAACTCCAGGATCATGACCTGAGCCGAAGGCAGTCGCTTAACCAACTGAGCCACCCAGGCACCCAATTTTGTGATGATCTTAAACATTCTTTTGAACAGCGAGCCTCCAAGTTCCCTCAGCCACCAGCTTGAGGGTCTTCAGATACTGAATGTCAACCTACAGAGACTGGCTAGATCCAAAGAGAGAACTCCCTGAGCATTTCCACCAGATCTGTTGTCAGACTCTGACTGGTGCCATTCGAATTTCCCCATGAAATGTGAAAGAAAAAGAATTGCCCACCAGCCACTGTTTCTGGCTTTAACAGTCGACACCAGGTCCTCCGAGGGTGTCCACTTAGGTATTGAAGGGACACCGTTCATGAGGAAGAGCTTGCTGAGTACAGGATTTCTATTTTAGGCCTCCTGCTAATAAATACAAGTCTGTTTACACTGACTCGAGTCTGGGGCATGCTCTAGCTGCACAATGGCTGTTTGAGGCACACCTTAAATGTGGTCTTTGAAACTCTGAGCTGTGGTACGTGTGTGGTCAGGTCTCTTTCTTTTTCTCTACCACGGTGGAATTGGAAACTTCTTCAGTGGCTCGCATCATGTTCACGTGAACACGGTAAGGCTTTGGGGGCTAGTGAATTCCACCCCTCCCACCCCTGCCTCGGGTGCTCTTGTATCTGATCATCCAGAAAGCACATCCTCTCCCCGCTGTCCCCTTCTCTGTGTCCGTCCGCCAGCTTCCCACCTCCCAGGACAGGGCCTCGACCTCACTTCCTTGTTGGGGACCCAGGGCACTCAGCCACAGATCTTTGACCCTATTCCCTGGGCTGGATGCTTGTGGGAGCATCAGCCCCAGGAGATCACCACGGTTGACTAAGAAGTTTGTGAAGTTTTGCAATTTGTTTCTACCCTGGGCTGTCCCTACTGAGCCCTCTCATTTTCTCATGCCCCTCTCTCTTTTGCCTGTCTCCAGATCCTGTTAATTCACCCTAAAATTCTCTTTTTCTCCCTTCCGGTTGCCACTGCCTTAGACTAAGTCCCACTATTGTACACCTTAATTACTACAATAACCTACTAACTTTCCTGCCATCTGGCTCTGGTTTCTAATCTCTCCTCACTTTGCCAACACAGTTACCATTCTTCTTTTCCTGTATAACCCTTAGAACCATAACTTCCCCTCCAAGTCAGGGTTTCTCAACATCAGCCCTATTGACATTTGGGGCCAGATAATTCTTTATTTGTGGGTGGCTGGCTTTCAGCTATAGGAAAGCAGCATCTCTGGCCTCTACCCACCTGATGCTGGTAGCATCTGCCCCCAGTTGTGACAACAAAAATGTTTCCAGACAGTGCCAAATATCCTCTGAGGGGCAAAGGTGCCCACTGCTTTCAGTCCTTCTTAACTATATCCCTCAAGTTGTATTAAGTAGAATTTCAAATTTTGTTAAGTATTTATTCATCTCTATAACAATTTTTCCTTGACCTGTGGATCGTGTAGAAATGCTTTAAATGCTGAACATATGTTGTTGCTGCTTTAGTTACCTTTTTGTTGTTCACTTAAAACTTTTTTGCTTTTGGTTAGAAAGGGTGGGTTATGCGATATTTATCCTTTGGCCCTTTGCTGAGACTTGCTTTGTGGCTTAGAACCTTCTTAATTTTTGCAAACATTTCTTGTGTGTTTGAAAAAATACATGTTTTTCAGTTGTTGGGTTCAAGATTCTACATATGTTAGATCAATCTTGTTCATTATGTCATTCAGGCCTTAAAAATTAAAGCCAATTTTTTTGCAGATTTATTTATTCATTTTAGAGAAAGCACATGAGAGTGTGGGGGGAGGGGCAGAGGGAGAGGGAGAATCTCAAGCAGATTCCCCGCTGAGTGCGGAACCTGAGGCAGGGCTCAATCTCATGATCCTGAGATCATGACCTGAGCTGAAACCCAGAGTTGGATGCTTAACTGAGTGAGCCACCCAGGTGCCCCAATCAATGCCAATTTTTATGTCACTTTATTTATCAATTACCAGAAAGGTGTATTTTAAAATATCCTACAAGGAAAAAAATTAAAAATAAAATATCCTGTAAAGATTTGTCAGCTCCTCCTTGTAACTCAGTTGACTTTGCTTTTATATATTTTGAGAGTCTATAATAGATAAATACAAATTTGTATTTGTTATATCTTCTGATGAATTGTTCCTTTTATCATTATATAATGATCTCTTTTTTTTTTTTTTTTTTTTGCCTTAAAGACATTGACTCTGCAACAGTTATAATAGCTACAGTTTGGTCTTAATTAGTACTTGCCTGGTATACTTCCTTTTATCCTCTTACTTTAAACCTTTTTGAATCCTTCTGCGGTAGGTATATATTTGGAAAACAGCAGAAGCAAATTTCCTTTTTCCTTTTTTTTTTTTTCCACATCAAACCTGACAATTGTCTTTTAACCAGTGAGTCTAATCCACATAAATGTATTGTGTTTCCTAAGATACTTGGATTTATTTTCACTATTTCTTTTTTTTTTTTGCATTTTGTTTTCTTTTTTCTTTTTTAATTTTTTATTATTATGTTAATCACCATACATTACATCATTAGTTTTTGATGTAGTGTTCCATGATTCATTGTTTGTGCATAACACCCAGTGCTCCATGCAGAACGTGCCCTCTTTAATACCCATCACCAGGCTAACCCATCCTCCCACCCCCCTCCCCTCTAGAACCCTCAGTTTGTTTTTCAGAGTCCACAGTCTCTCATGGTTCGTCTCCCCCTCCGATTTCCCCCCCTTCATTCTTCCCCTCCTGCTATCTTCTTCTTCGTCTTCTTTTTTCCTTAACATATATTGCATTATTTGTTTCAGAGGTACAGATCTGTGATTCAACAGTCTTGCACAATTCACAGCACTCACCATAGCACATACCCTTCCCAGTGTCTATCACCGAGCCACCCCATCCCTCCCACCCCACCCCCCACTCGAGCAACCCTCAGTTTGTTTCCTGAGATTAAGAATTCCTCATATCAGTGAGGTCATATGATACATGTCTTTCTCTGATTGACTTATTTCGCTCAGCATAACACCCTCCAGTTCCATCCACGTCGTTGCAAATGGCAAGATCTCATTCCTTTTGATGGCTGCGTAATATCCCATTGTATATATATACCACATCTTCTTTATCCATTCATCTGTCGATGGACATCTTGACTCTTTCCACAGTTTGGCTATTGTGGACATTGCTGCTATAAACATCGGGGTGCACGTACCCCTTTGGATCCCTACATTTGTATCTTTGGGGTAAATACCCAGTTATTTTCACTATTTCTTTTTTGTACTTTTCATTTACTTTGCTTTGTGAAATCTTTTTCTTGCTCTTTTCCTGTCTTCTTTTGGATCAAGTTTTCTGTATTTCTCCCTTTTCCTCCATTAATTTCAAAATTACATGTTCTGTTTTTACTCTTTTCATAGTTAACCAACTTTTGTCAAGCATGTTGGCCCTAAAGTCTAAAGTTGATATCACTACCTCTTCCCAAATGATGTAAGGAATTAAGAATGTTTTAACCTTACATGTTATCACCATCTAGCATTTTAGGTACTTCTACCTGATTTTTCTACATCTAAATTTTATTGTTGTTGTTATTATTAATATTATTATTGCTATTTTTGAGGAATGAATGCATTTTTTGGCTATGCCTAGATGCTTACCAACCTCTTTGAATTACCATTGCTTCTTGCCTCTGAATTTTTCCCTCTGAGTTCAATTTCTTCTTTCCTAAAATGCATACTTCTAGAAATCTTCTCCACAAGGGTCCTTGAATAGTAAATTCTCCTGGTTATTGCTTAAAAATATCTTTATTTTCTCTTGTTCTTAGATGATTGTTGAAGGAGGTTAAAATGAAGGTTAATTTCTATCAGCACTTCAAAAACATTATTCTACTGACTTCTGGCTTTCATTACTGATTTGAGAAGTTAGTCATCAGTCTAATTATCATTCTTTCGTGAGCAATCCATATTTCTCTCTTGTGCTCTTAAGACCTATTTATTTATTTATTTAAGATTTTATTTTTTTAAGTAACCTCTATACCCAACACAGGTCTCGAACTCACAGCCCTGAAATCTAGAGTTGCATGCTCTATCTACTGAGCCAGCTAGGCATTCCCCATTTTTGGTTTTTTAATTTTTTTCCATGATGTTACTTAGTACAGATTTAATTTTATCTTTCTTAGAACTCATTTCCTGCCTCTGAAGATTCATTTCTTTCATAGATTCTAGAAAATTCACAGTCTTTTTCTCTGGTTATTTCCTCATTTTCTTAATTTTCTCCTCCTGAAATTCCTATTAGTCATATGTTTACCTCATTCTATCCTTCGTGTCTCTTAATCTTGTTTTTGTACTTTCTATCTCTTTATGTCTCTGCTGCATTTGGGGCAGTTTTCTGAAAGCTGCCAGTTCTTAAATTCTCGCTTTTGCTATGTCTAACCCATGTCAACTACTACACTTTTTTTTTTTTAAAGATTTTATCTATTTATTTGACAGAGAGAGACACAGCGAGAGAGAGAGCACAAGCAGGGGGAGTGGGAGAGGGAGAAGCAGGCTTCCCGCGGGGCAGGGAGCCCGATGCAGGGCTCGATCCCAGGACCCTGGGATCATGACCTGAGCAGAAGGCAGACGCTTAACAACTGAGCCACCCAGGCGCCCCCACTTTTGTTTTTTTAAGTTCTATTTGTTTTTTCAAATCTGTCTGGGTTTTTTGCGGAGTGTCTTATGATTTTTTCCATTTTTCCCTTTACATATTTTATTTATTTATTTATTTTTAAATATATTTTTTTAAAGATTTTAGTTATTTATTTGAGACAGAATGAGAGAGAGAGAGCTCATGAGAGGGGGGAGGGTTAGAGGGAGAAGCAGGTTCTCCGCCGAGCAGGGAGCCCGATGCGGGACTTGATCCCGGGACTCCAGGATCATGACCTGAGCCGAAGGCAGTCGCTTAACCGACTGAGCCACCCAGGCGCCCCTTTATTATTTTTTTTAAGATTTTATTTATTTAATTGAGAGAGAGAGAGCCAGCATGGGGGATGGGGGACAGAGGGAGAGGGAGAAGCAGGCTCCCCGCTGAGCAGGGAGCCCAATATAGCGCTTGATCCCAGGAGCCCTGGATCATGACCTGAGCCAAAGGCAGATGCCTAACCGACTGAGCCACCAAGGTGCCCCATCTTTAATTATTTTTAAAAGATACTAATATACAGTTTCTCGCCAATAGCTCTGTTTTCTGAATGATGATTCTTAGAGCTCTACACCTGTTGTTCGTTGTGTCTTCTGTTGTTTGCCAGGGGTGGGTTGTGAGACTGTAACTTCAGAGCTGAGAATTCACTACATTGTTCATGAGAATTCTGAATGACTTGCACTAAGCTTGTGTCCTGCAAGGGCCATTTTGTGTACCATGGAGTCTCAGCAGTATCATCCACCCAAGATGACTTCTTATTACTTCATTGATTTGGGGACTCCTGGACCACCCAAGTAATGTAAATGCAAACCCCTGATCCACCCACGTAAAAGTGAGCATGTGATGATGAAATTACAAGGGATACTTCTTTTTCTTCTGCTCATAGCCCAGGCTCTACAGACAAGCTTATGTGCCATCTCCCTTTGCAGGTGAGCAGAAAGTTTCCTTATAAACTTTTTCCTAGCTTTACATGAAGGCCTTAATTTTAACTCTCTACCTGGAGTAGACTCAAGGCCTCATATTCAATATTTCTGTGGACCTAAAAAACCCAATCTAAATTTAAAAGTGCAAATCCTAAAAGCCTAAAAACCCAATCCTCTCTGTACCTGCCTCAACAGCCAGGGTTGTCTCGTATTTGTTCACTTGCTGACTGCACTCATTTTCAACTCCTACTTGTTTTCCCCTGGGGGGATCTTCTTTATTTTCTTGTGAGCTCAGCTTTGCATGTAGAAAAAACATTTTTTAATATTTTGTTCAGCATTTCTAAGAACTTTGAGAGAGGAGAGTTTCAGGTCATCTAACTTGTCATGTAGGAAATGGGGGAGCCCCCCCAAGACATAATAGTCAAAAGCACTAATTTGATTACTCTTTATTACCTATACATTAAAAATCAAGCTCTTTAGCATAACCTTTAGGAAACCTTTTGTCTGGCTCATAAATGCTTTTTCAGTTGCATTCTCTTCTGAAGAGAAGGCCTTATATTCTAGCCACACTGACAACTCATGGTTACTCCTGGTTCTATAAACTTTCACACATCTACAACCATCGGACTTAGGCTATACCATACCCGTCTTCTGAAGGGTCCTTCTCTCCTTCATAAACTTCTATTCTTTGGTCAAAGCAAACCTCAAACATTGGCTGCACTGTAAAACCTACTCCAATTTCTGAAAATATAATGAATCAAACCCTCTGCTCCCATTGCATTCAAACATACCTTGTTTATAATCCTTATCATATTGACCAAAGTGTTTTGACATCTTTAACTGGATTTAGAACTTTTAGAGAACCAGAGCAAGATTTTATCCATCATTCTCAACATATGGCACAATATCTGGCATATTATAGACACTCATAGATGTTACAGCAATTTTCTTGAATTACAAGGCTACTCAATTCTTGCCTGGAGAAATATAACTTAAATTATAATACTTTTAGGTGTTATAAGCAGTGTCATTATTGAAAATCTCCACATAGCTGCTAATTGTCAGTGGTGCTAGGTTAGTCACAATACAGAGCAAATATGTTCAATATAGCCCTGCCTGTAATTTTTACTAGAAGTTAGTTCTGATTTACAAATAATTCCCACTTCTGTATCTTAATGAGTAGTCACTTATAATCTAGGAAAGACAGTATAGCTACAAGACACAGTGATAATCATACAAAACACAACCAGACTGTCTTACTCATTGTTGTAACTCCATAGCGTAGGACTGGCATGGGAGCAAGTGCCCAAGGAACACATGAGTGAGTAGACAGGAGGTTATATAATAAATAAAGGATACTTTAACCAAATGGCAGACAAAGAAAGTTATAAGACTTGTCTGACTCCACTCATTGTATTGTGTCATACTCATCTTTGTATATGCCTGGCATACAGTGAATATTGAAGAAACGAATGAATAAATGATTGAAAAAACCTAACTAGATTGAGACTGAATCCGTGAGAACATTCCAGATCTAGAGTTACTGAGAGAGGAAAAGCAAAAGGCCAATATTTTGAATGAAAAGGAAAAAATTAACTTTCATAAATCTTTTGGGTTTTGCTTCATCTATGTATGCTAACCTTATTTGTTTGATCCTCTTGTCCATCCATCCATCCATCCATCCATCCATCCATCCATCCATCCATCTATTTATCATTCATTCATTCAAGAAACACTTCCCAAGTATCTACTGTGAGCCAAGCACTGTGCTTTTGGTTTGGAGATTTTAGTTTGGTGTTGAGAAAAACTTGCCGATTTTCTGTCAGTAAATGTTTACTGTTAGCATGCTAGGAGTGAATGTTTCTTAAAACTTTCATTCTGTGATCCATGAATTCATTCATTCATTCATTTATTTAGCAAATATCTTTGAGCGTATCCTCTCTGCCAGACACTGTGTGAGGCACCGGGGATTCATTCTTTATTTTATGTATTCATTGATTCAATAAACAATTCTTAAGTACCTAGTAAGTGCCAGGCGTAGATAGGATCTCTGCTTTCAAAGAGCCTACATGATAATAGTGGTAAGGTTCAGGCAATAGACCAGTAAACAAATAAAATAAACTAGTTTAGATAACGATAAGGCAAAATAATAATAAAATCGGGATGTGCTAGAGAGTGATACATGTATATCTACATTATTGATGTGGTCTCTGACCTCAAAGAGCCAAAGATTTCTAAGGAAACAGAGCTATCGCCAGATGATCTGAGTGCTGCCTACCTGGATTCTTTTGACATGTGGAGCCCTATGTGAGCAGATATGAGTGTGACCTGGCCTGGAGGCAGAGAATCCAGGTCTTGGAGAGAATGGAGCCAGAAGGACAAGCCCCACAAGGAGGCCTCTCTGGCCTGGACAGCATGTCACCAGGGACAGAACTCCTTGCCCTGTGGCCCGGGCTGACCTGCCTGAGCTGTCTACTGGGAGGGCAAATATCTGCCTTCAAGCCACTCACCATGCCCCCCCGGTTGGGAACTTTGACTCAGTGTTGACCTGGTTTTGAACTAGTGACCTGGAGGTGACTGACTCCATATCTCATTACTAATTCCCCACTCCTTTCCTCCTGCCAGCCACAAGCAAGAGAGTTTGGCGGGGACAGGGACAGAAGTTCAGCCAGGGGCCCTGAACCCATCAGCCACAGCATCCACCCTGTCTTTAGCCCCTGCCATCTGGCCTCCTGCCATCCCCCCCATCCTTTAGCCTGGTCTGACTGAACAGGTTTTGGAAGAGGCCAAGGTCACCCTGGGGCCGACCTCCACAGATGGATTCAGCCCGAGACTGCAGCTGCGGTCCAGCTCAACCATGAATACTCAGGGCCAACACATACTCCTTCATCATGGTGGATCATCATTCAGCCAAATGAGGTCCAGGCCTCAACCAAGTAGGATGTGACTAGATCCAGAAACTGTAAAATCCCCTTCCTTGTCTTGACTCCCCCTTTTCTTCACCCTATTTCCTTCTGCAACCCCAAGTTCCTCACTTCCTGGTCCTGTTTATTCTTCAGGAGCTCTTGTCCTTCAAGACACCATCATCACCTCTCTGAGGTTAATGTTCAAGGGAGATGAGTTCCTTCCGGGAACCTGGGCACATACTGGTGAGGACACAAGACTGGGAAGCATTGCAGGGGCTCAGTCAAGAAATGTCAGCAAGTACCGGTCCCCACAATTTCTCGGGCCAAGGCCCAGCACTCCCGGGAGAAAGCCAAGATGTGAAGGAGCACTGGCTCTCCAGACCACGGCTGGACAGTCAGCTCAGAGGAACCAGTCTGGAGCTGTTGCAGCGTGAGTGGGGGGTGGTTAGGTCTTCAGAAGCACTGAATTCTTGCTCTAATGGGCATAATTGCTTTGTGCTTCATATTGCCACCATGCGAGTTGGCATAAAATGCATTCTTTTTTGTAGGGGCTTAAGATACAGTGAAAATGCTTCATCTTTTCTAAAAAGTATGGCTTTAACCATCAATCATACTTTGAGTATGCTTCTCTGAGAGCAGCATGTACCACCTTGTACTGAACTATTCTGTTCATGCATTTATTTCCTCCAATAGACTGTGAACTCTTCAAAGATGAGGGCCCTTGCTTGATCATTTTTTTGTAAGTAAATGAGTAAACAAATGATGAAGGTGATGGCTATGTAGGTAGCCCATACAGAATGAATTCAACTTTTCTTCTGCATCTCTTTGAACTTATCTCAGAGCTTATTTCAACTACAGTCCTATCTAATAATTCAGACGCTAAAAATAATCTGGTGTAAAAGAATTAAAATCAACATTTACAGAAAAGATAAATTAAGGTGTGATACTTTAGTTTACAATACACTAATTTAAAATGGTGAGCTTCATGGGGCACCTGGGTGGCTCAGTCCGTTAAGTTCAGGTTCAGGTCATGACGTCATGGGGAGTGAGATGGAACCTCCAGGAGGGCTCTGCACTCAGCAAGGAGTCTGCTTGAGAGTCTCTCTCTCCCTCTCCCTCTGCCCCTCCCTCCACTCACGCACATGCACTCTCTCTTTCTCTCTTTCTCCCTCTGTCTCTTTAAAATAAATAAATCTTTAAAAAAATAAGATAAAATGATGAGCTTCAAAACTATGTATGGTTCCATTCAGATAAAGTCAGCTTGTTCCCAGTCTTGAACTGTAATGCTCAAGTTACAAGTGGGGAGAAATGATTATCGCCAGAAATCAGCTGGCAACATGTTTCTTGTGATCACAAAGTACAAAGTGTTGGCTCTGACACACAATCAGATTGTGTGTCTCCTAGGAGCTTATTGTCCACCATCCTCAGATGCATCCTTGGACTTGCCAAGTGCAGACAGTCAGAAAACCACTCAAGGGCATTTTGCTCTTTATCACGTGGCCAGCATTTGAGCAAACGACTTTATAGGGGAACAACTTCCCTAAACTTTGCCCCAGTATCATTTCCCCTGCTTTCACTCCCAGCTGTAGTTCATATTAGGGAAATCACACTTCATACTGGACACTCCTCTGAACACAGAAATTCCTACTATTCTTAGAGAACAAAAAGCCACAGTGAGGAATAAAAGCCTTGCCTGCGTTCATTTGGCACTGACCTCTCAGCCTATGACTTCTGGGCCTCCAAATAAGGCTTGTTTTCCCCTCTTCTCATTTTTTTAATCAGCCCTTTTGTCACCTACATACACAAAATTCAGCTAAATATAATAAATTAATTACATAGTCCATTTTCATGCTCACCGTGTGTCACAGTTATTTTGTACCACTTCACTTTCTCTGTGACCTTGATCAAGTCACTATGCTTCCCCCTTTGGACATCACTTTCTTCATCTTTAATGGAAAATGAGCAACTTGATGATTTCAGAGTTTCCCTCTGGTTTGGAGTGTGTTTTTCTGTTCATCACAGTAATCCTGGTTCCTGGCATGGTCCTTGGAACAGAGGGAGAGCTCAATAAACATTTGTGGCATTCATGAATTAATCCAATGATGTAGTAAATCCATCAATCACATGATCCTGAAGAGGGAATAGGGGCTTAGTTTTAAGTCCTAACTGTGTCATTAGCTTGCTGGGTGACCTTGGTCAGTTGCTTCCCCTCTGTAAGGCCAGAGAGGAAACAAGATTTACCCAAGATCATAGAGCTAATAAGAACAGAGCTAGGGCTAGAACTCAGGTCTTCTGATTTTCTTCTATGAAGATGCACTGATTAGAAATCAGGTGTTTTTTAGATTAGGAGACGGCATCAAAGACCCACAGATAATCACTTTTCTATCCAGACCGTGGATTTAGAGCAACAACCGTAAATTTGAAGAACAACACATACCTTCAAGAAAGAGGGCCTCCCAGGGGGCCTCTAACCAACAATTTCTTCTTACCTGCCAAGTGGAGATAAGCAACCACCAAGTGGGCTAGGTGACATGGGCTGATCTGACAACCCTGCTCAGCCAGGGTTTGCAGTTTCCTCCTAGAGGCAGCTCATGTCTGGGCTGGTGAAAAAGGCGTCTGCTTCTACCATCTCCTAGTGTGGGAACCAAAATCTAGAAGGGGGCTTTGAAAATAGGAACTTAAATAAGAACAGTTTCCTTGGACATAAATATTCTGTAAGGGCAGAGATGGCCTCCATTCTTATCGACAGTGACCCTGTTGGCTAGCTGTCTACTTTGAGGTGACCTAAGCTGGAGTGGGGATGCCCCAGTGCCATTTGGGTTCTTCCTGTAAGCTCATCTCTACCTTCAGCTTCCCCCACTGCTCTGCAGGTAGGATCATCTTCACCTTCTCCTTAGCAGGACTCCAGGGTAGGCTTGAAACCCCAAGACACAGTCTCACTATCCGAGGGACCACAAAGCTTGCTGTGAAAGGCATGAGCTTTGGGGTCAAACAGACCTGGACTTGCATCCAGTTTTGCTGCTTATTAGCTGTGTGACTTCAGGCTAGATATTTAATCGTCTCTTTGGTTTACTCATCTGTCAAATGCGAATCATAACAGCTACCTCGTGAGATTTTTGTGAAGATTAAGCGTACAATATTTCTAGAACACCTAATGCAATGTCAGAAATACAGTAAGTATTGAATAAATACTAGCTAAACATTTCTTTGGTGCCCTCCAGTTCCCTGGAGCCCTGAGATCCTTCCCGGGAGTTGAAGAGCCCCTTGGTGGGAAAGGCAGCAGGGAGGGAAGGAGAAGTGAGGTGGCTTATGTGCCCTCTGTTTTAGCTAGATCCAATGCTGTTATCTGTTATCTATGTCTGTTCCCCTTCTAAGCAAAGTCTGAAATCTCTGCTCTAGTTCAATCCCGTCATGTAGCAGATGAGGAAGCTGAGGCCCAGTGACCTTAGAAATGTCACATGGCTATTCCAAGATGATGCTGGGAGCCAACATCCTGTGGTGGCTGAAAGCACAGGTTCTGCAATTATGTTGTTTGGGTCAGGTGTCTGTTTCATCAGGGCTTAGCTATGTAATCTTGAACTAGTTACTTATCCCCTTTGTGCCTCAATTTCCTCATCTTGAAAATGAAGGATAACAGTGCCTGTGTCCAAGGGTTTTTGTGAGGATTAAATACATTTTTATATCTAACATGTTTGGAATGGCATCTAACATATAGTGATTGTCTAGCATTAGTGATTATTATTAGAAGACTTGACCCCACTTCACAGTCTAGTAAAATTTAACTGTGAGTAAGGATACTGACTTTTAGCCTGGGCACATCCTTCACTGCAACCCAGATGCTTTACGAGGGGAAAGGAGCTTCTGCTGGCTATGACCAACTTGGACACTACCTAAAGTGCCATGTCTCCTCCAGCCCTGAAGCTTGGGCCAGGCACCTTTGCTAAGAGACTAAGTGGTGAATAGACTTAGTTGATTGAAAGGGAAAAGCCCATTCAGGACAAAAAAAAAATGACACAAGAGGAAGAGAAGCTCTATCCTAAGCAATTTCCTCCTCAACAGGTATCACGGGGAGAAACTTGTGGAACAAGGGTAAGTGAGACCGTTTGGGCACCGTTTTGACCACTAGAGGTCAGTGGAATGTTTGCTAACAATGGAGTATGGGTTCCTGACGGGGGGGTGGTGTCCACAGCAAGACTAGCCATAGTACCGCCACCACCTTCCCTTGGTGGATCTGGATTTGGTCTGCTTTCCAGCAGCCTTCGCCATGCACATTTGTTCCCTCGTCCCTTCTGTGACCAGGCAGCATTGGCAAGGCAAGGCTCTGGGCCGAGGACGGAGGGTGTGGTACCCTAGAGTTCCCTTTCTCCTCCAAAGCCAACCTGCCCAAATGTTCAGGACTGTCAGTGGCCTTCATTCTCTAACACATACAGTCCAAACGCTTCAAGGCCTTCATGAGGTTGACTTTCCTGACTTCCATCCTTCCATCTTCAGCATCGTGTCATTTCATCTTCTCTACCCATCTCTGCTCACTCTCTGCTCTCTTTCTCCATCACAGACCAATCTGTAAGACCCTCGCCATTCTCAGACACCATTCTCAGGCACCATAAATAAATCAGTGTTCTCCACACCAGATATCCTATAACATGTTGTCCCTCTCCTATGCTATTTATCATGTACTGCTGGTATAAGAGTTGTTCCTGTAGTTGCCCTGGCTCATCTACTAGACTGTGAGCCCCTTGAGGTGTTAGGCTGTGAAATATTTTTTTTTGTAGATGCACAGTTCCTAGTCTAAATGTGATGTTCATCACTATTTGCTGAATGAACATGAGTGAAAGAATGAGGATGGCCACTATTCAAACACAGAACATATTTTTCACTACAGCTTACAGGCCCAAACTAGTAGGCAAGAACCTCTGTGTATAAAGAAAGAGATCCAGAAGCTTCCCAGAGGCTATCCACTTCAGACTGCATCAAGACAAGCTGGAGCCTTAGTATCCCCACTTCGCTGGCATTCACCCATGGTCATGTTCTCTTCCTTTTCCTGGATACATAATTAGGTTACGTATTCTCTCCTCCCTCGCAATTAGATGTCATCATGTGACTAAATTATGGCCAACAGAATGGGAACAAAGTGATGTGTACTTCTTCCCAACTTGGCAAATAGAAACCTACAAGGTACCATCCCCAATTTCTTTCCCCTACAGGACCTAGAAAAGGTGGATTCGTGAGTAGAAAGGTGCATGTATCCCTATATGACTCCATGCAAAGTCCATCTGCTGACTATGAGCAACAAATTAACCTTTTGAGAATTTTTATTTCTCAATACCTGCTTTTCTTGGTAATTAGATTATAATTTGTTACCATGATTATCGACTGTACCTTCTGGGTTCCCATTGTTTCAGTGGGCATTAACAGACTGCTTTAAAAGCTTCTAAGATACGAATCTATACATTAACACACCCTGGTACATAATTTTTTTTAATTTAAGAAAACATTCATTTGCAATTTTATTCCATCTCAGTGAAGATGGAAGGATGGAAGTCAGGAAAGCCAAAATTTCCTCATCTGAAGTAACTTTGTTTGCCTAAAAAAAGGTCATTTTAATGAACTATAATTTCTGAAGACTTCCTTTTTTATTAGATGAGAAAGCCCCTTATTTTTCAACAAAGGGGATTTTGTACATAGCATGGATTATTTGGTTTAACTCTGAAAAAAACAATTTTTGTATGTGAGGTATTTGTACATTGTTCAGTATAAAAGTGTCATGAACATATTCGTCAACCATTTATCAGTAGAGCATATCTGAGGTTTGTTTGTACTGAGCATACTTAAATCTAATTCCAGAATCTGGGGACTTGGTATCAAAAGGAAATTAGAGCTTTTCAAGGTATAACTAGATTCATATTTGAACTTTGAAATGTATTTTTCTCTTAGTATTGCCAGTGAATGAAGCTCTCATAAAGTAACCAAATGAGAAGGGAAAGAACAAGAAAGTGAAAAATGAAGAGAACAAAAGCAGTGTCACAAGGGGAACAGTTTTAGTTTGAGAAAGACTCACAGTCACAATAGGATTTGAAGTGTAATTTATTTGAAACATGTCCCAAATTTCCAAAATCTGCTTCTCTGCCAAAATCATTGCATTTCTTGGTTGATGTTTGAGTTCTAAAAGAATCAAATCCTTTTATCTTCTGTATCTTTAGAAAGCAGCAGGAGAAGAAAGCAGTGGGTCTAATCCCCCAGAGAGAAAACTGCCACTTCTTAATTTCTTACAAAATGTTCTCTTCTTTTCAATTAACTTTCTTTCTAATGTAAGTACAAATTTAAACCTAGACTTAATATAGGATTTTCCCCCTTCATCCAAGTGATGTCACAAATCAATGTAAAATCAATCATCCAAGATGCTTCGTGGGTAAAAATAATCCTAGGTGTTTCTGGAGGGTGAGTTGACATGTAAAAAAATTGCATTGGTTACAGTGTGTTCTGGAACTGGCTCTACTTGACTGTGTGTACCATGACGCAAAGCTGAAATAGAGCCTGGAAATTTCATTCTAGATCTCACTAACTACTGGAATCAGTGTTTTAATCTCTTAGTGGAAACTCTCAGTTGCTTGATTCTGTATCTGAGAATTTTTTTTAGGTTCTACATCATTTATGTTGTATTATAACACATATAGAAACATAACCTGTGGACCCTGCTTTCCATAACTTTTTAAGTGTATCTACATATATATTAAATGTGTATATATATATATAATGTATAATATATATTAAATGAATGCAACATGCATAAATATTTTTTAAACACAACAGTGAACTATTCACACTTTTTGATAATGCTTCTATTTATTTGCTTTGGCATAAAGAATGAATTTCTGTATCCTGTGGAAAATGTATAAATGTTATCTGGTATTGCTCTTAGATGTAATGCTAATTGGAGTGAAATCACAAATAAACAGTATTTTAAATACAAAAAAAAAAGAAATTAACTTTTTGATAGAGCACAAGTCACAGCTCTCTCTGGGCTACAGGAAGGATGGTGCCTTGGAGGAATTCAAAGGTCAGGGATTCTTTTTTTCCCCTCACTGTTGCAAAACATATGAATCATAGAACTTTAGAGCAAGAATGAATGTACCTAACCCCCAAATTTTATTTAACAGATAAACAAATTGAGGACCAGTGAGATGAGTCAACTTGTCCAAGGTCACACAGTTACTTGGTAGCAAAAACAAGATTAGAATGTAGGCCTTTTTCTCCTTCCATATATCAGGCTTTCAAGGGTGTCCCAGAGTGAGCCAAGCCAATTCCTGAGAGGCCAGACCACTCAGTACTGCTTCCCTCTGCTATAGTCTATTTCTGCCTTGCAGCATAAAATAATTCAGGACACAGCACAACTACTGAGAAAATGCCAAGCAAAGATATTAAGTTTCTATATGACAAGAAAAATAATGGCTTGCAGCCCTAGAACACTAGGAATCCAAGATCAAAACATTAAGCCAAGGGGCGCCTGGGTGGCTCAGTCGTTAGGCGTCTGCCTTTGGCTCAGGTCATGGTCCCAGGGTTCTGGGATTGAGCCCCGCATGAGGCTCCCTGCTCAGCAGGAAGCCTGCTTCTCCCTCTCCCACTCCCCCTGCTTGTGTTCCCTCTCTCACTGTGTCTCTCTCTGTCAAATAAATAAATAAATAAAATCTTAAAAAAAAAAAATTAAGCCAAGTGCGGCAGGAATTCTGGCTAGAATATAAAAGAAGTTTGGGAGAAGACAAGGTAAGTTAACTATAGGAAAAGGGGTCCTAGAAATGTCCTTTGGCTCAGTTTTGAGCCAACCCCTGGATCTCATCTCCATAGTGACTGTATTAGTCTGGGGAGACCTGTACAGGAAGCTTCCATCTTCTAAGAGAACACATAAAATAATCATGAACAGAATGTTGGTAGAAATACGGATGGTAAAATCATTGTGATTTGGTTTCAGATGGAAACGAGGAAAACGTTATTGGAAACTGGGGGAAAGGCAATTGTTGTTATAAAGACTAAGAGCTTGGCTGAATTGTGTTCGTGTCCTAGGGTTTTGCGTTCTAGTGTTCTTGTGCTTTGTAGAACTTGCAAGTGATGAAATGCTCTCTTTAGCTGAGGAGCTTCCTAAGTGAAGTGTTGAAAGAGTGGCTTGGTCCCTCCTCAGGGCTTACAGTAAAATGCAACAGGGGAAAGATCACTGGAGACAGAAACATTAATCAAAAAAGAACCAGAACTTGGAGGTTTGGAAAGTTCTCAGGCTATACATATTGCAAAAAATAAAGTTAGCTCTGAAGAGATCCCTAAGGGTGTGGCTGAGCAACCACATGATAAAGGATCATGGGTGTAACTCATGAGTCTAATTGGCCTTTTCAGCAGAGGCCAGAAGAGATGGGATTATACCAGCCAAGACCCTGCCAGTTTGAACTGAAGGGGACAGGGAAAGTTGGGAGGGAGTGAATGACAGCTGTTGGACTTCTTAGATCCTACAAGATGGGACCATAGAGCTATTTGGCTACAAAGGTGTACTATCCTTCCAGAAGAGGGAAGAAGGACCCAGAGGTAATTCAGAGATCAGCAGGGCGGCCACTCCCATCCCAGGCCCAGAATGCACAGGCCAGGGGTCTGGAGGGAAGAGAGAGGGGCAAGGCTATCTCCACCTCTGTGTGAAAGGACAGGGCCACTGCAGAGAGCCACAGCATGGGCTGGCCTCCCCGACCCCTGCAGAGGGCCACTACGCGTTGTGTAGACATGGGGATGACGCTGCCACCGCGGTGAGCTTGGAGGGCAGAGCGTCGAGCCAAAGATGATTATTCTTGAACTGTAAGATCTCCTGGAATTTGCCTTGCTAGGTTTGGGACTTGTTTAGGACCCATTACCCTTGCCTTCTTTCCAATTTCTCTCTTTTGAAATGGGAATGTCTCTTCTGTGTTTGTCCCACCATTGTCAATTGAAAGCACATCTTGTTTGGTTTTATAGGTTTACAGCTAGAGGGGAATTTTGTCTCAAGATAAATAGTACCTCAAATCTCATTCGAATTTCATTTAGATGGCATTTAGATGAGCCTGGACTTTAGATGTCAGAGTTGATGCTGGAATGAGTTAAGACTTTGGGGGC
Source organism: Neomonachus schauinslandi (assembly GCF_002201575.2). NCBI lineage: Eukaryota > Metazoa > Chordata > Mammalia > Carnivora > Phocidae > Neomonachus > Neomonachus schauinslandi. The sequence continues at coordinate 98,974,594 of NC_058407.1, read as the reverse complement.
TATTGGGATGGACTATATGTATTTTGCATGCAAGAGGGACATGATTTGGGGGGACAAGGGACAGAATTCTATGGGCTGAATTTTATCTTCTCCAAAACTTGTATGTTGAAGTTCTAACCCCCAATAAGATCGTATTTGGAGACGGGGCCTTTGGAAGGTAATTAGGCTTAGATGTGGTCATGGGGTAGAGCCCCCATGATGGGATTAGTGTATTTATAAGACATCAGAGATCCCTCTCTCTCTCTCTCTCTCCCCCTCTCTGCAAGGAGACTATTGTCAGTCAGCCAGGAAGAGGGCTCACACCAGTAACTAAATCCTCCAGCACCTAGAGCTTGGACTTCTGGCCTCCAGAACTATGAGAAATAAATGTTTGCTGTTTAAGCCACCCTGTTGATGGCATTTTGTTATAGCAGCCCAAGCCAACTAATACAATAACCAAAAGGGTTTTTGCTAAGGTTCTCCCAAAGAAAACCACTAGCTACACAACTTACAGTAGACAAATCCACAAATAACACAGATAGGGAGAAATTGAAAAACACATACGGATCTTGGGATAGAAATCAGAAACACAAGTCATAATTTAACACTAACATCTTTATAGGGGTCACAGATACCTGAGGTGTTTGGGTTTTTAAAAAGTGAGGTTAAGTGCTGAGAGATCAGGCGTCTCATATGCTCTTCAAAATCTTTTCTTTTAGAAAGTCTTTCTTAGCCTCCCACTGGTTTCTCCCTGAAGCTTTAGGAATTTACTCTACAGAAATATTTCCAGTGACGGTATCATCCACCAAGCCCAATCTGTGCAATGTAGGTATGAATACATATTCTTTTCTGGTCCTCATGGAATGATAAGAAGAGCAAAAGCAAAGAACTCATTTTCAGGGGTGCCTGGGTGGCTCAGTGGGTTAGCATCTGTCTTTGGCTCAGGTCATGGTTCTAGAGTCCTGGGATCGACTGAGCCCTGAGTCGGGCTTCCTGCTCACTGGGGAGTCTGCTTCTCCATCTCCCTCTGCTCCTTCTCCTGCTCTTGCTCTACCTCTAATAAATAAATAAAATATTCTAAAAAAAAAACTCATTTCATCTCATTCTAGGCTGCCCTGTAGGTAGCAAAAACCCTTCACATTTTCTTTTTTTTAAGGTTTTATTCATTTATTTGACAGAGAGAGACACAGCAAGAGAGGGAACACAAGCAGGGGGAGTGGGAGAGGGAGAGGCAGGCTTCCCACTGAGCAGGGAGCCCGATGTGGGGCTCGATCCCAGGACCCTGGGATCATGACCTGAGCCGAAGGTAGACGCTTCACGACTGAGCCACCCAGGTGCCCAACCCTTCACATTTTCTGTGGCATTTTATATTATCTTCATTGACCCTCCTCACAAATCCTGTGAAGTGGTTGGCACCACTAGCCCATCTTAAAGATAAGCTCATTGAGGCTCAAAAGAGTTAAGTAACTTGCGCAAGGTCATCCCATTAATAAACAGAAGAACTGGGACCCCAGCCCAAAGCACCTGACTCCAGAGACTAATCACGTAATGCTGCGCAGCACACTCTCCAAGCGTGTGGGCAAGTGTGTATGTGTGTGTACATGTGCGCACGAGTGAAAGGCATATGGTGGGAGGACAGGGGAGTAATTTATTCGTGTCTATTCAAACTCTTTGAGTGAAAGTTCCACACCTAAAGGGTGGATTTCTATTACTTATTAATAAAATAACTTTTTGTGTGTGTTAATACTTGTGTTTGTAACATGCTTACTTTTGAAAAACTCTGGGGAAAAGACATGATACAGAGGAAATGGGGTTGGGCATTGCCAGTCCTATTCATTCATCCATTTATTCTGCAAATGTTCGCTGAGTCCCTTGCCTGCATTAAGCACGGCGCGGGTGCTGCAGGCCTCCCTGGACGCCAGGCGCTGTCTCTGCACTAGCCACCATCATGCTCCAGACTCTACACTGGAGTGGTGGATCTTTCCATGTGGCCGTGTCAGGGCAGCCTCTGGCCAGAACTTTCTGGTACCTGTGTCGACAATCTTTGGGGCAGATGTAGCCTTTGCCTTGGCATTCAGCGGCAACAAGCAAAGAATGTGCTCTCATTCTTCCCAGGCTCGACCTGGGTGTGGTGGGTGCTGCCGTCCGTCACTAGCAGGCTTCTGTAAATAAAGCCTGCTTAATCTCCTTAGCCGGATGGTGGTGTCAGCCGGCTTGGAGCCGGCAGGGAAGCAGCACCATGCTTTAGATTCCCCAAATTGTTCGAGGCCGTGGGTGAGCCACAGCAGATCCCACATGAACCGAGGGGCCTGCATTGGCTTGCCTGAGGGAGGGGAGGTGAGTTCAGGGTTTTCGCTCCGTCTGCTGATCTGGGCATGCTCTGTGAGGCGCCTTTACCAACACTGAGGGGCTGAGCAAATTCCCCGGATGCCAGGCAACTGAGCGGTTTCCAGGAGCACCAACAATGCCACTTCCTTCCCACTGAACAGCTCTCCAGGGTTTGCACGAGAAACCTGAGCTCCTCAGCCTGCCCATGAGGCTCCCCACACTGCGACATACCTGAAGCCACGTAACAGTGGATCTCCAAAGATTATACAATGTGTGGGGCCCTCTTTAAGAAAAAGAATACCAAAGACCTAGGGCCTTCCCCAGGGTCTTGGAAGGGGTCCGTGGCAGTGAGCGGGACTGAAGCTCAAGCTTTATAAGATCATGAAAAGGCCCACCTTTGCCCACACTTACCTTTTTAGGTCTTTCTCTCTTGACCTCAACATGGATTCCTCCTTTCCAGCCAACATTTCTACTCAGTGGGCGTCTCCCATATCCTGTTTGACATTCTTACTTATGCTTCTGTGAGATAAGTCTGTATGTAAAATGACCACGAACTCCTTGAGATGCTACATGAACAGTAATAAGTTTTGGAGCGACTATTTTACTGGATGCCTCTCTATCAACATTGTGCTACATACTTACATCTTGCAAGATAGGGATATATTAAATAGTATTACGCTCGCATTGTGCATCACATCTCAGAGATGTTAAATGGCTTGCCACTGGCCCCACAGCAAGCAAGTGGCAAAAAAAAAAAAAAAAAAGAAAGTGTAATTTAAAAATTGCATTTTTCCAACTTCAGAGTCTATGCACTTTTATCTGTACCAAACTGCCTCTATTCCTTTCTGGGTTCTCTTTAACGGCCCTCTCAAAGCACAGTGCCAGACACATGGTGTCGTTCTCCAAATCACTCATACCTGGATGAGAATGTCTCAGAGGGGAATGGGGCCAAATGTTTGCAATTTGGTATTAGAAAAATACTAGACCTCCTAAATGTTTACTACTAATGGTTATTAATTGGCTATTTTAGCAGGCATTCTATATATGCTTTTTGCTTGCCCTGACCCAGCCTATGTGTATCAGTTAGCAATACTACAATGAGTCTGTGGGGAAAAAATCATCCTGAAACTCAATGGCATGTAATTATAAGCATTTTTCTTGCTTCTGCATCTATAGGTCAGTGGGAGCTCCGCGGATGTAGGGTGGGCTCAGCTGGACTTGGCTTGGTTTCTAACCTGCTTCATGTGTCTTTCATCCTCCTTGGGCCAGTGGTTTTTCCAGGGTAAATTCATCTCAGGGCAAGAGGGCAAGACCAACCATTCAAGCATATGCAAGCTTTTGCTCATGTCATGTTTTCTAACCTGTTGGCCAAAGAAAGTCAATAGGCCAAGCTCAAAGTCCAGAGCAGGGTAATACACCCTGCCCACAGTGAGACCACAGCAAGGGAGAGACACATTGCAGGGGGTGGAGGGCTGAGACTAGTGATCAACCAACCACAGTGTGAAGTCGAAGAGAAAAATGCCTACAACTCATCTTAAAACTCTCAGAATAGGTTTCCCAGTCGGTTCAGAATATCAATATTCTTTTCAAAATTCTCCAATCACTTTAATTTCAAATACAAATAAATATATGCTATGTAACATTTTCAGAGAAGAGGAGGGAGAACAGGGCAAGCACTGAAAAGTCAAAAATGCTGGGGTCACCCAGCTTCCAAGGGAAAGCAGGCCAAGCCGAAATCTCCTCTTGGGGTACTACAAAGGCAAATCTTTGAGAAGGAAGCTCAAGCTCATTCCCAACTGTCCTGGTCTCATCTTGAATAACCATAGTTAGAGAAGCGCCCCTGATTCTCCACGAGAAAAGATCAGTAAGGAACTTTTCACGTCATTTGATAGTAGAAGAAGTGTCTCACAAGAAATGAGACAGTTTGCATTCTTTCCCCAAACCATACTGTGATTAAGAGTGTGGTGTCCTACCTATATTTGAGCTAGCAATCTGTTTGTTAAGTTGGACTAATTCTAGCCTGGGGGGATGTCAGGTAGACAGAGGAAAGCAACTGGAATGCACTCATAATAAAACAAAGGAACAAAAGGTGGAAAGGCACATTGGAATTCTTGAGGAAGAACCCCATACTTAAGTTGTCAGGAAATGCATTCTTCTTTTAAGACTGTTTTGTCATTGTCACTGGAAATTAATGTCAATGATCACTTTTTAAAATATCTTTTAAGAAATATGCGTAGTAACTATGCATTTTTCAAAAGTCCAGAAATGGATGCACCAGAATAGTAAGGGGATTATTTCTGTATAATGGAATTATCAGCAGTTTTTTTAAATTTCTCCTTTATTTTTACTTTCTGTTTCTCCTTTATTGACATCATGTTAGTTATACATTAAAAGGGGGGGGGGGAATGTTAAAAGAAGAAAAGGAACAAACTTAAAAAATTTGTTTTCTAGAAATGGCCAGTCATGCAGCAAACATGTTTATTTATAATATATCCCAAAGCATATTCTTCAGACAGTGGTTCCCCATGCTATTCATAGTTGTGTGGTAGTGGTGATGGGTTCTGTGATAAAAAAAGCTGGCGAGAGAGGTCTTAGAACAAATTACAACTTTAAAAAAAAGAAAAGAAAAAACTGCAAGAGCGAAGAGTGGAGAAGAGGGCAGAGTAAGCAACATCCCCAACCATACCACGCCAATGATCCCTTCTTCAAGAAGTAGTTCTCCAGAGCAGCACTCCTTTGGAATTGTTGCTTAAGGCTAACATTGCCTGAGCATTCATTCTGGCATAAAGAACGATAAGTGAGTTAGGCAAGGCAGGTGGACTGGTCTGCTGCTAGCCAGGACACCTGAGCGGGTCTGTGTTGCCCTTCCCTGCATTTTGTGGACCCTCTTTCTCAGACCCCCTCATCATCCTGAACACCCTCCCCTCTGCCCTCACACAACTTCAGTGTCAGAACCTACCTGGCAGCCTGGCCATGGACAAACTCCTCAGCTAGGGGAGATGCTCCTCCTCTGTGCTCTGGTAACAACCTTTACATAACATACATCATTCATTTACTCAAGCCGTTATTCATTCCAAATGGTGCCCCTTACATGAGCAAGACACTGCTAGGCACTAGGGACGCAGGAGTGAGAAAAACACTCTCTTCACCTCCTTGGAGCTTAAATTCTATTCAGGAAATTTAATAGGGCAATACAAGAATCAATAAGAATAGTCATGAGTTGATAATTGTTAAAACTAGGTGGTGGATATGTGGGGTTATTTTTACTGTTCTCTCTACTTTTGCAAATGTTCGGAATTTTCCATTAAAAAAAAATTTTTTTTTTAAATAAATACAGGAGTCACACAGCTAAATGCAAAATTACATCTATGGCAAGTGTCCCGAAGGAGACATAGAGTGTGCAATAAGAGTACATAATGAGGAGATCTCTGTAGGTAGAGGAGGTTTTCCCAGATGAAGTAGTGAGTGAGCTGATTTCAAAAAAACGAGCAGTCACTGAGAAGCCGAAAGACAGAGGGAGGAACTTGCAGCAGAGGGGACAGCAAGAGCATAGGGCTTGTCGTAGAGGGAGGACCACACACAGGGGCTGAAGGAAGCCAAAGTGACTGGAGCCCTGGGGAGGAGAGAGAAGACACTGGGAGAGGCGCCAGAGAAGTAGGGGGCAGAACAGATCTCCTCCTCCACTAGCTGGGGACCACCAAAGGGAGCAGGAGGTCCTGTTCATCTCTAGCCTTGAGTACTCTCTCCAGTGTCTGCAGAACAAATGCACACATGAATAAATAAAGAATGAATGAACAGACCATGGTTAGACAGAGGGGGAGCCCGTGCCAAGTGCAGTTAGGTGGCCACGTCCTCAGATGTTCTGTCCTAAGCGACCCCCTCCCCTGTCTATCCATTTTGGCCTCTGAGCCTAGCAGTGGTTGGCATCAGAGAGCCAATCTTCCCCACCTCTGATGGTTCCTGCCATGCGAAAGCACCTCCACCCAGAGCGGTCACCAGGCATCCCCGACCCCTGGCCGCTCCGCACCCCCTCACTCACTCTGTCATAGAGGAGGTGGAGTGGCGGAATTGATCGGTGAGTTTGGAAGGAAAAACTGGACGGCCGTTTCCTCTCCTCCCCCACAAAGCGTGCTTTCTGCCCTGCTCCTCCCTGCCCTTGGATTTACACGAGGCCTGTCCCCAGGGAAGGCAGCACGGCCACATGCTGCTGTGACTAAGTGGGCAGTCTGCCCTATGCTGCCCTTTCATACTACTTAGCCCTGTTGCCCATAGGTATAAACCATATTCTCTGATTTATCAATAATAAAGTGATAGTTTAGCCCTTATCACTGCCTCCTTTGTCTTATTTCTCCTATGGTTCTGAATTGAGATGGAAAAGAGGAGTTTTGTTTACGGAGCCCTCTCAGAGACCTCTCCGACGAAGCTTCCACTCTCCTTCTGAGGGAACACCACCCTCTGGGGCTCCCAGCATTGGCTTGGCCGCCTGTCTGAGACCTCATGGCCTCAGCCCTCTTTCCCCCACCACGCTTCCACTTAAACTTTCTATCTCTGCTTTTGGTCCTTGCTGGAAGATCTGACTCTCCTTCTGTCGTTCACTTATTTACTAAGTAAGGTGGAGAAAGTTCCTCCTCCCATGGGGCCTGCAGTCGAAGGCGAGTCAACCACAAGAAAGAAGCCCATGTAAAAAACAAGATAATTTCAGAGACTAATAACTACTATAAAAATAATAGAAGGGTGGGTGCCTGGATGGCCTAGTTAAGCATCCTACTCTTGATGTCAGCTTATGTCTTGATCTTGGGGTCCTGAGTTCAAGCCCCACACTGAGCTCCATGCTGGGTATGGAGTCTACTTAAATATATATATTGCCATACATATATATGGCATATATATATGGCAATGTGATGGAGACTATCTGCGGACAACTTCAGCTTGAGTACAAGAATTGGTATTTAAATGGAAACTTAGGGGCCCCTGGGTGGCTCAGTTGGTTAAGCGTCTGCCTTCAGCTCAGGTCATGATCCCAGGGTCCTGGGATCGAGCCCCGCATCGGACTCCCTGCTCAGCAGGGGAGTCTGCTTCTTCCTCTCCCTCTGATGCTCCCCCTGCTTGTGTTCTCCCTCTCTCTCCATCAAATAAATAAATAAAATCTTAAAAAAATAATAAAATAAATGGAAACTTGAATGAGAAGAAAGTAGCCATGCAAACATCTAGAGGAAGAGCATTCTGGGCAGAGGGAATGAGATTTGCAAAGGGCCCAAGGTGGGAATGAGTTTGATGTGCTTGAGAAAGAGAAATAGAGATGCTATGGCCAAAGCATAGTGAAAGAGGGGAGCACGATAGGGATTGAAATTAGGCTGGCAGGAGCCAAATCACATGGGGTCCTTTGGGTTGTGGTGAGGAGTTTGGAGTTTGGGTCAAAGTGCAACAGGAAGCCATTGGGTGCTTTCTTGACTGGGAACTCCTGGAACTTTGGTATTCTTGATCCTAGTCTATACTCCCTTGAGCTTGAACCCTCTTTTGGAACATATCATGAAGAACTCCGGGCCTTTCCCATGGTATTCACTGTTCTCATAATGGATCGTCACTCTTGTCATGCAGAAAAGTGAGATTATAAATTGTTAAGAGTGCAGAGTTTAAGTTCTACCCTTTCAGTCATATCCATGTTTGCTTGTGGGTTTTTCTTTGTTTTTGTTTTGATTTTTAAGAATTACAGTAAAGGGTCAATGCTTAACCCAAACAAGTGAGTCACTGATAAGAGAGTATCAGGCAGTTCTGGAGAAAAAACCTCTGGGACCCCGTCAGGTGTCCAGACTGGGCAAACCCCTACTCTGTGTATGCATCATTCTAGTCAGGGACAAGCTCTGAAAAAGAAAGAAAGAAAGAAAATACACTAAGAGTGGGCAGGAAAAGCAAAAAGCAGTGCCAATGATTTCAGTTAAAAAAAAGCAGAGACTGGAAGTTCATCCTCCAAAGAGAGAAACACATTGCAACACAGACAGGGAAATCCCCCTCCTTAATCAAGGGAGCACTCCGAAAAGCAGACCCGAGCAGAGACGAGGGGAAACACATAGATAGTTTCTCAGCTCCCTTGTGAGTTTATTGTTCAGAGCCAGTGTTATTGGGGAATATAGGTGCTGGGGCTAGAGGAGCGGGAGAGAATCTCATGCTCAGCTGGGAAACGTCCCACCCAAACGGAAACCTCCACTGCCCTCTGTCAAGAACCAATTCCAGGCACTGAAAGAAAGAGGCATCCACTGGGAGGTCCGAACCCTTCAAGCAGGCAAAAATTGGCTTTGCACTCAATAACCTGATTGGCCAGAGGGTCTTCAGAGTCACCTGCCCCTTCACCCTGAACTGACAGATGAGGATGAGGCTTTTGTCTCTATGAACGAGTCTCTCAACGGGAAGAGCTTCAGGGGTCACAGTCTGTCTCTATCGTAGGACAACTGGAATTTCCCTGATCTTAACGAGTCCCAGGATCGCAGGGATCCCTAGCTCGTACATCTTTGGAGAACCTCCGTGAAGTGCCCTCTACTCCCCTAAGCTACAAACCTTCTCGATTCACCTACTTCCCAAATAGTTACTGTGCAGCTGGAGGCAGAAGGTTTCAGAATTATCTGGAGCATGTCTTCCTTTGATCTGTGTGCCATGCTATCAGGAGCAGAAATCAGAAAGAAGCATTCTGCTTTGCTATGCGGCCAAAGGAGGAACCACTAAATCCCCTAGAAGGTCCCCCTCGCTGCCGGCAGGGCAGCCTGGCGGGGAGCCCAGCTGAGGAGGCTGTTAGCCTCTTCTTCTTTCCGTCAAGATCTCTATCTACAAATTGCAGTATGAGACCTGCCAGACAGAGATGGTGAGAGAGAGCTGTTGGGGAGAGCTGGATAAGCCAGGTACCCGTGCAATCAAAAGGGAACAAAACTATTACGAAAAGCAAGGGAGGTATGCAGGAAAGCAAGAATGTCCCACCCTTGTTTGAGTTTAGTTCCTGTCTGGGCTTGAGGCAGGACGGATGGGGTTTCTGAAAATACCCCTTCCTTGTCCTTCTTTCCAGGTTCAATTCATTTCGATCCAACAAACTTCTACTGAGTGTCTGGAATGCGCCAAGCGGACTCTGAGGGCAAATGGATGTGCATGGCTATGTCCTACCCGCGGGGGAAGAATCAGCGAGCTATAGAGCAGGGCTTCGCAAACTACGGCCCCCCCCCGCCCCAGGCCGCATGTGGCCCACTGCCTGGTTCTGTCTAGCCCACAAGCTAAGAATGGCTCTCACTTTTGCACCTGTCTTCTTGAATCAAAAAAGGAATTATATGTTGTGGCATATGAAACTTATATGAAATTCAAATTTCAACGACCATAGATGAAGTGTTATTGGGACGCAACCATGCGCGTTCTTTTCCCTATTGTCCGTGGTGCCCTGCAGAGGTACAGCCAAGGACCTGCACCAGAGACCATCCGACCAGCAAAACCTCAAACATTTACTCTCCGGCCCTCGACAGGAAGAGTGTGTGGAACTCTGGACGAGAGTTATGCCCCCAGCAGCTTTTGCACAATGGGTAATAAGTCCATTTCCAAAGTTAAGAAAACATCACCTGCTTTCTAAGCATTCTCGCATATTCTATTATTTCTAACACATGATGTAATAATTGGTGTCACTGCCACTCTCCTAGGTTTATGTAGGGTTTTTAGGATTCTGGTAGGGGTGAGGGGAAGGGCTCAGCCTCCCCTAAAAAGGTTTGGACGTGAGATGGGAGTCAGTTCAGGGTGAAGGGGCAGGTACCGGCGGTGGGAGAGCATCCTGAGCCACACTCGGAGACCCCGCAGGTTCAAATCCAAGCCCCACCGTTAACAGTGGTATGACCTTGAGTAAGTCGCTTCACTTCGCTCTGCCTCAGTTTCATGATCTGTAAATTGGGCCTAATAGAAATATTTACTTAACAGGGTTTTCCCAAAGATTGGTTAATTAAAAGAGTTAAAACACTTAATAGAAGGCCCGTTATTATTAGTGTTAGCAGCACTATTAGTGAGAAATGTCACAACTCTTTCATTTTGTAAAGCTTACAGACTTGCACATTATCATTTAGTGCTTGGTGACGCTGCCTAATGTCTACGCGGCTCTTCTAATGAAGGTAGTTTGCTTGTTTGTTTTAAAGCAATCTTTGGCAACAAGTTAAAGGGAACTTAACTAGTTGTAAAATTAAGCTGAAATCTCTCTAGAGAAAAACCGTCACAAAGACATCACACAAGTTCATTTTCTACAGTGTAGACACACACAGGGGCCAGCAGAGAGCCAAACCCAGCAAGTTAAGCAGGAAGTGTTTTTCTGTTGCACATTAAAAGAACTTTCTTGTGGCAGCAAAATAGAGAGCAGAGGGTTAAACAATTTAAAGACACGTTAACCCTGACAGACACCCACAACAGAATAGGAAAGCTACTTAGCGGCTGTTAAAAATCAATCTGGACACCCCTAGTTGGTAAACCTTTTATTTGGAATGGTTTGATAAGTGTGAAGTTAAACACCAAGCCTCTTGGTGCATTATATGATTCTGAATGTTGATCTAATTTGCCCAAGTAGCTGTTGGAGAGCCATTTAAATGGGAGTTGAGAATGTAATCAAGAATTACATTCATGTAGAAAGTTCCCCAAAGAGCTAATTCCACTTTTTCAACTTCTCTTCACGTGCAGGGAACGCTTGAAGCCTGTAGACCCACGGGCAGGCATGAGAACTCTTTGAGATGGCAGTTCCCCGAAATGCACAGCGAGGGCTGGAAAGAGGAAACCATCGCCTTCCGCAAGGCTTGCTCTGAAGCCCCCATCCTTCTGAGTGATGGTCAGCATCACAGGGTGACAAAGAGGGTGGTGACTGTGGTGTCACAAACACCAGCCCCTTCACCCCTGGCTGTGTGACCTTCAACGGGCCATTTACCTCTCTGGCCTCTGCTTTCTCGTCTCACAAAAGAGGGGAGCCAACTGGTTGAACGTTAGGCTTCCTCTGAATTATTAGAAGCCATGACCTTTAAGTTGCAAACCAGCAGCATGACTCTTGTCATCTCCGTTACTGTATTTGGTCAACTCTTAAGGGTGCAGGGAAAAGGAATGAGTAAAATGACAAAGGCAATTTACAGAGATTCTAAAAACCATATTGTCTCTTTCTGTGAAAGAAACTCATACGAAACCAAGAAGATTGGCTTCGGTTTGACCTTTCTGCCTTCTATTAAACCTCTGTCATGAGCTGAGTGGAGGGTGACATGGTCCCCAATGGAAGAACTGCTCAGAACTGCGTCCATGGCAGCTTTCTGTATTAATTGATCCCACAGTGGCCAGGAAGGAAATAGGGGAACCTGGGAAATCCACGGAGATCCCTTTAGTGATAGCATCTATGGCATTTATGATTCCCGGGGGACCACAAGTGGGCATGCCCCATTTCTTTCCCCACCCTCGTCTCTTCCTGCTTGAATACCCGCCGCTGAGCTTCCGTCAAGCCAATCTGCTACTCTCCTTTGCCGTTATGAAGGTCAGGCTATTTCTTACACGTTTGGATATGATACTCGGCCCTGCAGGGGACAGAGATGACAGTGGCCACCAGTTGCTGTTCCATTGCTTAAACAGGACAATCATAAAGAACGGTCTGGGGGGGGAAGCATTTGCTCCTGTCCTGTTGGAGCTTCACTTCTCAAACTCAGGGAGCCCATCACACCCCTATTTTGAAAGAAAACAAAGAAAAATAATAAATATACTCAGAGAGAGACGTACCCCTGGGATGAGGACTACTCCCTCCCAAACTGGTATATCAGGACAACAACTAGACAGAGTGGGAGTAATCAGAAGGCAAATCAGACTTGAAAGGTAAATTATTGTTTCTTAAAAGAAATGAAAGCATGCAGTGGTACCTGCAGCCCCGAGGGGAAAGTGTTAATTGCAGAAAAGTGAAGATTGGTGGCTCCGTAGGGGACCAGCCTCTTTGCCGTATTAGGCTTCCCACCCTTGAAGACACCTTTAGACCCCATCTTTATTCTATACGCGCCATAAGGACAGGAATTTGTTTTTTTCTTTTTTATCTTTGAGTTCGTTGCTATTACCCAAGTACTCGGAACAGTGCCTGCTACAGAGTAGGTACTCTTTCAATTTGTTGACGAAGATGAATGATGCTAAAACCCAGGAGACCATGTCTCTGAGTTTATCTGAGCCTTGCCAAAACCCCACGTCACCCGGAAAAGAGGTGCCAGCAGGTGCCAACAGAGACTGGTCCTTCTTGTGTATCAGTGCCCTGGGAGGGTGTCTGAGGTCAGTTCTTCAGGAAACACTCTGAGCTAGGGGTTTATAGAAGATTTATCGGACAGTGACTGGGCGGAGGGGGGTGGGTAGTAAAGAAGGTAGAACAGTCCCAATAGCCTCAGATGACCCGATGGAGGGTTCGGGAAAGAAGATCGCTTCTAACAGTTGTCCTGCCCTGAGGAAAAGGGACCAGGCCTTTATACACCTTTGCATGTATGCCCATCATTGCACATGGGCTGCCCCCCGTGGAGTCTGTGACCTTGGGTAAGGGGGCTGTCTTCAGCAGAGGGCAATTCCTAGAGATGGACCAGCTGTCTACACGTCCAGCAGCTGGGATAATGAGTGCTTCACCCTGAAGGTGGATTCTGGGCAGTAAATCACAGCACTCAGCACAGTGGGCTCTTCCTGCAAGTTTGCAGGAGGGCAGATTTTCATTATTTGAGGACCACACACTGAGGGTGGCTGACTCACCTGGGGTCCCTTGCTAACAGGCCACAGACTCCAATTCTGGCTCCCTTAATCTATTGATGGGAAAAGAAAGAGGTCACAAATGGATAGGAAGCTGTAGGACTAGGCATAGACGCAGAAGAGGGACCAGGATCAGCCTTACTACAGCCTCTGGACACCTCTCCTGACCACTGCCCTGGGAATTGATGTACCCCAGTCTTTTGCTACTGTCCTTGCTCCTCCTTTCAGCTCAAGCATCAGATTAGCTTAGTGTAGTTCATGTACCCACCCCTTTGTGTGGAAGGAATGGTCCCGCAAATCACTGTGTGATTGCACACAGTGGGAGTGGGGTGCCATGAGGAAGGGGAAGTGTAGGTTGAGACACATGCACATTCACATGCATATACACATACACAAAACAGTGGGAAATACATAGCCAGGAGGATGCTTTCCTTCCCCCACCTCGTCAAAAGGTATGAACAATGGACTGAGACCTCACTCTGGTGTCAAAGGCGTGGCAAACACCTTGGCAAGAGTCACATCACACCTCTAGGTCACCAAAGGCAATGGCATTTTAAAATGAGCACGATGAAGGGCACCCGGGTGGTTCTGTGGGTTAAGCATCTGACTCTTGACTTCGGCTCAGGTCATGATCTCAGGGTCATGAGATTCAGCCCCGCGTTGGTCTCTGCCCTGGATGTGGAACCTGCTTAAGATTCTCTCTCTCCCTCTCCCTCTGCCCCTCCCCTACTCGTGCTTGCTCGCGTGAACGCGCGCGCTCTCTCTCTCTCTAAAAAAATAAAATAAAATAAAATAAGCATGATGAAGCTCTAATAATCTAAAAGTTTTCATCCTTAAAGGAGAAGGAAGAGGAAAAGGAGAAGGAGGAGAAGGAAGAGAAAACGCAATGGCTTCTAGCTAGGAAGTTTCACCTCACAGTTTTCTTGAGAACAAAATAGCAAAATCCTTTTTCAAGACAATAAACAAATGAAAATTAGACTCTTCCTGCAATTTGTTTGCTGCCCTTTTCCCTTCGCCTTTTGAGTTGAGTGATCCTGCAGAGGCTAAGACTGAGAATGACAAGGGAATGGAGTTTCTGTTCATTGCTAAGGGGGCAATTGCTATGCGGGCCAAGGTTCACATAGCGTAGTCTTCAGACGCTTCTTGGATGTTGGAAGTTATATTTCTTTTTTTTTTTTTTTGAAGTTATATTTCATGCAGCTATCTCTCCAGGACTCAGGGAGGTCTCATCACTGAGCCTAGCACAGTGTCAGAGTAAGAGCTCACTGTGTGTTGGGAGTTAAGTAGGGAAGGGAGGAAAGGGAGGGAGGGAAGGAGGAAAGGGCCAGGAAGCTTGCTCTTGACCCATCGGCGTTTAGATGAGAAGAGGATCCCACATCTTACTCAGACAGGACCTTCTCTGACTGGCAACCATTTGGAGAGATCTAGAAAGAGACTTGAGGAAAGGGAGGCAGGAATTATCGAGGAATCTCCCTCTGATTAGCGGAAAGGTATGAGTTTTGGTCAGGTATAGGGTAGAGCATGTTCTGAGAATCTCTACCATCGGTGATTTATTCAAAGAACTAACATTGAAGGGCTAACCGCTTTTGAGGGGAAGGCATGGAGTAATGAGAATTTATAAACCGCTTCTAATAATTTTATTCTATGGATGAAGACACCAAGGTCTAGAAAAATAATGTGAGCCTTCCACTTCTGGCCAAAATGGAGCAACAGGGGCCATATGTACCATTCCACTTAAAGCAGGCAAAACAATCCCTCAGGAGCAACATTTGCCTCTCTCCTCGGAAAACCAGCTCAGGACTGAGAGCAGGGCTGGGACTCCTGTGAGGCAAGTAATGCATCCCTGCACGACCCTGAGGGCAAATGCCTCCTTAAACCTTGCACCCTTGGCACTCTGCTTGTCCGAGGGGATGACTACATGTGGTTGAGGTGATGCTCCAGGTAAAGAGGCAAAGATCTTAACTGGGTGCTCTGAGCTTCTTCACTTCTCATCTGCTTCCTCTCTTATGTGGTTTTGGTCTGGACTCTACCTTTAATAGAAATGTACATTCACACCAGCCTCCCTGCCTCTTCCACCTGAGCCTCCCTTACTTCTGGAGCCTCCCTCACCCCCACCCCCGGCCGCCATCATTCAGATGCCCCAGAATGGCTGCTGCCAGGAACCACGCCGCGCTTGGGGTCACCCCCTCCCCAGCGCTGTCCTGCCGAAGCGCACTTCCCTGTCTTCCTAGAGCACCGGCCACCTGGCCCTCCCTAGCATCCATCCCTGCTTCTCTCCCCCCGTACTGACATTGTTCGCATGGCTTCTGTCATTCACCTTCTGCAGCAAGTACTCCAAGTACAGAGAAACTTCCAGCAGAGCGAACTGGACTGGCCTTTTCCCTTTTTTGGAGATGATAATGTGGGGTGACAGGTGGAGTTTGGGAAAGGTGTGGTGGAGGGAGTATGCTAAAAGGCAAGGTAGACGCCTCTGTGGTTAGACATCTCTGTTTTCTGGCATTCGCGAGATGGCGGGACTGCCCCCTCTCTAGAAGCCAAAACAAAACTTAGAAAACCCAGTGCAAATAGCCTTTCTGTCCGTGTACTTCCCAAGGCCCCCCCCCCCCCACATTGCTTTGCTTGTAGCTCAAGTCCTCCGCAGATACCAGTTTCTAGCCGGCACCCTGGGTCACCCCCTGCCTGGATGGATGGAGGACAGATGTCTTTCCCTTATCAAAACCAAGGACGTGACTTACAATAACAGAATCTTGGGTTAAGAAGGCCCCCTTAAGGGTCATTTCATGCATTCCCCTGCCTCCAGCTAAGTTGTAATGTACTCCTCTACAGATAGTCCCTTGGCTGTCTGCCTGCTTATTCACGCTTGTTCCAGTGACGAGCAACTCCACGAATATGTGACAGACAGCGACCACCTTTTTGAGATCTGGATTATACGTTATATGCTCTAATGCAAGAGCAGTTTCCCTTGTCTTATTTCTTGTGGAGACAGGAATAGAAAAGGCTGGAGGAGGACCCGAGGAAAGAATAGAAGTCGAAACCAAAATAGTTGAGTCCAAGGCTGAGGGTACCGGGCTCCGTCTAAATCCTTCCTACTCAGAGTGTGGTGGTAGCATCAGCTTCACCCGGGAGCTCGGTAGAAATGCAGAGTCTCCGGCCCCACCCCACACCTCGTGACTCGGCTTCTGCATTTTTATCAGGATCTCCAAGTGATTCGTTTGTACATTAAAGTTTGAGAAGCCCTGGGCTAAGGCTTATGCTCCATTACTCTCTGCGAGCTTTGGGGCAGAAACCTCAACCCAGAGCAAGGTCATGTGTGTCCAAGAGTCTGAATCTGTTCCTACACCACACACACTTCCCTGAGGTGTTGCCAGCGATCCAACCCCAATCCAGTGACTTGGAAGGAAGGTGGGAGTATTCCTCCAGGTGGATTGATCCATCTGCCTTGGCTCACACTAGAGAAACCCTCCCGATACCCATAGCCGTGGTCCTGCCGGCTGCGTCCTTAGCACCACCCCACTTTGGAACTGTCTTTGCACTTAGTACAGGGAACTCCATTTTGTTGGGGGGGTGATTTTTTCCCTTTAAGTGTGTGTGATTCATTTGAATTGCTTTTTTGTTTTTTTTTAACAAAGGGTTGTTATTGTGTCTCTGAATGACAGACATCCTTGTGGCCCCTGTTACCCCAGCTCCCTTTGATGCAAGGCCTCTGTTTTATAAGCATCAGGGTTCTGCCACCCAGACCTGGTGAGGCATATTTAAAGCTGTTTAAATTGACAGACCAGGCAAACAGGATTAACTCTGTGGGCCCAGAAGGGGAGGTAGGGGGCTGGGGGAGAGCTGCAGAATGGTTTACATGGATGAGCAAAAGGACAGCCGGCTGGGCTGGGAAGGGGCCTATCACCGGAGCCAGCCAAGAATTCTCGATCTGGGAGGTAGGCAGAGAGCTTGCAATCTGCTGGTGATTGGATTAGGCATGGTGTGAAATTCGGAGCAGGGCTGCACGGCTGGGGCTGGGGCCCAGGCTGCTGTGGGGCCAGGCTGCCGAGGCCCCGCTGAGGAGACCGTGTGGGGAGGCCGGTCCCTGCCCCAGCAGGCCTTGGAGACAGCCTCACTGTCACAGGCCTGGAGGATCCCCCGCCGCTAGGCCCCATCGTTGTCCCCACCCCATGGCGGGGAAAGCAGAGGCTGCTTGGCCCCTATTCACAGGGCTCCTGTCCCCTTAGCCTGGAGTGAGGAGCCTGGCCTTTCAAGTCTCTGGGTCCCCAGCAGCTCTCCTCTGAGATCTTTCTTCGCCTTCTCTTTGTCTCTTTCTCTGCTCTTCCTCTTTTTCTCTCACTCTTGCACAGTCTGGTTCATTCAGTAGGATTCCACTCCATCTGGATTTGTTCAAGAGCCCAATTCAACTTGTGTTTTCCTCTTTTTCAGGGATTGGGAGGTTCTGATTAACATCTTTGAGGATTTTGGAAACTTCTTCCTGAAGCCTAATCAGGCAACGGGGGCTGGGGGAGGGGGAGTGGGTGGGTGGTGGGATTTATCATTGCTGAAAAGTTGACAAGGTTTAAGCCTTTTCTGGCAAAGTCAATAACACCAGGTGCAGGTCTAAAAGAGGGACGGGGGAAGATGAGAGGAAGAAGCTTTGGGGAAGGAAATGGATTTTATGGGCATTCCTAAACCCACCCATAGTGAAAGGGACTCTTCTTGTCAGGGGAGCAGTGGTGATGCAAGCCGGTGGCCAGAGTATGGATACCTGGACCCTGGGCAGAAGCCTGAGGCCAGTCATGCCCCCGACCACCCTCTGACTCTTGTCGTCATAGGAAACAAACAAACAAACCTCCCAGCCGTCATGCCCACCCAGAGAAGTCTTTAATTTCTGACTCTGGCAAAGTATGACTTTGGTCAAGCTACTTTTCTTCTCTCTGTCAGTTTCTCTGTGTAGGAAGCCGGGAAGTTAGCTATCGCATTCCCGCATCTGCTTTGAAAAGCTACCAAACTTTTGATGCATGAAAGACCTCAAAGTTCATCTGGTTATATGGCCATAGCATCTTAGAGCTGGAAAAGATCACAGGGAAAAACTCCATGACTTTCCAGATGATGAAACCGAGAGCCTGGGGAGCCCGCATCACTCCAAAGTGCCCATGATCTCACCGATTAAATGACTAGGCCTCTTAGGAGTTGGGGGAAGCTCAAAGTAGAACAAGGTCTCATGCGTCCCATGCAGTGTGCTTTTCTCTTCTGCCCGCTGGCTCCAAGCACACCTGAGCACAGTTTCAGACAAACCACAAACGTGCTATCCCTGTGATGCCCAGGAAAGTACCAGCTGGGAGGGCATCTCTCTCTCCCCTTGCTCTTCTCTCCTCCAGATAGAGGAGAGCTGGCCTGTCCAAGGTTTGCCAGACTTTATCCCGGGGCAGGGGACTATGAGCCCCTCTTTGAAGCCTTCCAGAGTAGATAGCCTGTATCGGTTAATAGAGTTCCTTGCATGTGCCAATGCAGATCTCTCTGTGTCATCTACCTAGGTGCTGTGTTAACAAAAATTCCAAGTCCAACTCCAAATCTGGGTCCATGGGGGAAGAGTGTTGGCACTGGTTGAAGCGTCTGCCATGGATGAAGGAGAACGGCCACACTTAAACTATAACCTCTGAACTTGGCATAGAGCGAGGCAAGCTGGTGTGCCCCTGGAAGAACACATGTCCCTGAGCCTGCACCAGCTCCACCCATATTTCCTTCTAAGGATCCTCCCTCCCACTCTTGCTATAGCCTGAGGCATGGTGACTTGGGATTTCCCCAGCCTCTGCGAGGCCATGGGGAGGAGTGGTTTTCTGGTGGTGAGAAAAGGCTTTTGAACCCTTCAATGCCCAATATGCAAATGAAAACCAATAATAGAGATACTGACAGCCCATGGGTTTTATTCCAAACGTTCCCAAATTCTGTGCCATCTTCCACCCACAGTCCTCAGTTCACAGTTTATGGTAGCAAGCCTCCAAAGCTGGACTTCCCTATAATTCTTTCCCTCCCTGTACTTGCATAGATTCCACCCATCAAGAGCTGGGCTGGAGTCTCTTTCCCTTCGCCTTGATCTGGGCTGACCTATGACTTGCTTTGACGCATAGAATTTGGCCCAAGGAAGATGGTGGGACTTCCAAGTCCGCCTCTTCAGAAGCCTGGTAGCTTCTGCTTCCTCTCTGTTTGGAAGCCAGCAGGGATATAAGAAGCCCATGTGCTACAAGGAAGCTCACGGCAGCCACACCGAGAGGCCATGTGGAGGAGTACCAAGGCCCCAGACACGGGACTGACATCTTCATAGATTTTTCAGCCCAGCCCAGTTGTCCACAGAATGCAACAGAGCAAATGACCCCAGATGACACCTCATGCTCAGAAGAACTCAGAAGAACTGCTCAGCTAAGTCTTGCCCAGTTTCCTGACCCTCTGAATTGTGAAAAATAACAAATTGTTGTTTAAGCCACAAAGTTATGGGGTGGTTTGTTACCACCATGGACGAATTGAAACTTGTCTTTGGGATCATGGCTAAGGCGCAGTACTAATGAAAGTCGTCACGTCTTTGGTCATCTTGTTTCGCTCTTGTCTTGTTTTAAATGTCAGTCTCTGACCTGATTGCTGCAGAGTGCAAACCACCAACAGAGTGCCTTGGTCCTTGGGGGGAATCACCCAGTTGTCTTGACACGTGCAGAAAGGGTCACGATAGTGTTAGAATGCTACAGTACAGCTTTGGAAAGGACAAGTGTGTCTACTACATTTTCTGTCTGATGTTTCATTCAATCCTCATTTTTTTTTTGCTCCTTCACTACTTGGGCTGGTGTGCCTATCCAAGGACCACACCATTTGGATCGTCTTCATCCATTTCCCCAGAAAGTCCCATCATTTCTCGCAGGAGTTCTGGAGTGAACGCTCTCTCACCATGTCAGCTGCCAGAGTCTGAGCAGATCTTGTCCCAAGAGGAAGTGCTGTGCGCATGGCCACGGAGAGCTCAGCCCCACATTCCGCAATCCTGGGAGCATTCACAGAGCTCCGCGTGTGCAGCTGATGCTCAAGAGTGTGTCCCCAGGAATGGCCGGGGTATGTATCAGGCAGGAAACCCTCCAATGGTTCACTAACACTACTTTAAACAGCATTGAATAGTGGCTAAACCTGGAAAGAAAAAGGGAGCACAAATATTTCACCTGCATGAGTTCAAGAGCACTTACTCTGAGCAAATACAGTTTCCACGAATAGGACACTGGCTATATAAACCACAGTATTATCACATAGTAGAATATTAACATCTATAAAAAAGAATGAGGAAGTTTTAAAAATATATTGATAGGGAAAGTTATGCAATGTATATGGTTCTGTGGGAAAAGTACATAGTGTGCTTCCTCTTTGTCTAAAAGGAAGGATGACAACAATGTATATTTACATGTGTTTGCATTTGAATAAAGAAATACTGAAAGAATACACATGAAATTAATAACAATGGTTGCCCCTGGCAGAGGAGAGAGGAAGGAGAAGCGAAAGGGTAGGTTGGTGACATGGTGAGTTGAAATTTACCATAAGCTCTTTTATTGTTTTGATTTTGGACCATGTGAATTGCATTACCTAATCCAAAAAATGTTGGAGGAAAAAGGGATCCGTACTTTGCCTAATTTGATTAAAGAACAGCACAAGAAGAAAAACCAGGATCAGAAGCTTTGGATGGAACCATGCCTATTTAGGTTGCCTGGGATAACCCCAGTGTGAACAAAGGGCTTGGAAATCCCAGGAAGGAGCCTAGGCGAAGGGAATGCTTTATCACAGCTTCAGAGAATCCAAAGCCAAGATGATGCGGGAGGCAAGAGGTAGAACCAGTAGGCTTCCGTAACCTGCGGGAGACGTTAGACTGTGAAAGTGGTTAGAACGCACTTCCATTTGGACTTGGAAATCTCACACTCTGACTTACGTGAATTTTGACTGACCTTCGAGACCCATGATTCCAAGATAATTATTCCAGTCCAGATGTCCCTGGACAGTGAGAAAGACCTCTATTCTCTAGTCATATTCGAGCTGAGGGCACACACTGGTAGGTCTGAAGCTATGCTCTGTGATTCAGGGGGTCTGTGACTTGAGTACCAAACCCAGACAAGGTGAAATAAATTGTACCCCGTAAATTGGCATTCCTTTCCACCTTTTAGGAATACGATATCATAACTTTCTTGGGATCAGGGACATATATATCTTACCCATTTCGGTGGCTGCTCGTTGAAGGAACGAACGAATGAATTGTCTAGAGCCCACGAAATATGCTTTATTTGCAAGTTATTTGAAAAAAATATTTGTAAGAAGTATTTAAATTCTTTTCTAAAGCAACTGGAACTCCAGGCAGTTTCAAACACTGGTAAAAATGAGGCAGTGGCCAGTAGAGGGCAGTGGTGCCTTTATCAATTAATAAAAGAGTGTATGAGTGTGCCTGTGTGTGCTCCAGAGTGCACACACTTCTCAGTTCCTTCTCTCCAAAGTTAGCTTCTTCCTGCTGTTTCTGTCAAGACAGAATGACCTGCCTTCGCTCAATACGTACACTTCAGTGATGGACAGTTGAGGTCATAGTCCTTGACCCACAAAACTCCCTTGGCTAGACTTGGCAAACCCACTGTGTGCTGGAATGAACTTGAATTCTACATTAATACCTTCTTAATAACATTCAGAAACTGTGGGGATTGTTTTCTGGGAAAAGAAGATACCGCCTCCTTCCCCCTTCCCCTCAGGGCCTCTGACCCCTCTTTATCTCCTGACAGGCACCATATCTAATCATGGGAATGAGGGGTAGCCTCAGCAAGACCTGGGCTCTTTCCGGGTGGAGGGAGCAGGCAGCAACAAGCATTGGGCCACGATTGTAGGCTGCTCAAATATTTAAGGGTACAAAGAAGCAGCTGTCGAGCACTTGTGCACTCAGGGAGGGAGAAGCAAGTCAGACTGATAATTAGCCTGCACCGGGTTCTTGCCATGAGGGCCTCTCATCCCCCTGGGGCCCCTTGTATCCAACCTACTGCATTCAGTCAGCCCCAGATGAGGCTGTTTCCCCTGCATCTCCTTCTTCCACAACTGGGAAATGAGACTTTCTACTAGAGAGTAATGAGTGAGTGCTCCATAGACCTGGGACAAGTCCTTCAACCTGAGTTTTTCCAGACTTCAAGTCACTCTATCTGATGAATGGGAGAACTGGATTCACCAATTCACCACTTCCAAACCTGACAATGGGTGTGCAAAGCCCACGTACACATGAGCGAACACCTAAGTGACCATATCGAGCGCCTCTCTGTGATTGCAGATCCACAAACTGACAAGCCATGTGGTACCTGGTGAAATGCAAATGGTACCAACGAAGACAAAAGTCAGGTGTGTCAAGTATGGAATATGGAGTACAATAAGGCATGAGGAGGTGTCAGAAAGGAAAAAGAGAATGATTGTAGTATCTAAATAATAATCATCTTTATGTGTGTGTAACTACTTACAAAGTGTTGGATCACAGACTGCATGGTGATGCAGGCCGGCACAGGGACGGCCCCATTTTATTTTATTTAATTTATTTATTATTTAAAGATTTTACTTATTTATTTTAGAGAGAGAGAGCAGAGTGAAAGAGCATGAGCTGGGGGTGGGTAAAGGGCAGAAGGAGAGGGAAACACAGACTCCTCGCTGAGCAGGGAGCCCGATGTGGGGCTCGATCCCAGACCCCTGAGATCATGACCTGAGCCGAAGGCAGATGCTTAACGACTGAGCCACCTAGGAGCCCCAAGGACAACCTCATTTTAAAGATGAAATTGGTACAAATGCATCTCAAGCAACCTCCCCGTGGTGATAGAATTCTCCGGACTTCATAGCCAGTCCTCCCGGATCGATCATGTCCACTGGCAATGATGGTAGAAGTCACTCTCAGGCACAAACAAGCTTCCCGTGTTTCATAGAAAGCTCGTTTTGGAGGATTCTGGCAAGGCCTTTGGGGGTAGGAGCCCCCATGGGCACCCCACACCCCCCCAAACATTGTGCGTGGGAGGGTGCTCCCCAGCTGTAAGCTTGGGCTCCTACAGAGCTAAAAGGAAGAGCAGAAGAGGAAGAAACCATCTGTCTTGCTTCTCTGTCTGAGGTACAAGCTAGAGGGTTTTTGGTGTTCATTTTACTCAAACATTGCAAAAAAACTTCAACCCTTTCAGGCGAGGGTACAAATCAAGTCTCATTAGCCTTCCCATCCCCCAAGAGTGAACGATGCCTCCCCTCCTCCTGGGGTTCTGTTGTCTTCACCAGCAGTAATGATTCGGAGCCTCTAGAATTATTGCTGGAAGGACTGGCTTCTGGGGGTGGGGGTGGGGGGGGCCTGGGAAGGCTGGAAGGGGAGGGATGTGAGGACGGGAAGCCATGTAAATGGAGATGGAGTCAATATAATTGTGGGTGGCCAGTGCCAATCTCTGTCCTAAATATGTTTTAGAAACACTTTAGGACACAGCTGACTGGGTATAGCGCTACTCTTAGGTAAGAAATGACGGAAAATCATGCTATTAACAAAATGTATTATATTATTATGGCCTGATACAGGTACCCCATTTCCTACGCACATTATCGCTCTTGATGCTCCAAAACCTGGGATCCATTCAAGGCAGGAATCATTACTGTCCTTTTACAGATGAGAAAACAGAGCCCGGAGAATTGAAGTGATTTGGCCAAGGTGATACAGCTGGCCCATCATGGGGCTGAAACTCAAACCCAGGACTTCAGGCTCCGTAGAGACTCAGTTTTCCAGGGGGTGAGTAGCGTTGGGAGAAGGAGGGGCCAGATTGGGCTGTGGGGGCGGGGACCTGCTGGGTCCAGCTCCAGGCACAGGTAGTACAGAGCTGTCTGTGCTCAGGCCACAGCAAGCGACAGAGGATCGCATGCCCCTGTGACCTGACCAAGAGGGAAGGAATTGGTGGGTGCAGGGCGGGGGGGATGGGGGGTGGCGGCGGTGGGGAGTGTAGAGAGAAAAGATAGAAAAAGCAATGGACTGGAAATCTCTGCTCTTGGAGTCCGGTCCAGACCGTGCTTTCAGCTGTAGCTTGGGGCAGGTCACTTCATCTCTCTGAGTCAGGTTTACTGTGTAGATTAAGGTATTGGAGCAAATGATTCTCAAGTCCCTTCCAGCTCTAAAATGTTAGGATTACATATTTATCTGTGCTCACACGCACGCACACACATACAGAGCGTTGCACCCAGATTATGAATGCTAACACTAATTAATTCATTAAGTAGTTATCAGTACCTATTACGTGTGAAGCAACATTAGTGCTCAGTTGTGATTTAGAAGTGAGCATAGGCCAGATGCATATTTGACTTTCAATGTAAAGTCAGACTATGTTGGTATATCAGTCTGTGTATCAAGAACAGGGTTGGAAATTTGGAATAGATCATCAGTGATTGGGGCTTGCAGGAAATGCTGAGTCCCCACATTAATGCTAGCTGTTTGTAAGCTAACAGAGTATATCTTGTACATTAGCTAAACCATATATCTAGGGACACATGAAAACATAATGAAACCAAGTGCATAGGCTCGATGAACTATTTCATGTGCCAAATCCCCCAAGAATGACTTTGCCCTTGAGGGACAGATCATTCTAAGAGACACCTTCTCATCCGAGCTTTCTATTGTAATAGTGTAGCAAAATGACTGGCGACGAGAAGGGGTTAATACCTGGTGGTCATTTGCTGGTGGAGATGATTTTATGAGCCCCCAGCAGGGTAAACATCTCTCCTGCCCGCTTCTGCCTAGTGTCCCCGTGGAATGAGACCATGCCCCTTCCTTTCCAATTGCATCCACCTCCTAATCCTACCATGAGACTGGGCTTGAGGGTGGAAGCCAGGAAGGAGAGAGAGCCAATTCACCTAAGACACAGAGAGGTTAAGCCAATTGTCTTGGCCCACACAGGAAATCAGATGCAGGGACCATGGCAAGCCCAGGGATTCATGAGCTCCAGGCTTTGCTTCTAGACAGATGTTTGTGTTTCCTCCAATGTTTGTTTAATGGTAGAAACATTTCAGTAGAAACCAGAGACCCGGCTTCTCTGAGGCTCACCTGTTGCTTTGGAATGTATTTATTTGTACACGGGGCCCCATCTCAGCAGACTGTTCCCTTCCTACAGCCAGGAGGCTGATGTGCTCACGTCATGGTCTCCACGGCGACTGGCTGTGATATTACAAACAGCAGATTGTGCCTTGAGGTAGATAGCAAGTGGCCCCAGCAGGTAAAGTGGGCCAAACAAACTTCCTGTTTTCAGGCAAAGATCTAAAAGAACAGTAAAATGTTCCCTCGCTCCCCCCGGCCCCCAGACATGCTCTTCTCTAGAGCAACAAATACCTCACAAATTGAGATTGAGTTTTTGGGCTTTTTTTCCTTAGTGTTCTTGCAAAAGGAGGCAGAAAGACTTTCCCTACTGATCACCACTCCACTCCCCCATCCCTCCACCACCTCTAATTTACTCATAAACTGAAGACAAAGAAGGAACTTGGGCTTCCCTTGGCATGGTGGTGGACTGAGCCTGGACCCCAGGTATTTAAGTATGCGTTCTGGTCATGGTGGTGATGAATCATCATGGGTCTACACTGGGTCATCCTCAAAGGAAAAGGAGGAAAGCTAAAACTATGGAAAGCCCTGCCTCCATCAGTTAGCACATCTGTTTACTAGGAAATCCAGAACACCAGGGGACTTCTCAGACTTTGGCTCCAGTATCCCCAACAGCCTGACCACCACGGCCTACAACTACCAGGCTGTCAGTGGATCAGGCCCTCATCCAAACTATCCCCCAGGTAATTTCACCTGCTTTTGATGTTTCCCGTGTCACTAAGCTTGGAGCCACCTCCTACACCATGACATTGTTCTAGGGCCCTGGAAATGGAATACTGGAGCTCAAAGAAACAGAGATGACCAGTCCAAGCCCTCCCTTAGACCCCCTTATAACCACCTGCCTTTGGCTTCTCCTGAGTCCTGCTTCTAGGGCATGGCCACAGCTGACTGGGCATTCTCAGCAGGCCTTCTGAGCCTTCAGTCCTGAGGAGCTCAAGGAACGAGCTAATGTACAAATCTTAGTGTGTCTAACTCAGAAACCAAGCGCTTACCTGGTCTTTCTTCCTTCAGTTGTGGACCATAACAACATTCCCCAAACCCCACCTGCATTTCATACAGTATACACTCTTGCCTTCAGCAAGCAACTATAGTCTCCATATTCTTGGGAGGGTGTGGTTAGTCATCACACTGGAAGGAAGTCAACACCTTAGCATTGGTTTGGAGAAAGTTGGACCCTGTAGAAGGCATTCTCGGTCTCCACCAGTCCTGCATGTCCAAATCTTACCCATCCAGCAAGAAGACACACAAAGCCCTGCTCCTCCACAAAGCTTCCCTGAAACACACCTGGTAGGTACCTCTTCTCCCCCTGCAGACCCACCACCTGATCCAAACCTCTCTCCAGGTAGGTATTACTTTATATGTGTTCACAGGTAAACTATGTCTTACCTTCCTTACTAGATTCTATAAGGCCTATAAAGACCAGATCTGTCTGATCATTGTAACCTCTTTTGCCTTGAACATAATAGCTGCTTAATAAACTACACAAACAAACAACTATAATGCAATGGGTTATGTGACTTGATTATCTGGACTATTTTTACCTTCTCTTTTCACTTCTTAATGGGTCTTCTCCCTGCCTGTCACACAAAGGTGTTATTTCATACCAGCTGATGATTTATGTGCTGTAAGGCTCCCCTCTTCTACCTTCCCAATCTTAATGAGACATGGAGATTAATACTACCCAAGCAGCTCCCTTTGGGCAGTGACTTCCCCAAAAGGCATTCCTTTTACTCAGTCAATAAAAACAGAAATCCCTTTTGAGATCTTTGCTTAGGCTTCTAGAATCTATCCTTGAGCTGCAGGCAAGAGACCTCCCTTTCCAAGATTACTGGATACTTTCTTCTACACAAATTCAAGTGTAACATATCCTAATCTAGCATATCTCTAGAGTTGGCCAGTTCTTCTAAATGTACCATATACGTTCTTCTTGCAACAATTAGTTGTAGCTTTGCAAGTAATGGAAACCCAAAATATTATTGGCTTAAACAAGATGGAAATATATTTCTCCATCCCACAGAAGTCTGGAGGAGATAGTACAGGGGTACTGGGGGAGCTTCCTAAGGTCATCAGGGACCCAAGATCCTTCCATCTGGTCTGCTATTCTCAGAACTTGGCTCCTGCCTCTTGGTTCGTGATGACTGTTGAGCTCCAGCTTTTTTGGCAGCAGTCCACCAGCAGAAACAAGAAGTAGTAAAGGACAGGCTTCTTCCCTTTAAAGACACTTTCTGGAACTTTCCCATGACACTTCCCCTAAATTCTACTGGCCACAGGGAGGTTGAAAAATGTCATCTTTATTCTGCTTAGCTTATGAATCCCAACGCTTAGGATTCTGTTTCTAAAGAAGGGGCTAATAGCTCCCAGGGAAAACTAGCAGACTCAGCTTCACTTTCTGTCCTGAATAATTCATTTTCCATCTTTGAGAGATTGTTTTCTCATTCCTCAACATGGTCAGGATCGGCAGAATGGGTATGTCTCCCCTTGTTCTTTGTAAACCAGGAGTTTAAATGGGGCTGGGGGAACCCAAGGTATGGCCGGTCAGGTGAATTTCTCAAAACATACAGCAAATTAGAGCCAAGACAGGAGTGACGCACAGTGGCCCCGGCCCCCAGCCCCCCAAGAATCACCTCTTTAGGAGGCTCAGCTGGGTCTGAGCCAGGAGCAGAGACTGTCACTACGCCCAGCAATGGGTGCCAATGAATGCCGCGATCGGGAGAGGTATGGGAATCCTGGCCAAAAGCAACCTCAGGAAGCTGTAGATAAGGAATCTGTGCCCAGTAGCATTGGGTTCTAGTGTGTTCGTTCCAGGAGCAGCACATGGGCTGCCCCTCCGTGCACCACCCTCCTCTCAGGGCAAGAACTACATTTCCCAGACCAGCCAACCACCCTCACCTGGCATGGCAGTCTCCTGCCACCTGGCAGGGAGCTTGGGACCATGAAAGGCAAAACACACGGCTGCGCCCATTCTTGGGGGCCCTGAGTGTTCAGGCACATGAATCCCCGCCTGGGCTGGTGGCTACATGCAGATGTTCCTGTTATCGTCCCGAATCTGGCCTGGCCTCTCCAGCTCTGATGCTGCCTATCTGAGTGGGACCTGCCCTCCCACTGATGGTTTCACCTCCACGGGGCCTCAGGACAGGTATTTGGCCTGGCGGTTTGCCTGCCTCCCCTCCCCAGGTGCCAGGGCCTCTGAACATCCCACAGACCGTGGGGGTGATGGCTCCAGTTCTGAAATGGCTCATACACACAGGGTTGCAGTGTCCCGGGGAGGCTGGGATGTGCCAGCTATGGGACTATCTTGGGCTGGAAGGCAGGGAGACTGGGCTCTATGCAGGGTTAAGTGGACCCACAGGGAAGAACAACACCGTCCCACCTGAGGCACCTTTCTAATGAGGCAAATGGAAGCTCTCCAGAATAATCTCCTTCAGAAATACAGTCTCCCTTCCATGGGTGGGATGACCACCGCCCATCTTTAGTCAAGTTTTTCTTAAGCCGCTTTCACAGATGAGACCACTGAGGCCTATTAGTAGGGGGTATAATTTCCCATTCAATGTATGTATTCTTACACAGGTCATCTACCCTCCCTAAATGGGTTCTGGGGCCATCAGCCAGTCCAGCTCTAGGGCTAGATCTGCAATGTTGGAGTCTCTCTCTCTCTCTCTCTTTCAAAAACCCAGTGTCAGAGAGTTAACCTTTAGGACAGTTAAGCTAAGCTTCTTTACTATCAGACAAGGTTCCCTTTCTCTTCCTCCTCCTCTTTTCAAAATGAAATCTTCACCTATAAGACAAAAATCTTCTCTTATGCCCTGCTCGAGTCCTATTCCTCACTCTTCTCCCCAAAGGAAACACCAGTGCCAATTTGGGATGTGTCCTCCTGGCCCATGGGGGTGTGTGGAGTCTTTTCCCTATGAAGCAAAGAGGTGGAGAAAGACAGGTTTGAGGGCACCCTCTTTGTTATGCCCACCTTGGTCCTTTGTAAACCAGGAGATTTTTACCCTGGTTTCTTCCTTCTCTTTGCTCCCCTCAGAGAATCCTCCAAGAACAGGTTCACTGCAGCCCTTTCCCACTGTACTTTAACTCAGTTCCCTCTTACACGACCCTCTTCACACCCCAAACCAAGGCGGGGGGCGCCAAGGGAAGGCTGCCCCACAAGGAGAATAAGCGGGTCTTCACTCAGTGGCTGGGCAGGAGAACTTTTTCAGCATGTGGTAGACAGCCACAGATCCCTGAACTCCTGCAAAATAATACCCAGGGCGCCGGTGTCTCTAGAATGTTCCCAGCCTGCTTTGGAGAAGCTATCCCAGGCTAGAAAATGGCCGCATGACTCTGCTTTCCAGACAGGCAAACCCAGACATAGAGAAATAGACTTGCCTGAGGACATCCTGACTCCTGTACCAGTCAGGCCCTAGCCAGGATTCCAGAGAAACAGCTTGCTCTGGAACATGGTCTGACTCAGTCTCTCTTTTGGCTTTAGGAAAACAAGATACAATAGAAAGACCATCAATTGTGGCCATTAGGATGCCTGGGTTCTGCTCTTCTTGCACAGTTAGACCTTCATTAAGAACTTTCCATGTCTTGTGTTGTCTCCAGATGAGAGACGAATGGGGAACACATCTTATTCCTCCCTGAGATTTCTAAGTTTTAAAAATTCAAGTCCAGGAAGGAAAGAGCTAGGAATTAAAGTCTCAAAGTGCAATGCAAAGAACGTGGTCTTCAAATCCTGGCTCTTCTACTCACTAGCTGTGGTTTCGGGGTAGGCTTTTCTTTCTTTCTTTCTTTTTTTTTTTGGTAGCATCTCCAGGACTCCGTTCCTTTGCCTATCCACTTCAGGGTAACCAAACTGATCTCACAAAGTGGTTCTGGCAATCAGAAGAGCTAAGACATAGAGAAGAAGCTAGCTTGATCGCTGGCGCATGCGGGGTAGCTGGCCAGAGCGGTTCCATAACCTGTTTAGTTTCTTTGAGAGAGGCATTGTCTTATTGTAATTAGTTTAAGCCAGTGGACTTCATGCATTTTTTAAAAAAAGGAATTCTATCCACACTTCCAAGTCTGTGGACCATCACAACTCCCAACCTTAGTGGCAGGCGAGAAGGTTTTTTAAAAATGTTCATAACAATGGCTCATTGAGCAAGCACTGCAAATGAACCGGACAGCTGAGGCGGTTTTCCAGATAATCCCCACCTCAAATCGAGTGACGCCTGCTCTGATTGATCGGGACACTTGTCTCCGTTCCCTGCCTCATCTTGTCCACTGCAGACCCAGTTGTCTCACAGATCCTTCGGTTAATATTCTTTAAAAAAGATAGTGTTGATTCACAATTCATTGCAGACTGTACAAAGGTAGTTCAAAGATCCTTTGAAGGAAAGAGAATGGTTGGGTCTCTTAGTCACCACCTCAGATGCTAGTTTTTCAGAGAAGTAACATTGGGAACAAAAAACAGAATCGCCTCCCTGGCTCACTAGTCTTTGGAAAAGCCAGAAACACGGCACTATCTGTTGCCTCATTGGGTTTTAACCATGCTTCCATAAAGGGCCCAAGGCATACAGGAGTACTACCAATTGGCAAGGAGAGAAGTGAAGCTCAGAGAGGTTAGGAGACTGGTCCACAGTCACACAGGAAAGCAATGGTCACATTGGAACCATAATCCAAGTCTCCAGATTTCAGAGAATTTTGAAAACCCTTGAGAAGCCTCCTCCTATCCTTTGGGGAGGGTCCAGTTTCACAAGAAATAGCTTATGCCCTGACAGCCTCATGC
Organism: Neomonachus schauinslandi; assembly: GCF_002201575.2. Classification (NCBI taxonomy): domain Eukaryota; kingdom Metazoa; phylum Chordata; class Mammalia; order Carnivora; family Phocidae; genus Neomonachus; species Neomonachus schauinslandi. The sequence goes on along the minus strand of NC_058407.1, from coordinate 98,943,680 downwards.
AATTTAAGGAATGCCAGAGGACCATCCTTCCTCCCCCTCTACCCACTTCAGCCAGAATTCCTCCCACTTAGATGCCTGAAGTGATTCATTCCTTGGAGGATTCCCAATTACAGGTCCAAAGATGATCTGAGGCAGTTGCACACTGAGTCAGTATGCCTGGGGTGGAACCCAAAGATTCAGATTTGTAAAGAGCTCCCCAGGTGATATGCAGCCAGTCTTAAGAACCACTGCTTTACAATGAGCCTTGCGTCCCCAGCTGTCCTGTTTTGAAAAGGAAGGACACCTGGGAAGAATAAGCCACCGAATGGCCGGAAACTTAATGCAAAATTTTCCTAGTCCTGAGAGATGGCCCTCAATACACGGAGCAAGTACACTCAGCAATGCGAATCACACTTGTGGCCTTCTTGCAATTCACAGTTCACTGTTCATATCAGCATGGAAAAAGCTCTCAGGATTCTTTCCTTTTTTTTTTAAGTAATCGCTACACCCACTGTGGGGCTCAAACTCATGACCTTGAGATCAACAGTCGCATGCTCTACCAACTGAGCCAGCTAGGTGCCTCATTTTTTCCTTTTTTTCTTTTTTTAGGCTCTTGGAATTATTTTTCTTTTTTTAAGACTTTTTAAAATTTATTCATTTGAGAGAGAGAGAGAGCATACAAGCAGTGGGGAGGGTCAGAGGGAGAGGGAGAAGCAGACTCAGGATCGCACCCTGAGCCCAAAGCAGATGCCCAATCCACTGAGCCACCCAGGCACCCCTCTTGGAATTCTTTATAAAACTGGGTTAGCACAGAGTTTCACAAATATAGTTTATCCAGAAACCTGCCCCGTTTTTTCCCCCCACTTAACACCTGTTAGTATTCCAAAGGACAGATCTGGTTGGGAAATGCTGACTTGTGTAAACCATTTTAGCAGCTTCCTCTCTAGGTAGACTGGAAAAGTAAAGGAAGATTCAGGAAGCTGCAAAAATTCAAGAAGGTTAAAAAACATTACCAGGTAAAACTTCATCTGCTTGGGACCAGCTCGATTTTAAGGTTTTACATGATGCTATGTAGAAAAATCCCAGAGGTGGGTTCAAGCTTCCTGTAGTTTCCCTATGAAGTGAGTTCTTATACATCAAAATTATTTCCTTATCAGAATATTGATATTAAGCACTTGTAGGCAGTTTTGGAGTTTACAAAATTCTCAGTGTTGGTACAATATAATACTCGGAGGTGAATATTAGTATGCTCATTTTATGACAAGAATATTGACATTCAGTAAACTTAAACCACTCATTTGAGAACTGGAAGAGGCTCAGAAATAATCTAGTCTAGTGGTTCCTAAGCCTGATTCAACAGCAGAAATATTTAGTGCTCTTGCTAAAATCCTAGATCCCTGGAAACTCTGCTTCAGCAGTTTGGGGTCAGGGTCCAGGAATCTGTGCTTTAAATTAACCCAAGTGATTCTTACGCTGCCTGGACCCCTGTTTGGGTCCAATCCTCTCTTTCTTAACTACGAAAATGAAGACCTGGAAAAATAAATGGAAGAACCCCCACATCTCAAAGCCAGGACTCAAACACGAATTTTTCTCATTCTAAGTGCACTGTTCTTGCCCCTAAATCCCTGATGCCTCACACTGGGGCAAAGGAGGTCATGGTGGATCATGGTGGTTCATGGAGGTCCACATACTCTATTTAGTTAGTACATCTGGAGGTAAGAGGTGAAGGTCCTTTGGAGGGCCAGCTCATTTTTACCAAGTGTGTAGGAGCCCCATCTGTCCAATATTCCTTTTGACAACATCAAGAGGTGGACAAAATCATCTTCCTAAATGAATGAAGTAAGAATCTCACATTTGATTTATTTATTGTAATATTTATTTTTAATTATTTTTCCTTTAAAAGTGACCTGGCCTACCAAAATCTGTCTCCATGTTGACATCTTTCAGAGACCCTTCCTTGAATTTATCCCACCTGACTGGTAACTCTTTCATCTCATCCGTCTTCAGCAACTGTACATCCTGTTGCCTTTGAAGATGTGCTTTTGCTGTAAATGTTCTTAAGACCTTTTCATGACCTGTGTCCAGCCTTCTCCACAGGTAAAATCTCTGTCTTCTCTTCACTCTGGGTCCCCACCGGGTCTATACCAAGTTAATGGACATTGTCAGTGAGCTGTAGAAGAAAACACTCTGGCTGAGAGTCAGGAATCCTGGGTGCTATCGTCCCAGCCCCACCATCAGCTTGCTGGCTGCCTTCAGTCAAGCCACTTCCTCAATTTCCTCCACCAACAAGTGAATGCATCAGACTAGATTAATATTTCCCAAGACATGTTCCAAAGGCTGGTTTCTCAGGAGGTGAATGATTGTTCTAAGAAAAAAGTCACTCTGTAGTTAAGTATGTTTTGGAAGTGCTAGATTAAATGGGTCTCTACCGCAAGATGTCTCAGAGACTGACTCACATCATGAACCTCCACTAGGGGGATGGCTTGTACAGAACCCTTTTTTGGAAGGCACCCCATGAGGCTAGAGTGCTGCAACACTGACTTAGCCAGAGGCTGGGCAGGATGAGCTCTGGGATATAAATAGTGTGCTAAGCACTGAGCCAGAAGTCAGAAGGCTTGGGTTCAAAACTCTTCCGCTTACAAGTTGTGGGGTGGTACTAAGCACATCGCACCCCACCCCCAGTCTGAGCCTCAGTTTCCTCAAACACACCTCACAGGGTTGTAGGGGAGGCACAGCACCTAGCAACGTGACTCGGATGAAAAAGATGCTTAAACTTGGCTTTCTTGCTATCTGGTGGTTCAATGTCTTATTTCCCACCCGGGTCTTTATTAACAGCTCCATGGGATTTCCTTCTGAAATAGTTCTGTGCATCTGCCCCTAAACTCCGTACCTTTTAAGGAGAGTTTTGATTCGGCCCCAACCACTGGCTCACCCTGCCCCAGGCTTTTGAGTTCTTTTTTCCTTCACCTTTTCTCGAGCAGGGAGATACTCCAACCAGACCTGGCATTCAACATAGCCGGGTAGGTGGTTTAGCAACTGGCTTGACAATGTGTGCACCAAGCCCCTGAAGCTCTTTTAACCAAGGTGGGGAGCATGGGAGGTTTGCTGGGATGACTCGGGTCACCTGATGGATGGTTTTAGGCAGTTAGCGGAACGGATTGCTGGCCAGCACACAGTAGAGCCCACTCAAGCCTCAGGAATGTTATCACCTTTGCTCACCGGAAGGCAGGTGTTTGTCTAGGTTGACCCAGGGTCAGGCATACCTGGGCTGAATACAACCGGTCTTTTCCCCAGGCTAAGCGTACACATTTTGACTCAGCCGGGGTCAGGGATCACTAGAAATAAAGGTCAGAGGTGGGTGTTGGTGGTAGGGGGTGGATTTCCGGTGCATTTTGTATTCATTGAAGAGTCCGAAAAAGTTACTCGATTAACAGTCTTCCCACGCATGGGTTGTTGGGAACCTCAGTACCCCCTGTTACGTTGGATCCCAAGATTGTGGTTCTGAACTCAAGGATTTCGACGCCTTCGTCAAAACCCAACAAGCACTGCCAGGTACTGCTACTCTAAAAGCTCGACACATGTTATAAGTTCTTCAATCCTCGCGGTTCTGTGAAGTAGTTTCTATTATTTTCCTCAGTTGCACAGAGAGGTTAAGTAACTGGCTAACATTTCCCCAGCTATCTGCTGGTGACAGGGGTGAATCTAGAAAGTCTGGTTCTGGAACCGGTGATCCTCTCCACCATACTAGCCTGCCTCTCTAAAGGAAATCAGGGTCTCACTCTTTGAAGCCCTCAGTGGAGCTGTAACATGTAGGTCCATCTAAGCTAGTATTTCACAGAGTGAGGCAATGGGAACTTACTACACAAGACAGGCCAAGCAACCAGAAATTGGGGCCCAAGGGTTGGCACCCTCATGAATGCCACTCAGCTGAATCCCCCTGTTTTACTTCTTGGACTTCCCTCCCCTGGGGCACTTTGCCCTCGCCCTACCTGAGATTTCACACACACATGGCCAAAATAGCTATGGAGGGGCTTTAACCTTTACCTCCATTCTCCTGGGATTCTCTTTCTTTCTTTCTTTCTTTCTTTCTTTCTTTCTTTCTTCTTCCTTCCTTCCTTCTTTCCTTTCAAAGATTTTATTTATTTATTTGAGAGAGAGAGACCACGAGAGAGCGAGAGAGCACAAGCAGGGGGGGAGGCATAGAGGGAGAAGCAGACTCTCCACCAAGCAGGGAGCCCGATGCGGGGCTCGATCCCAGGACCCCAGGATCATGACCTGAGCTGAAGGCAGACGCTTAACGACTGAGCCACCCAGGCACCCTCCTGGTATTCTTTCTAACCATAGAAGGTACAAAGAAAATGACTTGGAGAGGTGAGAAGCCCAGCACAGGTGACATGGCCATTTCTTTCTTCATTGAGTCAACAAGTATTTTATAAGTGCCTCCCGTAGGACTGGCACGGCTAAGCACTCAACTGACCGAAGTAAATGAGATTAAGATCCTTCCCATTAGCAGCTTCCAGATAGTAAAACAACTATGCAATGATGGGAATATCCAAAAGGAACAAGGAGGCTCCAAAGGACTTGAGAAGAGAACATCTGGCTGAGGTAATCCCAGAAGGCTTCCTGGAGGAAGTGGAATTTGAACTTCTGCCATCACCAAGCAGCTGTTCCAAGCTCTTGAGGCAGTCACTGAGCCCTCCTGGAACTCCTTACAGGATCCATCTCAAAGTTCCAGCTTCCAGCTGAGAAACAACACCCGTGGGCTGAGCCAGCCCCGAGCCCTGCCAGCCACAATCCCAGCAACAATTCGGAGGGGCCTGTCAGAATTTCCTGAAGGAACAGCTGCTTTAAAGCAGAGATGGGGGGATAGCTTTGCAAGTTAATCCACTGATATTTTGCCTGCCTCTTCTCTGCCTTGCCAGGCCCAGCCCCTCGGAGACAGCCTAGCTGTGCAGTAAAGGAGAATGGACCCTGTCCTGGAGACAGGACAATAATGAGGTCAATGAAGCATAGCAGGAATGGAGATAAAGGCGCTTTCTTGGGCCTCACTGCCCTGGGGTGACTTGTCCAGTTAATTTTTCCCCCTCCTCGCCTTCTTTTCCCCTCCCTCAACTCTGCTGGCTCTAAAGGCCCCAGAAAGATATGTGATTATATTCACACAAGATTGCCGGGGAGGTTGCTGGAAGGCTGGAGTTCTTGTATTTGCCTTCTAGCCCTGCTGTAAGAAGACACAGAGATTGGGGATTATGTTGCCTTGTGGCTCCGATCGGGAGGGTGGAGGCTGAGGAGGTAAGAGGCAGAGCAAAGACCACACAGCAAGCTGGTATCCAGACCCCTGAAAAGTACCCAAGCCCCCAAGAGCGAAAATGAGCCTTGTTCCCATTGCCGATGGCTAATTTTTCTCGATCGTTCATCCGTGTTTCTTCATTCCGTAGAAATTTATTGAACACCTAACATCATCCAGATGCTACAACAAAGTTAAGTTTTGTCAGTGGCCAGAACTCTTTCTCAAATACTAAGCTCCCTAAAAACGAACCCAAAATAAAATATGAAAGTCTTGCTACATTCTAGGCCCAGCTCATTGTTTTACGGCGTGGTTTGCATGTGCCTGGTACAACCCCTTCCAACACTGTGACATTCCATAATCATTGAACTGATTTATTCTCAGAGAACAGATGTCCACATATATTTGCTGCCATTAGCAATGCATTTATTCATGTATTCATTCATTCATTTGGAAAACATTTTTCAAGTATTTCATGCTACTGAGTTCACTCTGGTGGGGAGAGCAGACTTACTAATGGGGAGGAGGACGGACATGTGGCTCCGAAACAGAGAATTAATATCTTTTTGTTGTCTAGCATTTGACATCTGCCATCTTGTTACAGTTCCCCTGCAGCCCGATTGGGGGGGGTGCTGCGGGCCCCTTTGTACAGAGGAGGAAAAAAACAGAGGCTCTGAGAAGTTAGGTAAGTGGCCCAGGGCCCCATAGGTAAAAGCAAGTGACAGACACCCCTGAAGAGCTTCTCACACAAAACAGGTATGTGAACTGTACACCGAGGAAGAGGAGGAAGAAGCAAAGATGCGGGGTGGAAAGTCCATGGAACACCCTTAAGGGCACGGATGCCCTCATACTGGGCAGCCATTCAAAGCCCTTGCAGAGAAAGGAAGGACGCTCTCTGGCCCGAGGAAGAAGATGGCACTGGTGGAGCTCCTCACGCAGGTGTGCTCCTGACCTCGCCATGACTTTTTCATCCACCTGGAGGGGCTCAGACAAACCCTCAGGGTCTGCAGGGGAGGGAATCACTAGAGGGAGTGCAGTTGGAGGTTGAAACGGAGGCCAGAGGTACGAGGTAGAGGACAAACACCTTTGTAATAATTTTCTTAAATCACTCAAACCAGGGCATTCAGGTGAAGATAGGAGGTGGGGGGAGACACAACCCTGGACTCCACTGGGGATGACGGCAACGGTGACAAAGGGGAAATAGCACCCCCCCACCCTGCCGGGTCTTGGCCTCGGCTTCAGGATGGATCAGGCCTGCCCTGGCAATCTCAAGGTCACCCCAGTGCATGTCGCAGGATCGCACACAGACGAGGCTCCCAATTACTCATTAGCCAGCCTGGGTGCTGGCCCCCATGTCCCTGTCCTTGGCCACAAACAGAGATGAAAGCCAAGCCGCCAGCTCTGGGAGAGGCGGGCCTGATAGTTCAGTAGCTGTCTCAGCTGTTGGCATTATCAAAGCCTGGGACAGCCAAGACGAAGGGGAGGCTGGGCTTTCAAACACTTCTGCGCCTTTCACCACTCCCCCTCCCTCTGTCCCCTCACCCAAACAAACACAAGCAACAAAGCCCGCCATTAGTGGACAGGGGATTTTAACAATCGGCTCCCAGGGCAAAGACTCCTTGAGCCAGCTTAGGCAAGGACAGGCCAAGATGTGTTGATGAGAGGGAAGGAATCCTTCTGAAAGTCCTTTGACTAGACCCATGGAAGGGACTGCTCTACCCTTACCTCAAGTCTGAGGAAAAAACACTTTGGATTCAGGTTCAAGTATAGCCAAGCCCTCCTGAGGCCTTGGTCCCTCCTGGCATCTGCCTCCCCACTCCCCCGTTCACTAGAGGGCTGTGGGTAGGTGCTCATGTGACCATGCCTATCCTTGTTGCTCCAAGCTTCTCCCACCCACCCCTCATCAACTGAGATCATATAAGTCTAGAAACATTGTCCGAAAGCATGCAGTTGGCCGCCATAATGCCCCACTACCCTACTCTGAACCCGGCCTTGGAACCAACCACATCACTGGGCTGGTCTTAGTCCACTGCCCCATAAAAGGAAATTGGAGAGATTCTATACGGAGAAACTGAAGCATGGTCGGAAAGGTCCAGAGTTCAGAACCTCCGAAAGTCCTTGTTCTTGACTCTCAAGTGCCTTCTTGACTAATAGCTAATAGTAGTGAAATACCAACAAGGGATAAATGGTCAGGGCAACAAGAAACAAAGCAACAACAGATTTCATCCATCTTAACTTTCCCAGCAGTCAAGAAACAGAGTGACTCTAATATGCCCGGGGTTGAGCAGATGATGGAGGTAAATACAAAGACCTGGTCCCTGATCTCCAGGAATTCCTAAACTTGGGAAAGAATAACATAAATCAACAATAATTATAACAACGAGAGCTGCCATTTACTGAGCGCCTGCCATGTGCTCTGCTTCTCACAGCAATCATGTAGGGTTGCTCTGTGACCGACCTTTATAAAAGAAGACATTGCTGCCTAAAGAGCGCCAGGCCAGGGGGCAGGGCCGGGAGCCACCCCACCAATCTGGCAGGCATGACGTGGGTAGAGAGGAGTCCCCGTCAGCCACCTGGGAATTTCCCTTTCTCCTCACCTGGTGTCCCAGTACTTCTCTTCTGTCCCCCTTGTTTCTCACCTTCCCCACTCTGACCTTTGAGTCTGAACTGGGTCTTTACCTCTCTCTTGTCTTCGGTTGGCCCTGTTGCTTAAATCTGTTCCTAGGGCTTCATTCATCACCTTTTGCCTTGCAATTTCCAAACCTGTCTCTCCGGCTCCCCCCTCACTTCATGCTCTGGGTCTCTATTCCCATCTCCCAATCATTTCAGATACTTAATACCACCTTGCCGTTCTCAGGCTACCGTGTTCAGGATCTGGGGTGCAGGATCTGAGAAGAAGAGCTTAGAGAATAGGGTGGCACCAGAACGCAGAGCACTCTGTAGCATCTGGAGATATTCTATAGGTGTTCGGAGACCATGGAAAATTTTTGAGTAAGATAGTGATGCGACCAAGGAAATATTTGTCGCATAAAATAAAATTAAGATTTTATTTATTCATTTGAGGGAGAGAGAACACGAGCTGAGACAGCTACTGAACTATCAGGCCCGCCTCTCCCAGAGCTGGCGGCTTGGCTTTCATCTGTTTGTGGCCAAGGACGGGGACATGGGGGCCAGCACCCCCATGGATTTCAGTGGCCTGAATCCCCCGTGACATTTTTTTTTTTAAGATTTTATTTATTCATTTGAGGGAGAGAGAACACGAGCGAGCTAGCATGAGCAGGGGGAGGGGCAAAGGGAGAGGGAAAAGCAGACTCCCCGCTGAGCAGGGAGCCCAAATTGGAGCTCAGAGCTCAATGGCAGGACCTTGAGATCATGACCTGAGCCCAAGTCAGATGCTTAACCAACTGAGCCATCCAGGCACCCCCCTCCCTGACAGTTTATTCTCTTCCTATACCTAAGTCTTCTTGAGTTCTCTTCTTCAATATTTCCTTTGTCGCATCACTATCTTACTCAAAAATTTTCCATGGTCTCCGAACACCTATAGAATATCTCCAGATGCTACAGAGTGCTCTGCGTTCTGGTGCCACCCTATTCTCTAAGCTCTTCTTCTCAGATCCTGCACCCCAGGATGACTCCCTACCTCCAGCGCGTCTCAGTGCTTCCGCTCCCTGTGCCCTCCTGGACAGCTCTCCCTATGGATTCCTACCTCCCTTCAGGATAGAGCTCAAGCAGGTGTCTTACCTGGAGCTAGTCCTAGTGCCCACAGCTGGATGCGGGTCCTCCCTCCCTAAATTTTCATAGCATTTGGTTATTTCATGTCCTCGGGTTTTGGGGTTTTGCTTTGCCTTGCATTTTAGTGCCACAGAAGGAGTTTGGGCTGTGAAGTTCAAATGAGTGAATTCTGGCTCAGCAACTTCCTAGTGGTGTGACCTTGGACGCTTTAATGGGAACCTTTCTTTCTCCCATCTGTAAAATGGGCAACAGAATATACAACCTTGCTACGAAAGTTAGACATAATCCTAGCGTGAAAACACCCTCCACGAGCAAGTGATCAGGAGGCAGTCACGGTTATTGTGGGGTGTTTATTTCTCTCCCACGAGAACAGAAATTCCTCGAGATTTAGCTGACCAACTTCTATTTGTTTTTGCAACGACCTTGGTCATCAGCACCGAGCCGGGAATATAGAACTCTCTGAAGCAACGTTAGCTGAATGCTGACTGAACTGGAGAAATCAAGACTTTCTCCATCTCCTTTGCTGCTGCCCTGTCTGTCCAAGCCCCACCACCCTGGAGTCAGGAGCCTCCAAGATCCGAGCTCCAGCCCTCCCTGACCTCTGCCTCCGTTTCCCCACCCCGAAGTGCCTCGTTATCCACCCCCACACCATCCATATAAGATGTTATTTGAAAGAACTCAGCTGTAGGTGGAAATGAATGTTGAGAGCTGCTCAATGGAACAGGAATCATAAATCACTCTGAAGTTGGGATGAAACCCCAGGAAGCTGTGCCATGCAAACCACAATTCCCTAAACCTCTGTAAAAAGTGGCCCCGGAACCCCTGGAGACCTGGCAAGACATTCCTTTCTCTCTGTTGCTTGGCACTGGGCTGTTCTAATTCTGGCTGAACCCCAGCAGCCCACAGGCATGTAAAATCTAAAAGCCCCACCACCCGTGCCCTAGATGAGAATGCATCCTGGGCCCCATGTCGTCGCTTTGCCCCTGCATTAAAACCCCACGGGTCTTCAGGTTATAAACAGGGACATCGAGGGTGGCTAGGCTACCTGGGTGGCTTCGGTATCCCATCCTCCTCGCCTACTTGTGGTGGCTTTTCCTCAAATCAAGGCCTCCAAGGCTGGCCCTATCTGGGCCAGGGGTGGCCACAGTGAACCCCAATCTCTGGCCTTTGCTGTTGTGTCGGGGGAATGCTTGGAGCCAAGGCCCTTGAGCCTGGGAGGGAAGAACACTGGTTGCAGATGGGAGCTTGCAGGAAGCTTTGATGTTCCGAGCAGAAGCGGGAGGCGTGGGAAGTCAGACTTCTGTTCCCTGGAGCTCTCACAAGGCAAAACCCCTCGGTTATCTTCTAGGCCTGAGCATAGCCTAAAGGTGCTGGCTCAAGTGTGTCTTGGCCCACAGTAAATTAGGCCCGAACCAAAGAATGCACTTGAATCAAAGTGGAAAATTAGACGCTGTGCAGGAGAAAGCTCTCCTCTCCAAAATATATATGCTTCAAAGTGTACCCCAGTCTAGCTGGGACAGGGGCCATCAAAATGCAAATGTGGGCCTTGAGAATGCTAATGCTGGAAGTGGAGAACAATACCCAGACAGACTTCTTGGGGCCAGGGAGAGGGCCCCAGGGCAGGATGTGGGAGCCGAGGAGGGGGCAGGGATGAAAGGGGTAAAGGAAGCCGCGTGAGCGAGCCTGGAGTTGAGAAAACAGCAGGAGCCCATTGAGGCTGAGTGACTGCGCGGGCAGGCCTGGAACAGGGGAGTGCTGCCGAGGACGGGTCAGAGGACCTGCCGCCGACCCGCTGACCTGAGGCGGCGTGCCCAGGAAAGACGAGGGTGAGTTCAGGGAAATTTCTCTGAGTGGCAGCCCAGCGGGGTGGAGAGTCAGGACACGCCTGGAGTCCCGGGCTTGGACTTGAGGTCAAGGCCCGGAGAAACAGACAGAGGACCCGTGTTTCTGGAAAGGCGGTGAAGCCAGGAGACGTGCCCTGCTCGGGTGCAACTGCCTTGCGCAGCACTCCCCGAGGGCGCTTGAAAAGCGGGGCCGGGAGCAAGGTGACTGGACGAAGCCAGGCCTGGAAGAGCAGCTTCCCTGGGTTGCATTTCTCCTCTTGCCCCTGTGCCTTACTCTCCTCTCTGTAAAGTGGCGATCCTTGGTTCCGGAAGACAGGAGAAGTTAAACCAGAGAGCCCGGCACGGCATAGATGCTTGTGGATGCTTGGGGTCATCAGTGTAGATTGAGAAACCGAGGCCCAGGAGGGTTTACCAGTGTGTGTGCCACTCTAGATGGCAAGAGAGCAGCGGGGACTGCATTGCAGCTTGGATCTGTCCGTCTGGAGCCCAGCACCAAAGCAGCACTACCTGCCTGTCCCACTAGTGGCCTAAAAATAGGATCCTGACACGCGCCCTGGGATGCCAGGGAGGCAGAAGAGCCGGCAAAGCTCTGAATCCAAGAGCCCGCACAGAGGAGGAAGGAAGCCTCGGGGCCTTGAGTGATGGTGGTAGAAAAACCCAACATCCATGCTAGGAGGGGTGGGACATTTATTTTTGGTTTGGGGGCCTGTTCACTCATTTCCCAGCAGGGCCTACTCCAGCCCTGACCCACAGTTAAGCTGAATAAATCACTGTGGGATGACTGTCTCTCCACCCAGACTGTGAGTTCCTGGAAGGCAAGGATCTGCGTCCCACCCCTGTGGCCCCTACCTGGTGTGGATCCTCAGGGGGCTTGCCCCGCACTCTGTGTGGTCACTGAATGGGTTCATTCACTGAACCTATTCTCTCCAGTGCCAGGCTCAGGGCTAAACGGTGGGAATTCACTGATGAATATGATAGGATCCCAGCCCTTGGATAACTCCTCTTAGTCTGGTGAATGAATAAAAAAAAAGAAGAATGAATGGAAACTGGGGGGGAGGGGGCGGGGGCGGGGAGGCCACTCTGCTAATTGCTTTACAAACTGGTAGATAGCCCAGAGATAGACCCCTGAGATACCCTGCTTTCTCTTGGGCATCAGACCCGGGCCACGCCTCCAGGCTTGCCCACATGGAGTGTTGGTAAGTGGGCCACGCCTCCAGGCTTGCCCACGTGGAGTGTTGGTAAGTGGCTGCTATCCCAGTCTCGGGGCTCCAAACAAGCATTGTCTTTATAGATAAGGGGACACAACGCCCTGCCACGCACAGTACAGGCGGAGAGGCTCCGAGACGGATGACTGGGCACCCAGAGCTGTCTACATCTTCTCACCTAGATCCTCCTGGGACCCAGGACGGCCAGGGGCCAGAGGCGGTCGAAGGCGGGGAAAGCTGGGATTTTCTCTGGTGCAAAGCTAACTGCTCCCCGGCGGGGGGCACCGTGAGGAGTCACTGGGGTTTCTAGCATGGAGAACCAGCCAAAGGAGACCTGTGCCTCAGAGCTCCCTAAAGGTCTGCCTTTTCAGGTGGAGACACATCCCTTCAGAGGTCAGTAGAAGGGTTAAATGAAAATGCTGGATTGCGTCAAGGAGGGCCACTTGCAAAATATTCAAGAGCGCATTTTCTCACGTAGACAAGGCTTATATCCTATGGGGTTAACCACAAGGAGCAAGTGATGCATTCCCTCTTCGGTGGAAACACCACAGCCTGAGGCAGGTGTATGAGTGTGTGTGTGTGCGTGCGTGTGCGTGTGTGTGCGCGCGCGCGCGCGCACACACCAGAACTGAAAGTGAAACAGGTCAGGGCATTTCTAGGGCCCACAGGAACAATCAGCAGGAGGGGGCAAGGTTGGCTGGGGGTCTCAAGCTATGACTGGCGGGATTCATGTGAAACCGGTCTGTGTCCAAAGGGGCCTACTGTGAAAATGGAAAAATGGCCTGCTCACCACATCCTTCCCCACCAGCTTTGCCCTCAAGGAGTCCACACTGCAGGCTCTGAACCTCCACCGGTTACACAAGGGCGTCAAAGGACCAGGAGCCAGCCCTGCCCTGCCAGCCCGGTTCAGGGAAAAATGACCCACAGAAGGGAGGGCGTTGGATGACTGATTCATGGGAAGGGCGAGTGAGAGACCCTATGGACAGACCTTACAGGACTCTCAGCCCCAGGATCCATGGCACGTGCCCGTAAGCCCACACGAATGAGAAGGTACAAGCAAATGTAGACCGTCTGCTGCCATGTTAGTGGGGACAAAAAAGGGCTGGGTTTTCTAATCTAACATGCTGCACGTTTTTCTGGGAGAAAATGGAGAAAAAATGAGAAACTGGGTTTTAAAGGTAGATCAACGTTGGTGAATTCTCTTCAGTCCGACAACCCTTCTCTTCTCCACTCTTGTCACCATAACCATGTTTCCCATTATCCCTCACCTCCTGGCAGATCTCTCACTTCCGCTCGGTCTCTTCCTCTCCCCATGCCTCACCAAGCAATATTTTTTAAATAAAAACTGGAACATATAATCCTCATCTTAAAGTCCTCCAGTGGCTTCCTGTAGCTCTCACATCATGGCCAAAACCCCCGCAGCACCGTGGCCCTCTTCTCCCCCTCTCTCCCCTCTCTCCCCTGCAGCCATGCTGGCTTTCTCTGCTTCCTTGAATGTGCAAGAGCCTTCCTGCCACAGGATTTTTGCACACTGATGTGACCATGCATTAGCACTCTGTTCAGTTTGTAATTATATGTGTATGGTGACTGTCTGATCAGCCATTGTTCAATTGAACTGATTGATAATTGTATGTGTCTTTCCCGCATTGGACCGTAAGCTCTCTGCAGACAGAGACCACAGCTAGTTTTGCTACTTACTGTAGTCCCAGTGCTGGACAGAGTGCCTGGTGCACAGGAGATGATCAACAAATGTATGCTGAATAAGTGACGGACTAAAGTAATGGCACAGTTCATGTCATAGATGTTTCCTTGCTGGAAAGTATCCAGGCCAGATGAGGAGCCTGGGGCTTGGAAGGGCGGTGACTCGCCAGAGATCACGTGGCTATCAAGGGGGAGCTGGGACTTGACCCCTCCCCTTTATGTCATTTTGACTTAGCCCCTTGGTGGTGGTGGAGGCGGCACATGTGCGTGCACGTGTGCATGTGTGTCTGTGGGGAGGGGCGGTGGATGGAGCTGATGGCAGGCCAGCTTTTAGATCACAGCCAAGGGAATAGTACCCAGAAAAGTCTCTCACCATGGATAATGCTTCCCTGCTTTAGCACCTCTCTCCTTTAGAAATAGCGATGGTTGGCTCCCTGACCACATTAAGAATCCAAAACTATAGTATGAATTAAAACAATATAAATAAAAAAAAAATCTGCCAGATTTGGGAATGCATTTTTTAGTCTAATGAAACATATAGTGTAAGCCTACTTCATATCAAAACAGACCCTGAAATCAACAAAATATCAGAATGGATAACCAATATATTTTACTACGCGGACAGAGTTGATTCTGCTCGTGGGTAGACAAGCCTGGAGCTGTGGTGTCTAGATTCATCCTCACCAGTAAGCTCTGAAGGGGACTCTCCTGTTTACCACCGTGCTGCTGGGCTCCTAATAGGTGCTCCATAAATATTTGTTGAATGAGTAAGCGAACAGAACTTTCACTGGGCTGGAAGAGTCCTGGATGGCAGAAGCAAAGCCACAGCGCCCATCTGTTCTAGCATTTATGTGTCACCTCTCAGAAGGCCTGTAATTTTATAGTACAGTTGCCTACACAAGCAGAAAGCCAGAGACAGGTTGAACATTTTTGTCTGTTTGAATGTAGGTAAGTTACCTCACTTGTCGGCGTGTCTACAGCCCTCATCTGTTAAATGAGTACAGTGATTCTTTACCCCTGAAGATACATTTTTTAATGAATTCAACCTAATATTTATTGAGTGCCAGGCACTATGCTAGGTACAAAACAGAAGTGGCTTCTGTCCTTTCTAGTGGAAGAGACATTAAGCAAATAAATACAAATAAACTTATAAAATTACAGTTTGGGATATGTGTTGTGATGGCAAACCACAGGGTGCCTTGAGAGACGGCAGCAGATCAGGGTGCAGGGAGGGCAAAGAACGCACCATTTATTCTGAGCCCTGAGGATGAGCTGGGAGCTGGCCAAGGGAGAGGTTGGGGTGGCAGGTCAAAGGAACAGCACGTGCGAAGGCCTGGGTCGGAAAGAACTGGGGCACGCAGTGGGCATTGCTAGCAGTCGAGGAGAGACTGAGGGGAATGAGACCTGATGGGGGAGGGAAACTGACCCTGAAAAGGTTGTTGGGGAGGGGCAGCTCAGGCTTCCATTCACACGTTAAGAAAAGCTCTGCGGCTGCTAGGTGGAAAACCGCTCGGGACTGAGGAACAAAGAGCCGAAGTTCCTCCCTTGGTGCTGAGAACAGAACCAGAATCTCAGGGCCAAGGACTGCACAGGTGATCCGGCCCAAACCTCCCATGTTAAAGGTGAGAAAAGTCAAGAACAGCAGGTGTGAAGAGACCTAGTCCGGACCGCCCGTCCACCTCGCCGCGGTCAGGGTGAGAGGCCCGCCCTCCGCTCCCTCCTTCCAACCCGTCTTGCTCTAGTCAGGGTTCTGGGGTTCCTGACGCTCGCAGGCGGGGGGGGCGGGGAGCCGGGCACTGACTGGGGTGCTGGAGCCCCGAGGCAGCCTGCACACGGCTGGGCCCAGCGGGAGCTGCCTGCGAGCCGGGCGTCCCCTCGCGCTGCGCGCAGCCAGCTCTGGGCGGCTCACATTCTGGAATGGAAACTTGGAGCTCAAAGGCCCTGAGGCAGCCTCCGGTGTAGGTGGCTCAGCCCTTTCTTTTTACTTCCCTCCCAGGCCTTACCTGCCTAAACAAACAGCCAGAGCCTCCCACCCGCTGCACCCCCGCCCCCGGGACAGGAAACAAGCAGTGACAGCTACCCGCCCGCGCCTCCCTTGCGGACCCCGACGCGGCCAGGCTAGCAACCCGGCTAAGCGGCGCTCCGATTGGCTGCGCCCGGCTAAGCGGCGCGGCGCTCGTCCAATCGGGGGCCGGGCCGGGCGGCCGCGCCGGGAGTCCTTGCCGCCGGGAGGCCGTGGGGAGCGAGGTTTTACATGCCTGTGGTATTTGCTCAGAGGGGCATGACCACTTTGGGCAAGTCTTTAAATGTGAGTCAGCTTTCGGCCTATCCCTGGGAAAAATTCCTTCGGTGTTGTCAGGCAGGGTTCGCTAGCTGCAGCTTTTTTTTTTTTTTTTTTTTAAACAATTCAAAAGGGATAATCCCACTGAATGGGGACAGGCATTCGGACCCTGTCCCGGGCTCCCCAGAGAAGGGGCCGCGGGCAGTGCTTGGGGGCCAGGCACCTCCACCGTGAGGCGGGCGCCCCCGAGGTGGCAGGCCCCCAGGAGTCGGTTTCCAGGAGGGCCAGGACACCTGCCTTCTCTTTCCTGCATCCTCTGTCCCCGTGTTCAGCAGGGCACGCGGGGGCCAGAGGGCGCGTGGAATGCAGTAGGAATAGTGCCCCCTGGAGTTGTGCGGCATACCCGCCCTAACCTGGGAAACGTCCGATCGCCGGCTTCCCTTCCCTTGGTTGCTTCTCCCCCATATCTCCCTGTGCTTCTCCTCTTGGACCCCGCACTTAGTAGCTGGGCGATCTTAGATCATCTCCCACTTCCTAAGCTCCCGTGTCCTCATTGGCAATGTCAAAGGGAGAGGTGGAGGAAGTGAAGTGGTCTGGGAGGGCGGGGTGTTCTCCTAGCTTGGTTTCCCTAATTGCTTGGGCAAGTCACTTCTGTATTCCCAGCCTCAGTTTCCACATCTGTAAAATGAGGGAGTTGTTCTAGAAGAGTCCTTAAGGGGCGTCCTGGTTCTCCAAGTGCTTCCACCGGGCCATGCGTGTAGCTCCCTCCCGGAGCGTGTGAACTAGGGTTAGACGAAGCCCAGTGGCCCTGTGCCCTTCTAGTCCCACCCCCCCACCCCCCCCCCCCACCCCCCGCCCTCAGCCTTCTCACCCCACACATCATGTCAGAGACTCTCAGCAGACACGATTGGGAGTACTGAGGAGAAAAAAAGACCAAAAAAGGATGAGGGCAGAGGGAAATGAGCAGGGACCAGAGGGATTTATGTGCAATTTGATTTTAAATGAACATCTTGTGCAAAAGGAGAGGCAATTTGGCACCTGTTACTGGTGAGTTAATAGCTTAGGCACTCTTGGTAATAAGGATACAGTACTGTGAAGACCACATTAACTTACGTGGCAGCAAATTATAAGGAGGGTTGAGAGAGAGGCTGTCCAGGCTCTGCCTGGGAATCTTGTAAAGATAAGGTAGGCACCACACTCCTTCATTTGAGGGGCTTCGAAATCCAGGCAGAATGACAACGGTAGAGCCCTCCGAATCCTGGAGAACATTGGAGAACTGGATTCTTTGGGGCGTGAAAAGTATGGTGCGATAATAAGAACATTGCACTCTGCTGCTAACTCGGGGGTGTGACCTTGGGCAAGTCACTTGCCTGTTTACAATCTTCATTTGCTGCAGCCTGGGGGATTGGACTGACCTCCTAAAGACCTCTCCAGCTCTGACACACCATAATTAAATGGAATAATGTGTGAATAATTGCTTTGAAAACTACAGAGTACTGGGGGTCTTTCTGTTGTTATTTTTGTATAGGTAAAGATGACCTGAGAGTTCATTAAGTTCAGCAACAGGTTGTAACTCAAGACATCCACCGCCCACCATCTGAGACTGCAACAGGGCATTTGTTTGGCAACAGAGTTTTGCTGTGGCTTCTGAATCAGTATTTTTTATTCTGTTCCTACCACCAGCTCCTCTCCTGCTTTTGCAACCTGAGCCAGCTACTGCTGTCACCCGGCCTTGGTTTCTCCATCTCACTTTTCCAACGTCCTGTGATTCAGATGGATTGTGTTTTGCCTTTGCCATGCTTGCATTCCCTGGAAACAGAACGGCCAGTGTGGAGGAAGAGAAACAAGAACCAGATTGGTTTGCCACCACTAACTTTGACCATGCCCCTTTTTTTCTATTCTAATCTTCCCATTCTCTTGGGGGTTCTGATCTTTATGGAGATGGGTGGCTAAGTGGGGGAGTGAATAGGGTGAAGATAGAGAAAGAAGAAGGCAAGGGCCAATCATAAAGGAAAGGAAAAGACAAAAGATTGTTTTTTCTTTTTTGTTATTTTATTGGGGTTTTTTTTTTCATCATGATAAGTGTACTCTTTAATCCCCATCCCCAGTGTCCCCAGTTCCTCCACCCACTTCCCCTCTGGTAAACCAGCAGTCTGTTCTCTATAGTTAAGAGTCTGTTTCTTGCTTTGTCTCTCTCTCTTTTTTTCCTTTGCTCGTTTGTTTTGTCTCTTAAATTCCACATATGAGTGAAATCATATGGTATTTGTTTTTCTCTGACTGACTTATTTTGCTTAGCATTATACTCTCTAGCTCCTTCCATGTCGTTGCAAATGGCAAGATTTCAATCTTTTTGATGGCCAGGTAATATTCCCTAGCATATGATATACCACATCTTCTTTATCCATTCACCTATGGGTGGACACTTGTGTTGCTTCCATAGTGTGGCTACTGTAAATAAAGCTGCAATAAATATAGGGGTGCATATATCCCTTTGAATTAGTTTTTCTGTGTTCTTTGGGTAAATACCCAGCAGTGCAATTACTGGATTGTAGGGTAGCTCTATTTTTAACTTTTTGAGGAACCTCCATACTGTTTTCCACAGAGGCTGCACCAGTTTGCATTCCCAGCAATAGTGCAAGAGGGTTCCTTTTTCTCTACATCCTCACCAACACTTGTTGTTTCTTGTGTTTTGATTTCAGCCATTCTGACAGGTGTGAGGTGATATCTCACTGCAGTTTTGATTTGCATTTCCGTGATGATGAATGATGTTGAGCATCTTTTCATGTGTCTGTGGGCCATCTGGATGTCTTCTCTGGAGAAACGTCTGTTCCTGTCTTCTGCCCATTTTTAATTGGATTTTTTGTTTTTGGGGTGTTGCGTTCTATCAAACGATGGTTTTTTTCTTTTTAAATTATTTCTACCAATTTGAAAATAAAGAAGGACATCTAAACTATGAGAAGGAGGGTCAAATGATCATTGTATGTTCTACAAAAAGAGATTTCCTCAAGACCATACGGGAGTGTAGTGGGGAGTTTGGTTCTGCTAGGGCAGATCAGGGTAGTCTTCGAAGGAGGTGACATCTGGGATACTTCTTAAAGACGGAGAGAATTTTTTTCTGCAGTGAGAAGCACGTGTAGGCTGAGGGTGGAGCAAGAGCAAGGCAGAGAGGTGGAAGAGTCCTGTCCGGGGCCTGGGTCTCCTAGGAAGGTCAGGTGCTAGGTGTATGGAGAATATAGGGTGCTTGGATGAATTTGGCAGAACTGATTGATCTGGAAGAGAAAGACCATCATAAATGGCCTTTGTCATCTTAAGGAATTTGAACTTTATTTGGTAAGAAATGGAGACCAATTGCAGGCTTTTAAATAGAAGAGATTAGTGGCGAAAAACACTGTGCTAACTTCTTCAAGTTATATAGTGAAATTCGGGTCATGAACAACATTTCAGTAATGGAATGGGCGAGTATAGTATGGAATAGAAAATATCAAAATACATGCATGCCGTAAGTATTGTTTCATGAAATGAATGTATTTGGATGTGTTTGTGTGTGTGTGTGTTCTGAGCCATGATATAAAATGTACTTATTACAGTGGTTCAGGGTTTAAAAAGTCTGAACTCCATTGGATTGGCAGACCCTTCAGGCTGCATCAGGGAGGGTGGGCTGGAGGGAGAGAGGCAGGAAGTTCTTGCAAACAGGACAGGTGACTCGCATTCCCTCCCACTTCAAGTTCTTGAGAAGGAAGTCGCTTAACTTTTGAGGAGAGTTAACTGATTGCCTCCAAGGCCTTCTCCAACAGAGGAAAGGTAATTATATTTGCTCTGCAGAGTAATGGAGGGGAGTAGTGAAATATTTGGTACCCTGCTTCATTAGCAGGGCACTTTGCCTAATAGTGCACGTAACAGGGCCAATAGTTGGAATCTGATACCTTCAAGTCTCTACCACAGACCCACATGGCCCTGGTACAAATCATGATCCTGTGACTTAAAAGCCATGGTATTTTTCCATTCTTCCAGTGAAACATTATGTACTTTTTTTTTAAAGATTTTATTTATTTATTTGACAGAGAGAGACACGGTGAGAGAGGGAACACAAGCGGGGGAGTGGGAGAGGGAGAAGCAGGCTTCCTGCTGAGCAGGGAGCCCGATGCAGGGCTGGATCCCAGGACCCTGGGATCATGACCTGAGCCAAAGGCAGATGCTTAATGACTGAGCCACCAGGCACCCCACATTATGTACTTTCTATAGCCAGCATTTGGGCCAGCAGATGTGAACAGCTATCTGATATCCTATGACTGGCATCCAGGTATGAATTCAGTGAAGATGGCAGACATCATGAGTAATGGCCTTATACTTAAAGCACTCAAGAAGACTATTTCTTAATGTCCCATGGTCAGAAACACCAATGTTTTAACAAATCTGAGCATAGGGAAGCCCTTTGGGGATAACTAGTTCCCAACTGATTCACTCAAAGCACATCTCCCCCTCCACTGGCCTCAGAAAAACTGGAGGGCCACTGGCTACCATCCACCCTCCGACCTACCCATTACTTCAGAACTGGTTCTAAGAGTCTCTGCTTGCCCTTCCTCAGGCAGCCTTATATGCAATGGGGGTCCATTTACTTTCCAGAGTCCAGCCACGTGGAGAATGTTGCTCCCTTGCAACATGATCCAATCTGTTTCTTTTTAAGGTGACCCACACTGTGCCATTTGATGGCATAGTGTCCACACCCATGTCCTCACTTTACTTAAACCAAACCCTGTACATATGGTGCAGATACCAGTTCATTTATATAATTTCAAACGTGTAACAGCCTCTTGGTTACACCTTCAAGGCAAACATACCCACACCTTTCTTCTGACTCTATGAATCTGCATATCCTTCCTATTTGAGCTGGGACTTTTCTAGTTCCTTTGTCCCTTGCTCCTGACTGCTACTAAATCTGTAATAGCAAGAGTACCCTACCATGGTCTAACAGCACTATGTGCCAAGCCCTATACTGGGCACTTCATACAATCAGGAAAAATTCCATGAGATATTATTATCTCTCTTTTACAGATAAAGAAACCGAAACTTGGATATTGTTAAAATTTTCACATCTAGTTAATGATCAAGTTGAGTTTCAAAATCAAGTTCCTCTAGATTGCCATCCCATGCTTCGACCCCTGAGATACACTACTTCCCCTGATCCCCTTCAATATTCTTCCACAAAAGCTAGGAATACCTTCTCCCTTCTCAGTCCATTCTATCTTAGAAAAACTATGAAAACCCACTTAGCCCTTTTAGAGACAAGGTCTAAGTGGGATTTTGTTTTGCATTGCAGCTCATACAGATGAAGGGTTTCCAAACGTCCTGTGTCCAGACAGAGTTCCCTGACTGAAAGAAGATTGTTTTCAGTGTCAGATAGAGGGGGAAGGAAAGTGACCCAGATTACACAGTTCCTGATCTAAAGAAGTTTGAACTGTGACCCAAGCATGTACTCCACTGTACTCACCTTACATCCCTTTCTTCATTAGGTATTCATTCTGTATTCACAGCTTTGCCCTCCATCCCTACCTCCCTTTGGATAGCCACTCTTGTGTCAGAAACACAAACCCGTGGATCTCTATCAACTGTCTTCTATGTGACTAGCATCTTAGCATAGAAGTAATTATCCAAGGCTTAAGCACCAGCTACTCTGTGGCCAGAGATAAGATCAGGGCTGGCCAGATGCATAGGAAGCATATGGTACAGGGGAAGTGTACATGTTGGAAAATGGACCATCCTTTTAACCAGTCTGACATAACAATGCTTTCCCTCTTCCCCCTATGTTTGGAACAAAGAATCCTAGAATTCCCTGAGTTGGAAAGTCTCTTGTGGGTCACATAACCCAGCTCTTGCCACCTGATGCAGGAATTACACTACAACTTCACTGACATTGCTCATCCAACTTCTTGAACACCACTCCCCCCTCCACCCCGTGCCTGCCCAGATACGAGCTAACTTGGTATTTTACATGGACGACTTACTCCATTTATGGAAAGTTTTAATGTTAGGCAATTCATATAATTCTCTAGCAAGCTTGATCTGATTTCCCAATACTTCCACCCATAGATTCCATTTCTACTTCTTAGGGTGCCAAAAGTTCTAATCCCTCTTCCATATCATAGTCCTTCAAATGTATGAAGGTAGATAGGATGTCATTCTTAGCCTTCTCTTCCTCAGACTGAACTTGCCCAGTTTGTTCCAGTTTTGCAACTGTATTGGTACTCTTGGTAATGTCGATCTCACATGTAGGGCAGACTTGAGTGACTGAGTGGATAATGAGCTTTTACCATGTGCCAACTCTCTTCAAAGACATTGTCTCATTCAAGTCTGTGTCCAGCCTGTGAGATAAGAAAACTTTCCATTTTATAGAGGAAAAGATTGTAGCTCATGAGGTTAGGTGTTTGAGCCAAGGTCAAATAGTTAGAAATTGACAGAACAGGCCCATTAGCCTGAGCCTTTTACCAAACACATGTGCATTATTCTTTTCCTTGACATATGAGTTTCACCAGGTCAAGGATGGTATAAGACATCCAAAACAGGGCTTCTCGTCTTTAACTAAATATGAATGTTGGAAAGAGACGATGTGTATTTCTGCAAGCTCATCTTGCTTGCTAGAAACTTTTTCTCCCTCTGCTTCTCCCTAACCTGATTCTGGCTGTAGGTTGTAACAAGGTATGAGGCAGCCTTTCCATTTCGGCAGATAAAGAAGCAGAGCAGAGAGGTTGATGGTTTCTGGCCCTATTGAGTCAGGGACACAGTGTTGAAATTAGAATTGAATCTCCCAACTCTCAAAGACAACTTTTTGTATACATAAACAGAAATAGCTAATTTCACAGGTGTATGCTGAGAGCAGGAAATATTGGAGACATTTGTCCCTTTTCCATAATATCTTTGGAATACAGGAGCCCTCTGGTGGCCAAAATAGCAGGAAGGTGTCTTTGGGAAAGGCAGTCTGAGATTTCCTGCCAGAACTTCCCTTGGTGATCTCTGGCTTCATTTTGAGGTTGCTCCTTTACCATTTATCCTCTTTCTGCCTCTTTTCATGGAGCGTTTCTTGGTTTTTTTGCACATCCTCCCTTCTCCTTTTCTCCCTCAAGTTCCTCTCTGCACCTTCTTCTTCAACCCCAGCTGTCACTCCACCCCCCCCCCCCCCCCCCCCCCCCCCCCCCCCCGCAATGCCCCTGGAATCTCTCCTTCTTGCAATCTCTGGCCTCAGAGGACCCTTTCTGAAATCTGGCCAGTTCCCCTGTGGCAGGTGCTGAGTGACAGCTGCTGACCCCGCTGCTGCTTCAGTATGTGGAATTCAAATCCCTGGTGGGTGTTTAGAGCCTGCAGATGGATTAACTAATGATGCCTGTTCATCAACAGGCATTTGCAGTGTCCTGCTAAGCACACGGAGGATGCTGATCATCCCCCAGAACCAAGCTTTCTTAGAAGAGCAGATGAGCTTCCTCTCCCTTAGGCACGAAGAGCTGACCACACATCACCTGGTCCCTGGGGTTGGCCAACTGTCCAAACTGTGGCCATTCTAAGTTTCTGGGTACAGCTCTCAACTATGCAGAAGTCTGCTTTCCTCATTATAGTTTGCAGGAGATTGTCTGTCTTCTGTTAGTCCATGCCACACAACAGCCAACAGCAAATGAAGACCCACAGAATAGCTATTCTACATGTGGATAATTAAGAATTGACCATTGATCCAGTGGCAGAAGTGGTGGCTTTGGTGAACTTCAATGAACCACACAAGGGGAAAGAAAGCTAAGACAGGATGAGGCAGAAATTTTGGTTAAGATTCTGGCTCTCAGTACAATAAGGTGACGGGGCAATGTAATGCTTAGAAAGCAAGTCGGACTGTCAAGAAAAAAAAAACCCTCCTATAAAATGAGCTGGTGACTTTATCACATTACGATGCTTAACTATTAGCGACTTAAATCATAGGGCAGTTAGCGAGATAGGCCAATTCATTGCCCTCGCTCCAGAGACAATCAGAAGAGCCCTCCAAGGGATCCAGAATCGGCTGCAAAAGGGTATCCAGGAGTGAATTTAGAAACAGTGTTTCTGGGCTTGTTGGGAGGTGAAGCAAGAGGAGGGATCTGGGAGGATCCTAAAGTTTGGAGCTGCAGGTTTGTATAATTTGCAGAAGAAATGGCTAGAGGGTGCATAGTTAATACAGGGCAGCTCTCGGGGGGATTGTGCAGTGGGCAAAATGCACAGGTTTCTACTTCCACCACCTCCCCAGCAAAAGGGAGTGGCCATTGCATGAAGCACAATGAATATAGGCTCCCAACTATGAGGATTAAGGGTAGCACTGGAAAGTGTCCGCTGACAGGCTGCAGAAGTCTCCTCTCTCGATTTTAAGAAAGTGTAGATACATCTTTTTGGAAGCCCGTAGGTGCATATGGGTGAAGCCCTACCCCAAGGATGGGTGGGCTGGCTTGTGGGGATGTTCTCCCCAGAACTGTCACTCTAGAATCTCCTTGGGTTTCTTGTTTTCCCAGCATTTTCTGTGTTTTTAAAGGACATCTGGTCTAGGAGTTTGCAGTGAAAGTATGATGCCGGCGTGGATGCTGAATCTGTCATCTGAGTCCAGTTTCTCTCAGTGGGCTGCCTTCTTGCCCTTTCTCACCTCCCACCAAACCACAGATACTCTCCCGCCTCTCAGTTCCTGACCTAATTTACGGAATTCACTATAACTTTGTCATACCACCAAGAGGCCTTACAATAAAGCCAGTTCATGGTTTAATGTTTCCCTTGATTCAGTGTATGTGCACGCACCATGGTGTCCTCTTTCATAGAGTTATCTGCATTGATGTGGTCAGGTCTCTGTTCCCATACTAAGCTGTGGGCAAAGAGCCTGCACCCTGTCTATGTAATGTACTTTGTTTAGCAGCACAGTCCAAAGACAGGTGCTAAACAAATTATTTTTTTATAGTGATTCTGATGGCATAGTGAAAAGCACACTACATCGGAAGTTAGAAGATCTAGTTTAGTCCTTGCCTGCCACCAATTAGCTGTGTGATCTGGAATATCTCACATTGTTTCTCTAGGCCTCAGTTTCCATGTTTATTCAAGGAGGAGATTTGGCGCAGGTAACTTTGAAGAGCACCTCCAACTATAAAATTTTCTACTTTCACAATGGTGCTCCCCTCCAAAAGCCCACAGGCTCCTCAGGGGGCAGGGGAGAGCCTGGCCTGTGGTGTTCCCAGAGTGCCTAGCCAGACTCTGGCCCCCGGAGGCGGGGGTGGAGGGGTGGGGAATAAGGAGTATTCAAGTACCTGTTGATGGATTCATCATATCCAGACACTTTCCAGGAGAAAGCTAATGGTACTTTAGGAGTAAGGGGCACTGAAAAGAGACAGGGGAGATTGGTTTTCCTTCCTGTGCCAGCTCTTATGGTGTGCCTACTGTGTACTCCATTCTTGACCTCCATTCATGCCAACAACCGCCCCAGATCGGGAGCAGAAGAGCATTCATGGCAGCACATTTGTCTCATGCTCCACCGGAGGCTGGGGCTGAGCTGCCAAGACCTGTACAAAAAAACACTGGTCACCCCACTGGAAGTTGGAAGAACTCTCCTCTCTCATGAAGAGGCGAGGCTTATGCTTTTCTGTGAAAATGTTCATATAAATGGAAAGAATAGGCTAGAAGGTTTGGGCACGGAGCCGAAGCTTTTATGAAGGGTAAGATTCCTCAGCTGTCATAGATATCAGTAGAAGGGGAAACAGGTGGTGAATCCCTGCTTTCCTTACACAAATATTTTAAGTGGATCATAAACCCCCTCTGTTCTCCCAACCAACAGTGTTCTGTGCTCGCCGCATGTAATGCCAGAAACTTTTTTCCAAACCATGTGGCAGCATCACTCCGCTAGTGAGTGCTGGTGTTTTGGGTAAATAGACTTTGGTTCTGGAAGGCTGGCTTGGGTCCTAATTCCCTAACTCTGATAACTGATGAAGAAGTCAGCCCAACTGCCTGGGCTTGATTGACTTAGGGGCTCGTTTTATTTCTGATAACCGAGGCCTAGAATAAAAGAGTTATGTTTGCCAGGCAGGCAAGGTGGGAAGTCTTGGCAGCAGCTCTGGGCGAAACCAGGAAGAACATGATGAGGCCAACTGAAAGAGGACGTCACTCGTTTTTAATGAGGGGGTGCGTGTCAGGTGAGCAGGGCCTTGGGGGAAAGCCTTTTCATGAAGGGGGCAGTGAGGACAAAGGGCATCACATGTCCTGCTCTGAGAAGGGAAATGATCTAAGAAGGAGAAAGGGGTACAAAGTGAGAAGACAGACTACCCGGGTGTCTTTTTTTTTTTTTTCCTTAAGATTTTATTAATTTATTTGACAGAGAAAGAGACAGTGAGAGAGGGAAAACACAAGCAGGGGGAGTGGGAGAGGGAGAAGCAGGCTTCCCGCGGAGGAGGGAGCCTGATGTGGGGCTCGATCCCAGGACCCCGGGATCATGACCTGAGCCGAAGGCGGACGCCTAACGACTGAGCCACCCAGGAACCCCTACCCGGTGTCTTTTGAAGAAATTATCTTGCAGAGATAGAGGCAGTGGCGAAGCTCAGTACGCGAGCAGGGGCTGATCCTGCTCACACCAAGATGGAGGGGATAGACTCATAGAACTGGCAACTGCAAAGTACCTGAAAGGTCTTTCATTTTTACAGGTGAACAAACCAGGGCTTATTCCAGGAGTAACTGAGAAGGTAAGATTTTTTTCCAGGACAGAAATGTTTAGTCCAGCAGTATGGTTTGGCATACCAGTAGTCCAGGTACTAACTGTGACCTTGGAGGGTAAGAAGGCTTATCTCTTGGGGCTCCTGAGAGAAGTAAATAAGAAAATGTATGTGAAAGCCCCCAGCCCAAAACTTGGCACTGTGCCTAACAAGTACTGACAAATGGTCATCACTCTTTCATAAGATTACGATGTGCTTGGCTAATCCAATCTAGGCTGTCATGAGAGTGAATAAAAAAACATGAATCAAGTCATTGCTATATGCCAGGCACACTCCTGTTGTATTATAGGCACTTAATTAATTATTAAGATTATATGAGTCTAGTGAATAATTGTAAAAACATTAACTGTTACGCTAATAAATAAAACAGTGGTTGGTAATGGCAATGGTGGTAATAACTGCTCAGGCAGAAGAGACGACACAGGGCAGGGTAGGAGGACAGTTCTTTTGGGAATGGCCTGTGGTCATTCATTCCTTGGACAGTCATTGAGGGCCTACTGTGTGCCAGTCACCCTCTTAGGAACTGGAGACACAGTGGTCAACAAAAGCATGGTTCTTTCCTTAAATGGAGCTTACATTAGCTTAGAGGCAATACACAAACTGGAAATTGATATACTGTCAGATAGTGATAAGAACTATGAAAAAAATAAAATAAGCCAGAGTAAGGAGACAGAGAATGACTGGAGGGATAGCTATTTTAGATAACGGAATGTCTCTCTGAGGAGGTGACACTTGAGTTGAGATCTGAGCAGGGAGGGGAAATGGTCATGTGATTACCTTGGGGGTGGATTCCAGGCAGAGGGAAAAGCCCTGAGGTAGAACCACAAAGAGGCCATGGGTCTGGAATGTGGTATTGATCCCTGGCTGGAGATAGCTGTTCTATGTTTGTCTGAATGCAGAAAAATGAAAGATTTTAAAGAGGCTCGTCTCTGGAGAACTTAAAAACAGGCCTGGAACAGCCCTCTCTGGGTAAGGTGAGAGGGACCATGCATCTTAGGACCTTCCAAGAGATAAGAATAGTCCCCTGAGATGGTCCATGACTTGGCAGTGAGAGTATGAGAAATGGCATCTTGAACCAGAACACAGAGCCACATGGCTCTGTACCAATCCAGGCGTCTGTCCCTGTCCAGTGCCCAAGGCACATTTAATGGAAGGAATATGAACCCAACATCAGTCCCAGAGGACTGGGAAACTTTCCCCAACTCCCCACTTTCCCTCACGAACACACTTGGGCTCACTGAATACGAATTTTCCCAGTTGTCTTTAAAGACATTCATATGTCCCAATCCCATCATCTTGAAAGTAAACCCAGGAGGGCAGGCACCATGTCTAACTCGTAGAATTCCCATGGGAAACAAAGCACCTACCACAGAGCTTGACACATGGCTGGTAACAAGTCCTACTAGTTATCCAGTAAGCACTGCAAGATTACAACTCACCTCATAAAAAGCCTGTCTTTTTGGTTGTTCCACATTTCATCTCATTCAAGCTTCCAGGGTTCCCCCAGGTTATAGGTTTGTGGAGGCAATGAGCAAGCCCTTTTCACCAATTCTGTTCCTTCATGACTGTCCAAACTTGTCTCTGTGTGCAGCCTCTGCCTAACGCTGACAAATTCTTATAGATCCATGGCAGAGTGAGAAGAACACTGGTCTGGGGGTACTGTGTCTGGCATTTACTAGTGTGCCCCCCTTGTAACCTGACCTCTAGGAGCCTGTTTTTCTCATTTGAAGGTGCCAGACAACATCCCTGCATTTTAGAGGGCACTGTAACAGATGCTGGGAAGACGAAGTCAATGTTATACTCACTTCATAAACTCTAAAGCACACATCGAGGTTGTGGTCATACAACCGATCTTCTCCCACCAACGTCCTTCTGATCTTCCCAGTTGTCTCTTGCTGAACTTCTCCAGCTGTGAAGTTTCTAATTTTTTCTTCAGTGGACAGGTGAACGTTGAATTTGTCCAAAGACTGAATGTTTTTGCCTTTGATTCTGACATCTTACCTTTCCTCATCATCCTCCTTCCACTTTGGGAAGGCCTAGAGTCCACTGGCTTGATGGCTTCAGGAAATAATCTATAATAATCCGCAGGGGGTTTTTTTTCCCTAGGACATAAATTTTTGGAACAGAGTTCCTTGTCATTTAAATAATTTCAACTCAATACACATGGAATAAGCTCCTGGTCTGTATTGTATATTATAAGCAGAGACCGTAGAGAATGAAGAGGTGGCTAAGGAGCAGTTAAAGAGCACAGGTCAGATGGGGATGATGGAGGCACACAGGATGGTATTAGCATGTGAAACAAAGGAGGTGACATTCCCCTAGAGCGAAGTGCAATGGAGCAGAGAAGAGAGCCATCAAAAATGACCAAGAGAATTAGGGTTGCCGTCTCAACGTGGCTCTTTTTCCTACTGGGCTTTTGCTTGCCCAAAGTGTGGCCCTTATGTCCTCACCTGCAGCCTCATAAATGCCAATGGGATGGGGCAAGGGTCTTTCTTACCCTATGGGGAGAGGGTTCTATGGGGAAAGTGTACCCCACCCTGAGAGTAAGAGGCCATTGGACCAGTGAGTGACTAGAAGACCAGGAGGGAGGTGAAGGAAGGTTGGACCAGGTTTAGAAAAACCAACAGACTTGGCCTGGCAGGGATTTCTCCTGTACCAGGACCTCTTGGGGTTTTTTACACCAGGGCCTGGACCGTGACACTCTGCTTCACACAAGCCTTGGGCAGGAGGAGGCTTTCACTCGCCAGGGCTGAAAGGAGCCTGGACCCTGTCATTGAGACCATCCAGCCGGGCTCTCTCTGTCCTTTGTCAGGGCCTGGGAGGCTCCGTATCATTACTCCAGAGCATTCGGCTTCCCTCCGGCCTCATTACGCAGTACATTAGCTGTGGGAACTAAACCCATTACAAAAAGGTGGGGGTGGAATTGGCACACGGGGAAAGAGGCCTTCTCAGATCAAGCTAACAACTTGTGCCTATTAACTAAAGAAGATCGTTAGAAAGTTCCCATCTCCTCCTCTCCTCCCCCCACCTCGCCCCCACCCTCCTCACTTGCCGTGTCAGATGTGGAGGGAGAGCAGGGCTCACACGTGAATTCGCCTGTTTCTTGCACACACGCCCAACCTTAAAGGGGCCTTGCTCAGGGCTCCAGAGGAGTAAGCTTTGGATGGCGACGAGAATTACTTTGATGTCGACTCAGATTTTAAATGAGCAGGACTTTTCTCTCAAAGATGGGTCCTTTTGGCTCGGTGGATGACTGAAATAAATTATGTCCCACTTCAGGACTATTTTCTATGACTCCATAGCAAAATAGACAAAGGGGAATGGTTTTGTTTATACTGTTTAATAATGTGAATGGTAGAGCCAGAACGTACTTGGAGATGAATCAGTGTAAGGCTGGTTTTGCAGATGGGGACACCAAAGCCCAGAGAGAGTAAACGGTGTCCCCCACACCTTACATGAACTGCAGAGATCTTGTTTGCAAGGCTGGGGTTCTTTTCTAACAAGCTTCCTCCAGTTTGCTCATTTGTTCTTTCCATTTTCCTCCCACTTTGGCTCTGTTCCCTAGCTAAGGGTTGGGGAACATTCCCGAAAAAATCCAGTAGAGCACCTTTGGTATTAAGCCCCACGGATTTAGGATATCCACAGTGGCCTTGCCACTCGCTCTTCCTTTTCCCCAGGTGAAAAACCAAAGCAGAACAAAAGACTACCACCAACCAAAAATCCCACGCAGAGTATGGTTCCTGCCTCTGGTCTCAAGGCAAAGGTCTGATCGAGCTCTCTGTGTTACTCCTGGCCGTAACTGAAATACAAGAAACCTCACTGCCCCATTCCTGCCTCTGTGGCCTCCTCCCCACACCCATTTCTGTTTCCACCAACAGTCTCCATATAGACATTGACCTGGTAAGTGCTCCTTCACTCTGTATGCCCTTCTCCTCTGAATGTTTGAGCTCGGTCTGAAACCACTCACTTAAAGAAGGGAATGTGGAGAAGGCCAGCCATACCATAGCTCTCCCCTGGCCTCCCCAGGTCAATGGAAGAAACATGTATTGGAGGGAATTTTGGAAACCTTATCATCCTGGTTGTGTGGAATACTGAGAAAAGATACGTTTCTCCTTAAATCAGAGCGCTGTGTGTGTGTGCATGTGTTTACTATCCTCTATAAAAAGGTCTGATTAGCATTTCTTTTTTAGTTGCCCCTTCTCCATCCCAGCTGCACCAATTGTGGTCAGTAAAACAGAATTGGGTGCAACGGCAATTCAGGAAAGCAGCTGAAAGGACAAGGAATGAGTTTGCTTAGAGCCTGAAGAAACCACTCCAATTTAATAGACAGAGAAGGGGTGAAATGAGATATTTGGAAGGGATGGACAAAAAGATTCCAAAGACACAGGAACTGAAGCAAATGGGAAAATAAAAAAAGAAAGAGAGGTGTCTCAAACTACCTACACTGAGAAACAGAGGACCCCCTTTTATAGAAAACTGTGAAAAAAAATTCTTTTTTCAGAACAACAGATGGGACAGAAAAGTCTGGAATCTAAAAAATGAAAACATAGAGGGGTGCCTGGGTGGCTCAGTCGGTTAAGCCTCTGACTCTTGATCTCAGCTCAGGTCTTCATCTCAGGGTCATGAGTTCAAGCCCTGTGTTGGGCTCCACACTGGGCGTGGAGTCTCCTTAAAAAAAAAGGAAAAGGTAGAGATGGAAATTGCTTATTTCCTTTCCCTGATTTTTTTTATTAGTGCTTCTTTTAATGTATTTTTTCCTAATAGAGGAAAATAAATTGTCTGGTCTTCAGTCACAGAAGAGATGTGACTTCTTGCCTTTGAGTGACTTTCACAGTGGAGTTAGGATTGATCTAACCATCTTTGCTTGGGGACTGGGTCTAGATTCTTTTGCTAAGTCTCCCCCTTGGCCCTAAGCATACCTCCTCCTGCTAAGTCACCTTCTCCTTCCCTTTACCATCATGGGATGTTGGGGGACTTCGTGAGTTTATGTTGGACAAGTACTTAGAACTCAACAGAGTAAAGGCAGTGGAGAAAGTGTGACCAACGTTCATAATGATGATCCTTGGAATCCTTTATAAAGATTACCTGCAAATCACTACTGTGACTGCTCACTTTTATAGGCTTATAACCTACCCCTCAAAATTACCTAATTGGGACTGAAATATCTCCAGCTGGCTCTTAGCCACAAGGAGGTTGTTCTTGGAAAGTGTGACCTCCTATTGTCTATTTTCAAGCTCGAAAGAGATGCAAGGGGATGCGTACTTTATTGGGAAGTATCAGCACTGAAGTCCACACTGGGGGTAAGCTACCAGCAGTTAGGGAGGGACTTGGAGTGCAGGACAGGCCACCCTCTTCTGCTCGTTTTCACAAACCAAAGCAAATGAAGTTGCATTGGTGAGATCTCACAATGGTCCCAACCCTTGTTCTCTCTTAGGGTCCAGGTCATCCAGCACAGTATATCAGTAGTGAAGAGTTTAAGACCTTGAGTCAAATAGACCTGTGTTCAAATCTCAGCTCCACCACTTACTAGCCAAGCAAACTTGAGCATGTTCCTGCCTTCTCTGAGTTGCTTCATTTTAAACTTGGAGTTTGTTATTTGCTACAGAGAATTACTGGGATGATTGTTAAAAAGCATGTAAAGTCCTGACGTATAGTAAGTTCTAGAAATATTATATAATGGACCAGGAAATGGGAAATCCAGTGTTGAGATACATATGAGTTCAAAAACTGGCCCTCTTATTTCCTGGCTGTGCAAGCCAGGACAAGTTAACTAACCTGTCGGTGCCTCGGTTTCCTCACCCATATAACATGTGGCTAAAATATCTTCCTCATTAGGTGGACTGAATTAGATAATCTGTAGAAAGAGTATGATACATATTAGGTAGATAAAACACATGGTTATGATAATTTTTTTTTTTAAGATTTTATTTACTTATTTGACAGAGAGAGACACAGTGAGAGCAGGAACACAAGCAGGGGGAGTGGGAGAGGGAGAAGCAGGCTTCCCGCCGAGCAGGGAGCTCGATGCGGGGCTCGATCCCAGGACCCTGGAATCATGACCTGAGCCGAAGGCAGACACTTAACGACTGAGCCACCCAGGCGCCCCGGTGATGATAATTCTTGTGTTTATTTCCCAGACTCCAGTGTTATTCCTGCCATCAACCATGACTGTGACCTAATTAGGTTACCTAATTTTCAAAGACCTCCATTTCCCTATCTATAAAATAGGGTCAGAACCGGATCTCTATTGTTCAAAGTCACGTGGAGATTATATAGAATTGGGCTTCAGAGCATGGGCTCCAAAGTCAGACCTCGTGATGGCCTTAAGTTCTAGATCCATCATTTACAACAGTTTGGTTTTGAGCGAGTTCCTTCACCACTGAATGAGTCTAGGTCTCCCCATCTATTTGATGGGGCTTAAGAAAACTGGAATCGTCCTTGTGCAGATTAAATGAGATGATCCATGCAAGGTGCTCAGCACAGTGGCTGGCATGTCCTGAGCCCCCACAACGCTAGCCATTACCAGTATTGACATTGGTACTGTTATTAACATAGCTAACTGAAAAAACCCTCACAGAAGAGCTATGTAGAGAGCCAGATTTTGAAGGGGGGATGGAAAGGCTGACAAAAGGAGGAGGGGGTCAGGAAATGGTCGGTGTAAATAAAGAGGCACATCCACATGAATGTCCTGTGGAGGAACCCAACATCTGTAGATTTTGAAAGCTTTCCAGGTATTTCCGACCCAAAGCCAGGGCTGATGTGAGAACAAAACACTCCCAGGCAAGATTTGTTAAGTGTGGAGCAGGGTCAGGCACTGAGATTCCTGGCTCTGGCTCTGCCCCTAACTAGCTGCCAGGCCCTGGTAATTACTTCATGCCATTGGATTTCAGTTCCTGCATTTGTAAAAGGAGGAAGGTTGATCTACCCTGAGTGATCCCTAACTCTCCTTCCAGCTCTGATGTTCAAGGATCTTAACTGGCTTTTCTTGACTGGATGAGCACCCCTGTTCAGGCATCATTACTCATCCTTCCTTTCCATTTTATCTCTCGGAAGATTATCTCAAGCTGGCAGGCTCTTGAGTGAGCCCTCTGGGTCTTCTCACCACACCCCTCCAAGGTCTCTGCGCGGATTATACTAGTTTATTGCCCCGTCTGACTTGCCCTCTACCTGGTACCGTGGGAAGAGGCCAAATAGAAAGGCGGTGTGCAGAGACTCGGGTGACAATCCAGAGACTGGCTCACTGCGTGACTTGGAAATTTGTAATTGTGTAACTTGCAGCTCTTGAGAATAGGAATTGCTCACATTTCTTGAGCATTTATGACTTGTCAAGTGCTGTACTAAGAGCTTTAAATCTATTATCTGGTTTAATCCTCACAATAGCACTGTGACGTCAGCATGATTATTCTCATTTTATAGCTATAGATGTAGAATCTGAGGCTTAAACAGATTAAGTAACTTGCCCAAGATCACACAGCTGGTATGTGGTGCAGGCAGGGCCCACGCCCCAGTCTGCTGGGCTCCAGTATCAGGGCTGTCCTGTGTCATACCAGGTTACCTCTCATAAAACCACATCATAGTGATTGCTTCGTACCAATGAGCAGATCGCATAAGAGGGGTTCAGGCTTGCCTCATGGATAAGGCCCTGCATTTGTTATGTCAGTTTAAAAGGGTTTCTAGGAGTCATTGCCTCCTTCACTTGCCCTTAGAGACCTTCTCCAACCTGTCCTTCGTGTACCTTTCTAGTCCAGTCCCCAGTTAGCCACCAACCATGGAAGCGGCATCACCGAGTGGTTAAAAAACACGGCCTATGGTTGGGTGCTGCATCGTCTGATGTAGTATCCACCGGTCTCGTGTGGCTAGCAAGCACTTGAGATGGCCCAGTTGAAGTGTGCTATAAGTGCAGAACACACACCAGATTTCAAGGATTTAGTATGAAAAAAAAACCCAATGTCAAATGCCATATTAATAATTTTTCTGGGGGCGCCTGGGTGGTTCAGTAGGTTAAGCATCTGCCTTCAGGTCAGGTCATGATCCCAGGGTCCTGGGATCGAGTCCCACATCGGGCTCCTTGCTCAGCAGGGAGCCTGATGCAGGGCTCCATCCCAGGATCGTGGGATCACGACCTGAGCCGAAGACAGATGCTTAACTGACTGAGCCAC
Organism: Neomonachus schauinslandi; assembly: GCF_002201575.2. NCBI lineage: Eukaryota > Metazoa > Chordata > Mammalia > Carnivora > Phocidae > Neomonachus > Neomonachus schauinslandi. The sequence continues at coordinate 98,908,750 of NC_058407.1, read as the reverse complement.
CCAGGCGCCTCTACTCTCTATTTTTAATGTGGCTAATACAATATTTAAAATTACATACGTGGCTAATATTTTTAACTCACTTTATACTTCTGTTGTGCCGCGCTGGTTTAGAGTAAAAACATCTGCGTTTAATCTCAGTCCTGCCACATCCTATCTGTGTGACCTGGGGCAAGTTAATTAACCCCTATGTGCTTCCGTTTCCCCATCTCTAAAATGGGGATAATAATAAGACTGACTTTGTAAGGTTGTTGCAAGCATTTAATGATTTAAGTTTCCCAAACAGTGTCTGGCTCATTTGTTTGTTATTTATTATTACTCACTGATGCCAGACCAGTCCAGGCCCATTTCTTGCCATGCTATGCTTTGTTCCTGTCTTGGAAGACTCACCACTTTCTCTCCATTTCTTTGGGTTCTGCATCCTCCAAAACAGCATGGCTTTTAGAACTCCAGTGACTTTCTTTCTCTTTTTGCCTCCAGCTTTTAATTTTTTTTTTATTGTTGAAGTACAATTAACATACATTACTCAGTGCTCATCACCGTAAATGTACTCACCATCTGCTGTGACTTTCTTTATACTGTCGTTGACTTTCTTGCCTTATTAGTTGTCACTTCGGTGTGCATGCCTGAAGTGTAGCTGGAAGTCGACTGTGAGCTCCTTAAAATAGAACCTGCATCTTATTTATCTCTGTATTTCCCCTCCTGTCCAGTCTTCTGTGGACCTAACAGAGAGCCTGGTCAAAGGGGTGTCGCATGAATGCTTATTAATTGAATAATTCATTAATATATCTCCCCTGGCCCCATGCCAGGAAGATAAAAGTTTTCCTCATTCCTTCAGACTCTCGAAAGGAAGTGGTCACCTTTCCTCGGGTCGTTCTAAAGCCACCATGATCTCCCCTGGTTCTTCCCTCCAGTATAGAATGACTCCATCTCTTTCATTCCTATTGCTCTGCTGCCTCTCACACTTTCAGAGTGGATGGTGGATGGGTTTTTTTTTTTAACTACATGAATATTGAGATCAGCTGTAATTCGAAGCCTTGAAAGAAGTGGTCTCGTTCGTTAAATTCTAATTGCCCTGATGGGAAGGTAAGATAGTTGCTTTAATTAAAGAAGGCCTCCCTCAGCCATGGTGGTCACGGCGGTGGTGGTGGGGAGTGGTGCTGTTGTTGCCGCTGAGGGGGATGATTTCTGTGGTACATTCAGAGGCCCCAATGCACGCCCTCGGGCGGCCCAACCTTCTGCTCTGCCAAGCATCGAAAGTTCGTCATTACTCTTCCTGGGAACTTACCCAGAAGGGGAAACTTTCACCAGCTCTGGATCTCGCTCCAAGTTCAGGGAACATGTCTTCAGGGCAAATAAAATCACCCAAAACAACTCACTTTGGAGGGGAAGGATTCTAGTTTTGATTTCTCTTTAGCAATCTGGTTTTTAATCGGCCTGCGCAAAGACCCCTTGTAACACTGATACGGAAATCGCACCATGCATGGTACTTTCTTTTGAATTAAACATGGTGTCGTTGAGGACTGCCTTTGAAATACTGCTTGACATTTTGGGGATGGCACCATGATGAGTTCTGCCCCCTTGGTATGGATTCAACTGAGATACTGGGGCTCCAGGATGCTGAAAGGAGAGGGTATGAAGAATGCTGGGAAGCGACGTAAGGGGCACTGTGGGAAAATTCTGACAACACTACCAGTTTCCCCAAGGCCAGCCCTGAAAGCAGGATCCATGTGAGCTCCGCAGTGTCTCATCAGTATTGTTGGGTTGCATGCCCAGATCTCCTTTCAGCATGGAAGGATTTGTTTCCCTCACCTGCAGGGAGTGCGGCTGGCTTGCGGCGCTCAGCTGGAATTGTCCTTGCTGAGGAGAGATGCCTCCTCATGGACACGACCCTTCCCAGAGGCAGCCTGTGTCTGGTGAGTGAGCATGCACAGATGTCAACACTTGGCCTTATGACTCAATCTGGGACAACTTAAAAGGGCCATGTCAGCTGTAAGGGATGGGTGGGCTGAGGCCGGCGACGGCAATGTAGCCCTCTGCTCCTCCCTGCTTGCTGCCCTTACGCTGTAGGGGTTGATGCTTGAGCACTTTCCATGAAGTTTCCTTCACACGGATCTTCATTTCAGAATCTGCTTCCTGGAAATCTGGCTTGCATCAGTGGCTCCCCTTTTGGTAACCCAAGGCGACTCTGCATTGGCCTGCGACACCCTTGCTGCAGTTGCCTGCCGTTCAGCTTTCGGGACCCGCTTCCGCTCTGTCCTACTGCCGCTCTTCATTCCCTGCATGCCACGCTGACACAATGTCTGCAGCTCCACGCTCCGTGAGTTCCGTTCTTGTCTGAATAGGTACGTGTGGGCTGCTCGCACCTTCCCAGTGCCTTCCCAGCCTGGACCGTCCTCATGTTCTCACCGAATCTTCCCAACATACTCCGTTTCAGGTACATTATTGTGCCTGACACCCCATTTTGGGGGGTAATAATTAGTGTTGCCTCTTGAGCCTGGCTTCCAGAACCTTCTTGGACTTACCAATCCTCCAACCAGCATCAGAGAAGAATGGCAGAGACTGAGGCTGTCAGTGGGGGCTCTGAGGTCGTGAGTCCCCTTCTCGCTCTATAGGAACCCTCCTCAGCATCCCTGATGGGTAGCTGGACTTTGGGTGACTTTTTAATCAGGAACACTCACAATGCCTTCCAATCTCATTGCTAAGCACTGGTCCTAAACTAACCGCAAGCCCAGCACCTTAGCTATCTGGTATTAATCCCGTACAAAGCAGCCTAGAGAGGTTAAATCAACTGATGAGAGCACTCAGGAAGCCACATGGTAGGAACACATTTTAAGAAAAGGCCAAACATAATGGAATTTGGTTTGCTTATCTAAGAACAAGCGGCTAAGCTGAAAAATGCACACCCGCATCACAGGCAGCCTTGCAAATGGGGAATGATCCTCCGAAGACCAGCTACAGCATCTCTTGCTTAAACCACAGGACACCAGCAGCAGCTATGCTTTTTCTTTAGATTTCAAGAGTTTCTTCAGACTCCCTGACCACCTCTCCCAGTGCCTTTCCACCCAGACAGGTAGGAAGTTCCTTCAGCTGTCCAATCACAACCCTCCTGATTCCTCCAACACCTGTCCTCAATAAAAGGCAGGGAAGAGCTTGTCCTTCATTCCTCACAGACTTGCCTGCACTTGAACTGCCAGTCCTTCCTGGGGAAATGGCTTCTCTGGTGGGGTGCGTATGTGTCCACAGCACCATTCCCTCGTGGCCAAGTGCCAAGTGACGAAAGTGTCGGGGCTTTTGAAATTGTCAGAGAAACTGATTTCCTTGTCAAGTCTTGTCCTGTACAGTTGGAGGGCCAAATTCTACTTTCGTGTTAGCTGCCACGCAGATCAAAGGCTGCTGACAAGGAGCTAAAGGGTTTGTGCCTGGTCTGCTTCAAGCTTTCCTCAGTCCAGCATTGGGAATGCTCCTGGCTTTCGGCTTTCTTGAACTCTCTTATCGATCCTCCTTTGTGGGCCGACAGATGAAGGGCCTGGGAAATAATTCCGAGGGACATAACTCAGAGAGAGCATTCTTAAGTTTGCAGCAGGAGGGGGGCCAGAGAATAGGGAAGGCAAGGGTAGGGATGGGCAGAGTCGTCCACTGCCTCAGAAAATGCAGGCATATAAAAAGTCCATGAATTGGAGGTGGAGCTTCATTGGCAATATCAGAGTAGGAACAGGGTGAGGTATCAGCCCTTGATGGAGACTAGAGAATCTCCACCCGTAGGATCTCATGAAAGAAAGGCTAGTCTTTCCATTACTCATTTTTGGTTATTGCAGGAAGGTAGGGAACAAAAGGTGGTAACTTCTGAAACTCCTTTCTTTATCGTGTTCATTATAAGATCACGAGGTGAGTGAGTGATGGACAAGTTCGGGATATTAGTAACCCCAGATATAGCTGAAGTCAAGGATGGTTCCCAGAGGGAAAGGGGATCAGGGATGAGTGGGAAAATAGTAAAAAGAGCCGATTGTATGGTGATGGATGGTAACTAGCTTTTGGTGGTGATCACTTTGTAGTGTATACAGGTGTCAAATTATAATGTTGTACACCTGACACTTACATGTTATATACCAATTTTACCTGTATTTTTTTTTAAGTCTTAAAATAAAAGGATTTAAGTAAAAAAAAAAAAGTCAAGGGTAAGACAAGGGTTGAGATGCTGATGAGCTTGTTAAAACCATCCAAGTAGCCCAGGAAGGAGCCACAGCAATAAACTGGTAGTGTGGAGCATGGAGAGCATGCTTTTGAAGATAAGAGGACCCACTGTTGGCCTTTCATTTCTAGCGCTGTCTTTGGCCTTTTGGACAATGCTCAAGACCATTTATGGTTACTCTCTTCTATATCTACTTTTCCTCTCCAATACCCCCAATTTTTCTGACCAGAAGAAACCCCCCACATGCATTCCTCTACTCACAGGCAATCTGCACACCTCAACGGAACCAGACAATGTAGATTCTCAGCCTTTTCTTTGGAACCACATTTAGGCACTACTGGAGACACCAAAGTTCAAATGGAAAGGGAAAACATCTCCAGCAGAGACAGAGCGCTGGTGTATGACCACAGCTTTAGCCTGGAAAGCTTCCTTTTAACCTAGCCAGACTGTTGGCAGCTATGAGATCTCAAGGCCAGGGTCCTTTTCCTCTCTAGATAGCCAATTCTTCCTGTTCACTCTCAACTAATTCTTCTACATAACACTTACAGTAGTGTGCAGTTGCAGTCAATTTGGTTCTTGAGTTTGTTCTTGAGCAAGAGGTTGGATAGTAAATTTGCAAAGAGAGGGCTCCCACATAATCTGTTTGATTTCTACCTTTCAGGTAGCAAGTAATGAGAATCCAGATAGTGAGTATTATCAAAAAATTTATCTGAATCTATCAAGTTCCCAAGTTTAGGAAGCAAGGTTTACTTATACTTTTATTTATTTCCATAAAGGTGTGTCTCTGTTTATAGTGGGTTTTCTGAGGGCAAACACCTTGTTTTTCTTTGTTTTTGCCTGGTACATAATATATCTGTCTAAATACTTGATAAATAAATCAAATTATATTAAAAGGGTAGAAAACTCTGTTTAGACATTGGTATTGATAAACTGGCCCAGATGGGATTGAGCTCTAAAGTATAAAAAGCACATGAAGGGGCGCCTGGGTGGCTCAGATGGTTAAGCGTCCGCCTTCGGCTCAGGTCATGATCTCAGAGTCCTGGGATCGAGTCCCGCGTCGGGCTCCCCGCTCTGCGGGAAGTCTGCTTCTCCCTCTGCCTCTCTCTCTCTCTCTCTCATGAATAAGTAAATAAAATCTTAAAAAAAAAAAAAAAGCACCTGAAAAAAAATTTTTATTTTTTAATTTTTTATTTTTTTAAGATTTTATTTATTTGAGAGAGCGTGCACAAGCACAGGAGTGGGGAGAGAGGCAGAGGGAAGAGGGAGAAGCAGACTCCCCACTGAACAGGGAGCTCCATGTGGGGCTTGATCCCAGGGCCCTGGGATCATGACCTGAGCTGAAAGCAGATGCTTAACTGACTGAGCCACCCAGGCGCCCCGAAAAAAAATTTTTAAATATGAAACAAAGTTCTCAATTCTGGCTGTTTGAATCATCCAGAGAAAACACACTGGTGTTCACGCCCCATCCTAAGCCAACTAAATCAAAATGGAACTTTTGAAAACTCCCAGATAATGCCAACGGGAGTCTAAAGATGAGAACTCCTGATCTGCCTAATTTACTGTCCTACTGGAAAGTCCCATTGTGTGCATGTCCTACTGGTAGTAAGTTTAGCCTCTACCAGTTGACACATGTTAGGGAAATCTTCCCACTCACAGACATTTGCTTATTTGCATGGAGCCAGATAGACAACATGCAGGTTTGGTGAACCATGTGGGCCATTGAGAATGTCAATATAACTTGATCACTGTCTTCATTTCACAAGGATTTACTAAGCCCAAGGGAACGCTTATGAAAGGACCTAAGGCAAGGGGCCTTGCTTCCAGGAGAGAGAAACAAGCTAAGGCAGTACATGTGAATCTTTATGATACAGTGCATGAGCACTTACATGCCAAAGTGCATGGTAGAGATGTGTACAGAGGAAGGGGTGTGTTACGCACGGATGTCGGTCTTGAGCTGGACCTCCGAGGATGAGTAGGATTTGAAGAGGTAGAGGGTAGGGAAAGAACCCTTCTCATTCCAGGTACTGGTAGCGTAGGGCTTAACAGTGATAGATTCTTCTGACACCCCACCCCCAGCCCTTGAGATATATCCTGTTCTCAGTTCTTCCTGGTGCCAGGGGAGAGTATGATAGGGATGGCAACATCTCTCGGACTTCCGTCCCCTGGTCCTCTCATCAGCTTCCCCTACTCTCACTTTCTGGCTTTTCACATCTGGCTCAGAAACTCAGCCTTTCCATCCACCCCAGTTCCCTTGATTCAGTGATAGAGCTGGACTCCTAGCCCTTATGGTCTGCTTGGTTCTTCATTCTCTTGGCTTCAACATTTCCGAGAGTGTTAAGTGAAGGACGGTCTCTATCCTGTGGCTCCTGGCCCTGTCTCCAGCTGGGCTAGTTAACCTCCCTCTCCGTTGCGCTCCCCGCCCACCCCCCGCCCCGCGATCAGTTGTACTCCCGAATTCTAAAGTGTGTTTCAGCCAGAGAAATGAAGGAGGTGGTAGTTGTCTGATCCTATAAGAGAGCCTGCCACCTTTTTCACATCATGGACCGAAGAACAAAGGTGATAATATTCACATGGTAAATGGAGTTACCTGCTCTCTGCTGTCTTGCAGAGGGGACCAGCCCTGAGGGCTGAGGGGATCAATATCTACCTGGAACTAAGCTTCTGCACACCAGAGGGAAAGCTGTGTCCCATACAACTGCAGTTAGCTCATGCCCTAACCTCTGCCAACCTCCAGACCAGTGAAACTGTTCTCAGTTACCCCAAACTTTAAAAAAAAAAAAAAAAGAGGGAAATTTTAAAAGAGACTTTAAATCAAAGATGAGACATTTTGACTTTAAGAACTAGTCTTTGATGGCTTGGTAGGACATAGAGTACTGGTTTGGACTTGAGCAGAATGTATCTTTTGTCATAGTTCTTGGAAAAGGTAAAAATCCTAAAGGTGCTAAGCAGTGTTGCTTCTCCCAGTTGGGGCAGGGCCCTCCTCTTGCCATCCGATATGTTGCCCAGCCATTTTCAGCTGGACTCTCATCAGCTGTGGTAGAACTGTGATTGGGATGCAGATTTCCAGACTTTAGTGGGAGCATGACGAGATGGAGGCAAGGTCCCAGTGCTGCTGCTTGGGGGTTCCATCGGAAGGGCAAATAATGCTCAGGGGTACATATGGAAGCCCACAGGGGATCAGGCAGGAAATTGGTGTAAGTGCTCAAGACCAAATAGTAAAATGTCCCAACAGGTGGACAGAATGTACCAACAGGTGGGGGAGAAAAGGAGCAAACAACTCTAGAAATTTGATGTCCAGGCAGAAGGGTGGATAACCAGCATTGCCAGACTCCTGAATATCTAAGGCTAAGAATTAGCAAGGGGCGGGATACCAGAACTACCTCTTCTCCCCCACACTGCTGCCATGCTGGGCAGGACCTGGTAGGTAGAGACTCTCAAGCCAAACTGGAGAATCAGATCACCAGGCAGTACAGATGGACCAAGCCAGGGAGAGAAAGACAAGCCTAGAGTTGGAGAGGAGAGGAAAGGCTAAACAAGAATATCCCAAGAATATTCCAAAAGTAACATACACCCTTCAAAGTCAGGGACTGTGTCGTATTTATCTCTGTGTTCCTATACCTAACACAGAGCTGCGAGCACAGAGTTGAATTATTATTTTTTTTAAATGAATGGATGAATATAGGGCTGAAGTGAAAGTCGTAAAGATCAAGTGGCTCAAGCCAGAGTCTAGGGCTGCAGGGGGCTGAGGAATCAAATCAGGCTGCCTTGCTGCGTTCAATGCCCATGAGGTTCATCTGGAAGCACGCTGGTCTAGTGGCAAGCAGAGCATTGCAGTCTAGAGAGAACCAAGGCACAGGGCAAATGACAGCAACAAAAATACCGCCTTACAATTCTGTAGTGTGTTCAGGCTCACAAAGGGTACTCACATACCATATCTGGTGCATCTGATCTGTGCAACAACCTCCAGAGGATATCCAAGAGTAGATTAGGTGTGCTCCCTGTCCTCAGACCACACTTTTCCTCCTTGAGTGCCAATCAGATGGAGTGGAAGTCAGTGGATTGTTTACCTATAACACATGTGGAGAGGGAAATCAGAAGGCCAATCCTCCAGCTCTAGGCTTGTCTTTCTCTCCCTGGCTTGGTTGCATTCGAAGCCAGCTATGCAAGGAGCCCTGGTGGAAGAGGGACCAGAGAGCCAGAATAAATATTGAACTTTTGTTTTGAAACCCTGTGTTGGTGTGGCTATTGCCATTGTGGTGGGCAAGCTATGAGGGCTAAATATTTATAATTTCTAATTGTTCCCACCAAACTGCTGGATGCCCTCATTCTACTCTAAGTTATGTATTTATTTGTTTGTGCCTTTGTTTATGCACTCACTCATTCATTTACTGACTTTCTTATCTCTAAAATTGATTCATTAGTTTGGGAAAGGGGTTGGGGGAGGGGAGGAGGCAAACAGAAGATGAGTGAAGATTCTCTTCCATCTCGGAGAAAGGAAATAAAACCACAGATGGAAAGTAAAGGTAGAGAAAGTGCTGACTGACTTCTAGATCTTTTACTCACAGTTGTATTTTTTTTAAACCTTCTATATTTTGGAATAATTTTAGATTTACCAAAGTGTTGCAAAGAGAGTCAAGAGAGTTCCCGTATATCCACCACCCAGGTTCCGCTAATGTTAGCATCTTACTAGAAGAGAGCCTGCCACCTTTCTTCACATCATGGAATGAAGAACAAAGGTGATAATATTCACATGGTAAATGGAGTTACCTGCTCTCTGCTGTCTTGCAGAGGGGACCATTGTCCAGGGCACATTTGTCAAAACTAAGAAATTGACATTGGCGAAATACTATTAAATAAACTCCACAGTTAACGTAGTGTCACCAACTTCAACACGACTGTCCTTTTCTGTTTCAGGATCCAACCGAGGACCCCACATCTCATTAATCATCAGACCTTAGTTTCCTTTGATTTGTGTCAGTTTCTCAGTCTTTTCTTACTTTTTATGATCTTGACAGTTTTAAAGACTGATAGATATTTTGTAGAATGTTTCCCAATTTGTGTTTACCTGATGTTTTCTCATGATTAGACTGAGGTTATGGGCTTGGGGTAAGGATGCCGTGAAAGTGAAGTACACTTCTCACTGCATCGTACTGGGGGATGCCTGCTATCAACATGCCTTATTATTGGCAATATTAACCCTGATCACTAGATTAAGGGGGTGTCTTCCTGGGGAGTTAGTATTTTTTTTTCTGTAGGGTTATTGTTTTTCTCTTTCTACATTCTATTCTTTGGAAGCAAGTCACCCAGTCCAGCCCAAGCCCAAGGGGAGAGGAATTAAGCTTGCCTCTGAAGCCATGGATTCTACACATATTCTTCTGTCCCTTTCCTCACCTTTATTTATTCCATGATTTACTTATATTAGTGTGCTAGTTTCTTGGGGGCTGCCTTAACAAATCACCACAAACCAGGAGGCTTCAAATAGTAGAAATTTGTTCTTTCACAATTCAGGAGGACAGAAGTCTGAAACCAAGGTGTTAGCAGGGTTGATGGCTTCTGGAGTCTCTGGGGAGAGCCATTCCATGCTTCTCTCCTGGCTTCTGGTGGTTGCTGGCAATGCTTGGTGTTTCTCGGCTTGTAATGACATCACTCCAGTCTCTACCTCCATGTTCATATCACCTTCTTGTCTGTGCATCTCTGCCTTCTCTTCTTCTTATAAGGATACCAGTCATTGGATTTAAGGCCCACCCTAAATTCAGAATGATTTTTTTTATCAAGTTCCATAACTAATTACATCTTATTTCCAAACAAATTCATATTGCGAGATACTGGTGGATATGAATTTTGAGGGGACACAATTCAACCCAATACAATCAGTATGGACTCATGGGTATTAGAATCTATTTCTTTACTTGTCTGTGTATTCGCTTATTTCCTCAGATTGTTCTAGCTGTGGCCACTGAGAGCTCCTTTGGTTAGCCTCTGTATCCTTTTGACCTATCTGCAACTTTCCTTTTCTTTCCTTCTCTTTGCTTTTCTCTGTGTCTGTCTTTCTGTCTCTGTCCCTTTCTCTATGTGTGTGTTTTAGTGCTTCCTTACTTCCTGACACTAAACGATGCTCCAGGCTCATCTCATGTTTTCCCTGTTTCAGCCCAAGAATCAGCCATTTTCCAAGCCTGCCCTGATTTCTTTCATTGGAAAATGTTATTTAGAAATAAGGATCCAAGTGCTAGGTGTGTTTATTGTTACCAGGGTGTCACTGCTTCTGGGCTCTCTGCACACAGAGTTAGGAAATGTATGCATTTGTGGTAATCTGTGTATACACACATATCTACTTCTGTACCTGTAGATCTATATACATATTAAAATAAATGAGTTCTTACTGATATCTTACTCATCAACTCTAATCAGCACCCTGGACCCTAGCCTTCTCTCTAGCTAACTTGTAACTTCTTTCTTGAACAGTGAGAAACTTGGCTCCCATTATCCACAATTTATACTTATTTGTTCAGCCCTAGTATATACATAAGGTAGTTTCAGAATTGCTAACCGCTGCCTCTGTGAGAAACACATTTTCCAACAAGAATATGGGGGGGGGTGGTTATAGTTATTTTTTGTCTTTAGCCTTACAATTTCCACTTAAAATACCATTTCCAAAGTTATTTAGGTCACCTCCCCTTTCCCCTACTCCCCTTCAGTGAGGTTATGTCAATACATTCACAATACAGGTAGATTTGTTTTTCAAAGTCTGCATTCCATTATAGGATCCCCCAACAATCTGGTTGGTTTTTTTTTTTTTTAATAGACTATTTTTTAGAGCAGTTTCAGGTTCACAGCAAAGTTGAATGGAAAATATGAGATTTCCCATAAACTCCCTTCCCCCTGCATGCATAGCCTTCCCACTATCAACATCCCCCACCAGAGTGCTACAGTTGTTATAATTTCTGTAGGGTTATTGTTTTTCCATTAAAATCACCTGAAGTCCAAAGTTTACCTTAGAGTTTACTTTTGGGATTCTACATTCTGTGGGTTAGGTCAAATGTGTAGACATTTATTCATCATTATAGTACCATACAGAGAATTTTCACTGCCCTAAAAACCCTCTGTGCTCTCCCCATCCCTTCTTTCCCTCCTCCAGCACCTGGCAACCACTGATCTTTTTACTATCTCTGTAGTTTTGCCTTTTCCAGAATGTCATATAGTTGGAATCATACAATATGTAGCCTTTTCAGATTGGCTAAGTTTCTTTCATGTCTTTTCATGGCTTGATAGCTCATTTCTTCTTAGTGCTTGAATAATATTCCATTGTCTGGATTTACCACCATTTCTTTATCCATTCGTCTACTGAAGGACATCTTGGTTGCTTTCAAGTTTTAGCAATTAGGAATAAAGCTGCTAAAAACATTGTATGCAGTATTTTGTATGGACGGAAGTTTTCAACTCCTTTGGATAATGACAAATTGTGTAATTGCTGGATCATATCGTAGAAAAAACTATTTTTAGTTTTTCAAGAAAATGTCAAGCTGCCTTCCAAAGTGGCTGTACCATTTTTCATTTCCACCAGCAATGAATGAGAGATTCCTATTGCTCAATCTCCTCATCAGCATTTGATGTTGCCAGTGTTTGGGATTTGGGCTATTCTGATAGGTGTGTAGTGATATCTCAATGTTCAGATTTAGATTACCTTGATGACGTGATGTAGAACGTATTTTCATGTACTTATTTGACATCTGAATGCCTCTTTAGTGAGATATCTGTTAGGTCTTTGGCCCATTTAATTAATTAATTAATTAATTAATTTATTTATTTATTTATGGCCTATTTTTTAAATTGCTTTGTTTGTTTTCTATTGTTGAGTTTTAAGGGGCTTTTTGTGTGTATTTTAGATAATCGCCCTTTATCCAATATGTCTTTGCAAATATTTTCTCCCGGTCTGTGGCTTGTCTTTTCATTCTCTTATCTCATAGAACAGAAATTTGTCATTTTAGTGAAGTCTAGCTTATCAGTCAATTCTTTTGCAGATGATACCTGTGATGGTGTACTTAAAAAGAGATGACCAAACCCAAGATAATCTAGATTCTCTCCTATATTATGTTCCAGGAGTTTGATAGTTTTGCATTTTACATTTAGCTCTGTGATCCATTTTGAGTTAACTATTATGACAGTTATAAGGTCTGGGTCAAGATTTGTTTTTGCATGTGGTTTTCCCCTTGTTTTAGCACCATTTGTTGGAAAAGACTGTCTTTTCTTCATTTCATTGCCTTTGCTCCTTTATTGGTTGACTATATTTATGTGGGTCTATTTCTGGACTCTCTATTTTCTTTCATTGATCTGTTTTTCTATTCATTTGCTAATACCATACTGTCTTGATTACTGTAGCTTTTTTTTTTTTAAGATTTTATTTATTTATTTGACAGAGAGAGACACAGGGAGAGAGGGGACACAAACAGGGGGAGTGGTAGAGGGAGAAGCAGGCTTTCCGCTGAGCAGGGAGCCCGATGTGGGGCTCGATCCAAGGACCCTGGGACCATGACCTGAGCCGAAGGCAGATGCTTAACGACTGAGCCACCCAGGCGCCCCCTGATTATTGTAGCTTTATAATAAGTCTTGAAGTTGGGTAGTATCTGTCCTTCAACTCTATTTTTCTACTTCAATATTGTGTTTGCTATTCTGAGTTTTAGTATCTCCATATAAACTTTAGAATCAGTTTGTTGATATCCACAAAATAATTGCTGGGATTTTGACTGAGATTGCATTGAATCAGTAGATCAAGTTGGGAAAAATTGACATTTTGGCAATATTGAATCTTCCTATCTATGAACATGGAATATCTCCCATCTAATTCTTTGGTTTCTTTTATAGTTTTTTTTCACAGAGATCTTGTACATATTTTATTAAAATTATACCTGAGTATTTCATCTGGGGGGACATGGTAATGTAAATGTTATACTGTTTTTCATTTCAAATTCCACTTGTTCATTGCTGCTACATAGGAAAGTGATTGACTTTTGTATATTAACCTGTAATCCATAATATTGTTCTAATGGCTTATTAGCTCTAGGATTATTTTTGTAGATTGTTTTCTACATCGATGATCATGTTACTTGTAAACAAAGATAGTTTTATTTCTTTCTTCCCAATTTGTATAACTTTTACTTCCTTTTCTTGTTTTATTGCATTACCTAAGACTTCTGGTATGATGTTGAAAAGCAGTGGTGAGAGGGACATCCTTGCTTTGGTCTCAATCTTTATGGAAAGGCTTTGAGTTTCTCACCATTAAGTATGATGTTAGTTGTTAAGTTTTTTGTAGATATTCTTTATCAAGTTAAGGAAGTTCCCCTCTATGTCCAGTTTACTGAGAGGTTGTTGTTGTTGTTGTTTTTTTATCATGAATGAGTGTTGAATTCTATCAAATGTGTTTTCTGTATTTACTGATATGATCATGTGAATTTTCTTCCTTAGCCTGTTGATGTAATGGATTACATTACTGATTATCAAATGTTAAACCGACCTTGTCTACTTAAAATAGGTCCCACATGGTCACAGTGTACGAATCTTTTTATACATTGTCAGTTTGATTTGCCAATATTTTGTTGAGGACTTTTGCATCTGTGTTTATGAGAGATATTAGTCTGCAGTTTTCTTTTCTTATAATATCTATGTCTGGATTTGGATTAGGTTAATGCTGGCCTCATTAAATGAGTTAGAAAGTACTCCCTCTGCATCTATCTTCTGAAAGAAATTATGAACAATTGGTATAATTTCTTCCTTGAATGTTTTATAGAATTCACCAGTGACTCCATTTGGGCCATGCTTTCTATTTTGGAAGGTTATTAGTTATTGATTCAGTTTCTTTAATAGACATAAACCATTCATATTGTCATTTTCTTCTTGGTGTGAGTTTGGGCAGAGTGAGTCTTTCAAGGAATTGATCCATTTCATCTAGGTTATCAATTTTGTGGGCATAGTTTTTCATACTATTCCTTTATTATCCTTTTAATGAGATCTGCAGTGATGTCTCCTCTTCTACTTCTGATATTAGTCATTTGAGTCCTCTATTTTCTTAGTTAGCCAGTCTAGAAGCTTATCAATATTATTGAAAACCAGTTTTTGGTTTTGTTAGTTTTCTCTATTGATTTCTTATTTTCAATTTCACTGATTTCTGTTCTAGTTTTTGTTATTTCTTTTCTTCTGCTTACTTTGGATTTAATTCGCTCTTCTTTTTCTAATTTCCTAAGGTGGAAGTTTAGATTATTAATTTTAGGACTTTCTTCTTTCCTAATATATGTATTCAATTCTATGAATTTCCCTCTAGGTACTGTTTTTGTTGCATCCAAAAATTTTTGATAAGTTGTGTTTTCATTTTTATTTTGTTCAAAATATTTTTAACTTTCTCTTTAGATTTCTTCTTTGACTCATGTTATTTAGAAATGTGTTGTTTAATCTCCATGCATTTGGGGATTTTCCACCTATCCTTCTGTTATTACTTTCTAGTTCAATTCCATTATGGAAGTAGAGGAAACCTTGTGTGATTTCTCTTCTTTTAAATTTCTTGAGGTGTGTTTTATGGACAAGAATGTGGTCTATCATGGTGAATGTTCCATCTGAGCGTGAGAATGTGTATTCAGTTGTCATTAAATAAGGTATTCTATAGAGGTCCATTATATCCAGTTGATTAATGGTGCTGTTGTGTTCAACTATGTCCTTATTGATTTTCTGTCTTCTGGATCTGCCCATTTCTGAGAGATGGGTGCTGAAGTCTCCAACTCTGATAGTGAATTTATCTATTTCTCCTTACAGTCTTGGCTTCAGGTATTTTGATGCTCTATTGTTAGATAACTTTAAGAATTGTTATGTATTCTTGGAAAATTGAACCCTCTATCATTATGTAATGCCCCTCTTTATCTCTGATAACCTTCCCTGCTCTGAAGTCTGCTCTGTCTCAAATTAATATAGCCACTCCTGTTTTCTTTTTATTAGTGTTAGCAAGGTATATCTTTCTCCCTCTATTTACTATCTGTATGTGTCTTTACTTTTAAGATGAGTTTCTTGTAAACAACATATATCTGGGTCTTGTTTTTTGATCCATTCTGACAATATTTTAATTGGTGTGTTTTGCCCATTGACATTCAACATAATTATTGATATAGTTGGATTAATATCTACCATATTTATTACTGTTTTCTATTTGTTATCCTTGTTCTTCATCCCTATTTTTGTCTTCCACTCTTTTTCTGCTTTTGTGATGTAAATTGAGCATTTTATATCATTCCATTTTCTCTCCATTCTTAGCATATGCTTTATTTATTTAGTTGGTTTTTTTGTGTGTTTGTTTTTAGCTTTTATTTAAATTCCAGTTAGTTAATGTACAATGTAATATTAGTTTCAGGTGAACAGTTTAGTGATTCAACACTTACAGACATCACCGGGTGCTTATCACAAGTACACTCCATAATCCCCATCACCTATTTAACCTATCCCCCCACCTACCTCCCCTCTGGTAAACCGTCTGTTTGTTTTCTATGGTTAAGAGTCTATTTTTTTGTTTTCCTCTCTCTTTTTTTTCCACTATGAATTTTGTTTGTTTGTTTGTTTCTTAAATTCCACATACGAGTAAAATCATATGTTATTTGTCTTTCTCTGACTGACTTATTTTGCTTAGCATAATACTCTCTAGCTCCATCCATGTCATAGCATATGCTTTCTAAACATTTTATAGTGGTTGCCCTAGAGTTTGCAATATACATTTACAACTAATTCAAGCCTGCTTTCAAATAACACTATACCACTTCACAGACAATGTGAATATCTTATAACAACAAAATAATCTTAATTCCTCCATCTCTTTTCTGGTATATTTGCTATCATTCATTTCACTTATACATAAGCATAGATATGCATAAGTATACATAAGCAAATACATTGTTGCTATTATTTTGTTGTTATGATAATTTTAAGTAGACTTTTATCTTAGATAAATTAAGAATAAGAAAAATACAATTTTTAAAAAGATTTTATTTATTTATTTGACAGAGAGACACGGAAAGAAAAGGAACACAATCAAGGGGAGTGAGAGAGGGAGAAGCAGGCTTCCCGCTGAGCAGGGAACCCGATGCGGGGCTCGATCCCAGGACCCAGGGATCATGACCTGAGCCGAAGGCAGACACTTAACGACTGAGCCACCCAGGTGCTCCAGAAAAATACAAGTTTTACTTTTACCTGCACTAATTCCTTCTCTGATGCCCTTCCTTTCTTTATGTAGATCTGAGTTTCTAACCTTTATCATTTTCTTTCTCTCTGAAGAACTTCTAACATTTCTTACAAGGCAGGTCTACTAGTACCAAATCTCCTCAATTCTTGTTTCTCTGAGGAAGTCTTTAATTTTCCCTCAGTTTTGAAGGATAATTTTGCAGGGTACAGAACTCTAGGCTGGTGGTTTTTTCTCTCAACACTTTAAATATCTAATTCCACTCTCTACTTGTTTGCCTGGTTTCTGAGGAGAAATCAGATTAATGCTTTTTTATCTTTGATCCTCTACAGGTAAGGTGGTTTTTTTCTCTGAGTTCCTCCAGTGCTTTTTTCCCCCCTTTACCTCTGATTTTCTGTAGTTTGCATATGATATGCCTAGGCTTAGTTATTTTGGCATCTATCCTGCTTGATGTTCTCTGAGCTTCCTGGATCTGTTGTTTGATTTCTGACATTACTTTGGGGGAAATTCTCAGTCATTACTGTTTCAAATATTTCTTCTCTGTCTTCTCCTTCTGGTATTCCCCTTACACACATTTTACACCATTTATAGCTGTCTCACAGGTCTTCAATTGTTTTTTGGGTTTTGTTTTCAGTCTTTTTTCTCTTTGCTTTTCAGTTTGGGAGATTTACACTGAGATATTCTCAAGCTCAGAGATTCTTTCTTCAGCCATGTTTAGTCTACCCATAAGCCCATCAAAGGCGTTCTTCATTTCTGTTACAGTGTTTTTTATTTCTGGCATTTCTTTTTGGTTCTTTTTAGAATTTCCATCTTTCTGCTTACATTGCCCATCTGTTCTTGTATGCTATCTCTTTTATACATTAGAGCCCTTTGCATGTTAATCATAGTTATTTTAATTATCAGTATGATAATTCCAACATCCCTGCCATATCTGAGTCTGGTTGTGATGCTTGCTTTTTCTCTTGAAATTGTATTTTTTTTTTTTTGCCCTTTAGTAATTATATTTTTGTCTTGATTGCCAGATATAACATATTGGATGAAAGGAATTACAGTAAACGGCCTTTAGTAATGTCATGGTGAGGTGTAGGGGCAGGGGAAGTCCTATAATTAGAACTCAATCTTTTGATGAGCTTTTGTCTCTGGACCGAACTTCACAAGAGTTTCTCAGGTTTCCCCCCTTCTTTGAAGGGGACAGGATGGGTAAAGTAGGCTGAAGTTGGGCATTTCTCCCCCCACCTGAAGCCCCAGTAAAACTCCAGCAGGTTCTGGTTAGTTTCACCTGAGGGTAGACCTTGTTAAGAACAGAATGCTTTGATATATCTCAGAATGGTTCCTTTTACCCTCTCTCTGCCAGAACAATAAGGAGCTCCCTTATTCATTGTGAGAAGCTGGTAGAGTTCCAGAAGATAAAGCTCACAAAAATGTGGACCCCAGTGATTGTGTTCCCCTGGAATTTTTCTCTCTCAGATTTGTCCACATGAGTCTCCAGCAATTCATTGATTACAGTTTAGGTTTCCTTGCTTAGCCACTGGTTCCCACAGAGGTTTCTACTCAAGCATTTCTGCTAAGTTATGATTCTCTGTATTCACCTTTCTCTCCAATTTGAGGTGTAGCGAATTTGCCCTGTGACCTCATTTCTCTTATGAATCTAAGAAGAGTCATTGATTTTTCAGTTTTTCCAGCTTTTTACTGTTGTTAGGACAGAATGGTGACTTCCACACTTCTTTCCCGCTGGACCAGAAACTGGAAATCTTGATTTTTAAAAATTTGTATACAGTACAGTTTCTCTTTGTGGTGCACAGGTCTAGGGGTTTTGACAAGTGCACACTGTCAGGTAATCACCATCCCTACATCATAGAGAACAGTTCCATCACCCAAAAAATTCCCTGAGCACAATCGTATTTAGTCAATGACATGCACTTATTGTTTCTTAAACATCCTGCTCTCAGTAGGTAACCTTCACAAAGAGTGGTTTCCCACCCACTACTAGGAACCTTGATTGCTATGAGGTACCCAATATTTTCACTGCTTACAGTACAACATGTAGGGTGGCAGTTCAAGAGGAGGCAGGAAGGAAATGAAGTTGTAGGAGCTTGAACATTTTGTGACAAAATCAAGCTTTCTGAAAGCTGTTTGTAACTCTAATGATTTATTAATTTAATGTAGCAATAAAAATTAATTACTGAATTCTCATATACTCATCTGGTGCTAAGCAATTTGAAAAAGTCAGGAGACACACTAGGATGAGAAAGGTGGGGTTAATAGGAGGCACTTCTGGTTAAAGGTGTTGGATTGAGCACATCAACATTTATGTCCATTTCCCTCTTGACACCCACTCACATGATAGAGCAGAATAACAAGATATACCCTTCAAGGACAAGAGGGGCCCACACAGACAAAAGTCTTCAACTAAAGGGAACTATCCCTAGACAGTCTAATGGCTAACTCCCTCCTGCTTTCAGGTCTTTGCTCAAATATCACCTTTCCAATGTAGCCCACCCTGTTCACCCTATTTAAAATTAACCTGACACCTCCACCCCCCCCACACACATTTCTGATTACCTTTTCTTGCTCCAAAAATATCGTGCATAACATAACGATTTATTATGCCTACTGTTTGTTCCATTCACTGATATGGACCTAGAATAGTATTGATCACATCACAGATAATAAATTCTTTGTCAAATTAATAAATGATGTTGGCGGTCAGTGGAAAGTTAGGGGGTGGATGAGAACTGACTTAACAGAGCAGAGAAATCCATAAATGCCTGTGTAGAGGGACTAACAGGAAAACTCTCCAGGAAAACCGAGGAGTTGGAAGCACCAGGTATCTCTGAAGGTGGGGCTATAAGCTGGGGGTTGTTAACAGATTGATTATCTGAGGATCCTTTTCCCACCCAGGCAACCACAAAACTCCTTTCCCACCCTTTTTCCCACTCTAGCAGAGGATCAGAGAAGATCCCTCTCTTGGGAAATTGACTGACCCAAGATAAAGACTCATAGACATTGACATTTGAGGATCAATAAGCAATGTTTAAAAGTGAAAAATCAAGAAATAGCAGAATAAAGTTATGAATTGCATAGTACTGTCTGACTTTTTAAACCATGAACACATATTACCTTCACTGAAATGAAATAGACTGAAAAAAAGAGATAAACTGGGGACACCCATTTTGTTTGACATCATCAAACAATTAAATTGATTTCCCAGATAACTGAAGGTTTTCTCCGAAAGCCACAACTTTTTTTTTTACTTTTTATTATGTAAATATTTAAATGTACATAAAAGTAAAGAGTGTAGAGAACCTCACGTATCCATGATCTAGTTTTACAGTTATGTTTTTAATTCCAATATTGTTTCTTTTTTTATTCTTTATCTATTTATTTATCTTTTTTTTTTTTAAAGATTTTATTTATTTATTTGACAGAGACAGAGATAGCGAGAGCAGGAACACAAGCAGCGGGAGGGGGAGAGGGAGAAGCAGGCTTTCCCCTGAGGAGGGAGCCCGATGTGGGACTCGATCCCAGGACCCTGGGATCATGACCTGAGCCGAAGGCAGACGCTTAACGACTGAGCCACCCAGGCGCCCTATCTATTTATTTATCTTACTAGAGAATTTTAAAACAAATCCCAGACATCATACAATTTCTCCCAAAAATACTATGTATGTATTTTAACAAGTAAAAAAACTAGATCACTTATCTTAGAAGATTCTCTAACTTCATATTTGTCTGATTCTTTTCTTGTTCTGTTATTTAAAGTGTTTTTTTATTTGCCGTAAATTTGTAGAGCTAGGGTCCCAAGTAGATTTTAATTTATGTTGCATCACATCTGAAGGCACATCTTATCTGGTTGTCCCAGTCTTAGTGATGTGAAGCTAGATTAGTGTGGGTTCAGGGATTGTTGGTCTGACCCATCCATTATGATGTTTCCCATTAACCTTTCACTCAATGATTTCAACATTCATTGATATCACATTAGTTCATTAGACATGGCAAAATGCCATTCCTTCTACATGTAGGAATTGGTATTCTTCTATAAAATAGAACTTTCTCTGAACTATTTGCATATTCTGGACAAAGCAGTATAAATGCTTAATACTTTATATCAGTTTTCGGAATAAGGCATTGGTGCCCTAGCAATTTTCAAAAGTGTTCAATAAGAGTTGCTCGTTGCTTTGTTTTAAAGAATCATTGTAGACTTAGGTTTTAAAATCTAAGCTATTAAAGCACCATTTACATAAAGTATACTGCACACATTTTGACAAATTATAACCTACCATGTATATAACCTACAAAGTATAACCGACTATGGAACCACCACTACAATCAAGATACAGAACATTCCTATTACCCCCAAGGTTTTCTCGTGCCTTTTTGCAATCAACCATCCCCTCCATTTCCAACTCCAGGCAACTCCAGATCTGCTTTCTTTCACTTATTAATTAGTTTTGCCTGTTCTAGTCTTCAAGATAAGTGAAATTATACAGCACATACTCTTGTATCTGGCTTCTTTCATATAGCATAATGTTTTTGAGATTCATCCATGTTGTTACATATATCAGTAGTTTATTTCTTTTTCCGTACTGAGTAGCATTCCATTTTATGAATATACCATAATTTCTTTTTTTAAAATGTGTTTATCTGTTGATGGGCATGGGGGTGTTTCCAGTTTGGGGCTATTACAAATAAAGTTGCCATAAGCATTTGTGTATGAAGTCTCCTTGTGGAAAAATGCTTTTCTCTTGGGTAAATATCTAGGAGTAGAATTGTTGAGTTGTATGGCAGGTGAATATTTAACTTTATAAGAAACTGCCAAGCTGTTTTGCAAAGTGTACTCTTGCGTTCCCACCAGTAACGTATGAGAGTTTCAATTGTTCTACATCTTTGGCAACCCTTGGTTTTGTTAGTCTTTTTAATTTTAGCCATTCTAGAAGATGTGAAAAAGATATCTCATTGAGGTTTTAATTTGCACTTCCTGATGACAAATGAAGTTTGGAGCATCCTTCCATAGACTTACTGACCATTTATATGTCCTCTTTTGTGAAGTGTCTGTTCAAATCTTTTGCTCATTTTTTATTGGGCTGTTTGTCTTATTGAGTTGTATATTCTGGATATAAGTCCTTTGTCTGATACATGGATTGCAAATATGGTCTCTTAACTCAAAAGTTTTTATAAGTTTGATGTGTTTCAGTCCACTGCAGTCATTATTCTTTTTAATGTTCAAACTGTCCTATCTTTAAGGCAAAGCTTTTTTTTTTTTTAAAGAACACATGTTTGAGCCATTTTGTATGGGGATATGTCAGAAATGCATCTCAGTGGTTTTAAACAAAACCCACTGAGCCCACAGTTTAATTTTTTTTTTTTTTGATAAGTCATGAGTGTTGTCTTATAAATACTCATTCCCTTTGGGTCTGCTGAGGGACAAGTTGCTGACCACTTTTTTAATAAATGATGCCCATCACTGTGGGATATGACTAAGGAAATAAAATTAGTTTCATAACAAGCATGCCAGAACTTCTTAAACAAAATACGGCTTGTTCTTCATACAACTTAAGAGACTATCAGCCTATTCCAAAGAAGTTGATGAATGCAGCTCAGCACATTTTTGAACACTTCTTGGGAAGGTCTTTGGGTCCTATTCGGGAGTCTCACAAGAAAATCAGCTTGTGCCCATCAACCATATTTATAAAGTCTTTAAATGTGAGCTTAGACTCTGAGCCAGGCACAGGACTAGATGCTTCAATCTATGGTCACACTTAATCCTACACAAATCCCGGGAGATGGGCATAATTAGCTCTATTCTACAGATTCTGAAACTGACATTGATAAAGATTAAGTGGCATGCCTAAAGCCACACAATCACCAAGTGGCAGAGAGTACACTTAAACCTGATTCTCACTGCGCCAAGGGCTATGCTCATCACAATGTGTCATATCACCTCCCATCATATTCACTGGTTTCAGAAAAATAGAATGTACTTTAGATGACAGAAGATTTGCATAGTGTGGCTTTTAACATGCCGTGGACTCCAAGTTGTGTTTAGTTGAGATTTCAAAACCATTCTTGGCAATGGCAGCTCCCAGAATAAGTCACCAGTCTCCCAGAGTGACTGCTTCAGAGAGGCCAAGGACAAGTGTTTTCCAGTGTCACTCCTTTTTATTATTTTCATACCCTCTTTTCCTCTTCCTTCCTTTCCTATTGCCTGTCAATTTTTCCTCCTGCAGAAAGTTTCCTGGTGTTTCTGATCAATGTTTTATTCCCATGTTTGCAGGGACAGGGCTCGAGCAGCTACACTTAGGTCTCTGGGATCCCTGGGGACACTGAGAGACCTCTGAGTCTGTGGCCTGATTTTGAAAGTGCTTGGGTTTGGGACTTTTCCCCTTTTTGAAGTTAAACTTTTTATTTTGAGGTAATTATAGATTCACATATAGTTATAAGAAACAATACAGGGAGATCCTATATACCTTTTACCCCATTTCCCCCAGTGGTAACATCTTCCAACATCATAGTACAGTACCACAACCAGGATATTGACAATGATACAGTAAAGATACAGAATGTTTCCACGCCCACAAGAATCCTTCAGGCGGCTCTTTTATAACCGTGCCCACTTCCTTCCCTTAACCACCCATTGGTAATCCCTGACATCCACTAATTTCTTCTCCACTTCAATAATTTATAATAACAAAAATGTTATTATAGATGGAATCACACAGTATGTAACCCTTTGGGATTGGCTTTTTTCACTCACCGTAATTCTCTAGAGATCGATCCAGGGGTGGTTACATGTACAGTAGTTTATCACTATTTATTGCTTAGTGATACTCCATGGTGTGGATAGACCACTGTCTGTTGCACTATTCACACCATGGAGGACATCTGGTTGTTGCCAGTTGGAGGCCATTACAAATAAAGCCTCTATAAATATTCTTGTACAGGTTTTAATCTAAACATAAGTTTTCATTTCTCTGGGACAAATACCCAGGAATGCCGTTCCTAGCTCCTGTAGTAGTTGCATATTTAATTTTAAAAGAAACGGCCACACTGTCTTCCAGAGTGGCTGTGGTATTTCACATTCCCACTGGCAGTGGACAAGGGATCCAGATTCTCTGCATCTTCACCAGCAGTTGGTGGTGGTCACTTTTTTGGACACATTATTTTGTTATAATCTTTAAATTTTAGAATTGGTTTAGACAGAGTATGAGAGTTCCAGAGAAAAAACTGAGAAATTTCCCCTCAGTTTCCATTCAATTTTCTCTCTTGTTTCCATCTTACATCAGTACAGTCCCTTTGTCACAACTGAAGAATCAACATCAACACCACTTTTATCTAACTGCGACACTTACTTACTTGGATTTCACTAGATTGTCTCAACTCTCCTTCTGTTGAGAGGATTCTACCCAGGGTACCACTGACTTTTATTTATCATGTCCCCTTCACCTTTTCTGGTCTGTGATAGTTTTTCAGACTTTCCTTGCTTTTGATGACCTTAAGAGTTCTGAGGCATGCTGGCCAAGTATCTTACAGAATATCCTTCAACTTGGGTTTGTTTTGTGTTTCTCATGGTTAGACTGAGGTCATGGGTTTGGGGAGGATTGCCACAAAGGTGAAGTGCCATCATCATCCATCATATCAAAGGTACATGCGATCAACATGACTGATGATGTCAACCTTGATCACCTGGGTGAGGGAGTGTCTGCCAGGTTTCTCTACCATCAAGTGACCTTCCCTGTTCTCCTCCGTACTTTACTCTTTGAAAACAAATCCTTAGCATAGCCCACACTCACGGGGTTGGGAGTTAAGCTCCATCTCTTTGACAAGGAAGCAGCTACATAAATTATTTGGGGTTCTTCTGTACTATCTTTTGTTTTTGTCATTCTGATAGATATATAATAATATCTCATGATTTTGATTTGCATTTCCCTAATGGCCAATGAGATTGAACATCTTCTCATGGGCTTAGTTCATCTGTAATCCTCTTCAGTGAAATGGCTCTTGTCCATTTTCTACTTGGATTGTTGGGTCTTTTTGTTATTTTACAGTTGAATTCAGGGAGGTTTTCATACCGTCTAGATAATAACCTATTTTCAGATAGGAAGTTTGCAGATATTTTCTCCCAGTCTGTAGCTTATCTTTTCATCCTCTTCACATGGTCTTTCAGAGAGCAAAAGTTTTTAATTTTATATAGTCTAATTTATTGGTTTTCTCTTTTATGGGTCATAAATTGGTGCCAAATCTAAGAACTCTTTGCTCAGGCCTGGATATAAAGATTTTCGCCTATGTTTTTGTCCAAAAGCTTTGTAAAAGATTTACATTTAAGTCTATGATCCATTCTGAGTTCATGTTTTGTATGATGTGTGAGACTCAAGACGAGGTGCATTTTTGTGTCAATGGATATCCAATTGTTTCAGCACCTTTGGTTAAAAAGACTACCTTTCCTCCAACTGACCTGCTTTTGAATCTTTGTCAAAGAGAAGTGAACATACTTTTGCCGGTCTGTTTCTTGGATCTGCATTCTGTTCCACTGACCTCTGTGTCTATCTTTCTGCCAATAACACATAGTCTTGATTACTCTAGCTATATAATTAGACTTAAAATTGAGCAGACTGATTTCTCCTGTTTTCTTTTTCCTTTTCAGAATTGTTTTGGGTATTCTATCCTCTGCTTTTCCATATAAGTTTTAGAACAATAAGATGGATATCCACCAAAAATCTTGCTGGGATTTTGATAGGAATTATATTAAATCTGTGTATCAGTTTGGGAAGATCTTTACTGTATGGACTCTTCCAATGAATATACATAGTATGTTTCTCCATTTATTTCAATCTTTTTTTATTTCTTTTGTAAGCACTTTGTACTTTTCAGCATAGAATTTTATATATGTTTTGTGAGACTTACACCTAAGCATTTAATTTGTTTAGTAAGTGTAAATGGTATTGTATTACTAATTTTGGTATCCATGTGTTCATTGCTAGTAGGTAGAAATACAAATGATTTTCATGTGTTTATCTTGTATCCTGCAATTTTGCTGAACTTAATAATTTAGAAATTTTTTGTACATTACTTGGAATTTTCTCTGTAGACAGACAATCATATCACCTGCAAATAGGAACACTTTTATTTCTTTCTTTGTGATCCATAAGCCTTTTGTTTCCTTTTCTTGCCTCTGTGCACTGACTAGAACTTCCTCTGCTATGCAGAAAGACAATAGTAAGAGTGAACATCCTCGCCATGTTCCTGATCTTGAGGGAAAGCATCTAATCTTTCATCATTAATTATGACATTAGCTGGAAGTTTCTTGTAGATGCTTTTTACCAAGTTGAAGAAGTTCCATTCTCTTCTTTTTAATTTTTTTTCTGAGAGTTTTTAACATGAACGGCTATTGAATTTTGACCAGCGCTTTTCTACCTTGGTTAATAGAATCATGTGATACTTTCCTTCTTTTGCCTGTCAGTGTGGTAGACTGACTTTCAAATATTGAACCAGCATTGCATCTCTAGACTAAAGCCCACTTGGTTATGGTGTACATTTCCCTTTACATACTGCTGAATTCTTTCTGCTAGTATTTTGTTAAGGATTATGTATTGAAATATCGGTCCATAGTTTTTCGTTTTGTTTTGTTTTTTTTTAGGGGGGTTGGTAGTATATTTGGTTTTCTGATCAGAGTACAGCTAACTTCATAGATACATTGGGAAATGTTTCTTCCTTTTATTTTCTGGAAGAGATTGTGTAGAATTAGTGTTAATTCTTTAAATGTTTTTGTAGAATTCTCCAGTGAAACCATCTGGCTCTGGAGATTTCTTTCTTTCCCTCCCTTTTTTTTTTTTTTTTTTTTTTTGAGGGGGGGAGTTTTAAAATTACAAATTCAATTATCTTCTTCATAGTTACAGGACTTTTTAAATTTTGAATTTCATATTGAGTGAGTTGTGGTGGTTTGTATTTTCCAGGAAGTTGTCCATTTCATTTGAATTTTCAAATTTACATGTGTAGAGCCCTTGGCAGTATGCCGTTATTATCTTTCTGGTGTTGGTAGGATCTGTAGTGATATCGCCTGTTTCATTCCTGATGCCTTATTACATCCGGGCAAGAGTGGGAGTCTAGGTTCCCTATTCAGCCTTTGCTGTCCTGGGTAGAGAGGAAGCCACAGTTTTTTTCTGTGTTTTTGGTTAAAGTAGTGCAATTATTGTCTAAATGTCTTCTGTACTGTTAGACTGCCCCTTTGGCTCGAAAGAGTGGGTTTTGTTGGCTTTGTCTGTGCCTGTTGGTGTTTCCAGGTTGTTAGCTTCTTCAGTTCCGAGTCGGGGAGAGACGAAGCAAATCACCACCACCACCACCACTCAGGGAGCTCACCACTGTGCTGTTCCTTGGGGCCAGGGTCCCTAGCAGGTCTGTCTTCTTCTCTCTCCCTTTCAGAGTCTACTTACGTTTGTTTTATATATAACGTCCGGGCTTTTCACTGTACTTAGTGGGAAAAGTAGAAAAAGGTATGTCTCCTCCATCTTTCTGGAAGTAGAAGTCAAGACTTCTCACTTTTAAGTAACCTGATTGATGTTTCATAGGATCTCTTACATTTAAGAAGTTTACAAAATTAACACACTTGAACTAGGGATCAGTATAAGAAAAAAATTTAATTTAGGGCTTACTTGTGCAGTGTCAGAACATCGGGATAGTAAGGATTCAAAGAAGAAAGGGAACAGAAGGAAGACAGGGCAAACATCTCTATGTTCATGTGTATTGTAAGACATTTTGTTTGGATAGATAAAAGAGTACTCTTGCTTCAACACCTGGAGGTTTGAAAATTAACTGATAGTTGTATGAACTATTTGTTTTTTAAATTTGCATACACAGGACTTATTTCCATGATATCACCACAGTACTCAATTCTGTCAATTCATTTAGTAGGTTTGGTCAGAGATTCATATCACAGTGAGTCATATTACACAAATGATTGCATTATCTTGTAGCCCCATGTGGACTGAGGCTCTAAGGATACAATGCTAAACTCCAGATGTGTAAAGACCTCTAGTTCAAGAAAGAAAAATGCACCAGTCTTCCAGGTGTTTTCAAAGAAATACTTGATCTGCTCTGGACATAACAGAGATCTAGGTGTTTCCATTTTTATTCAGGTGTGCTGGCATTGTGCTAAATACGGTCTCAGTTTCACAGAGCTTTGACGGATAAAGGGATGTGTGCACTGTTGGTGTAATGTGCAGTGTGGCTTCAATCAGAGTGTGTGCAAAGGGGGTGGGCTTGGCACCTGTGCTCCTCTGGGGCTCCTTGGCTCTGTTCTTGCCTTTCTGCTGCCTCCCTCCCCACTCTTCCTCTCTCTGCCACTTAATGAAAGGACAGGACTTTTGAGGACCTTTGGATCATCAAGTCTCTCTGGTTGTGTTCTTCATTGTAAAAGTGGCAAAATAGTAATCTAATAGTCAGCTATAGTTGACCCAGAAGTTAAAACATATGGTTTCTCTTGATTTTCTTCATCTAATACTGTTCTTTAGACCTCAGCTTACCTATCAGTAAATCTTATGTTCTAGGGACTCTTACAGGAATAAGAGAGGCATTATTGGTAAAGTATATTTAGCTCCCAAGGGAATAATCATGGGGGCCTACCATATAAAGATGATAGTATAGGATAAAATTGTATCCAGTTGTATTGTATCCAACAGAAACTTTGGGGCGGGGAGGAAAACAGGTTAAATAAATAGGTTTGTTTTTCCTCACATAAAAGGGGTCCATCATTCGGCTTCATGATCCTTCATGTATGGCCGCGACCCTCAAGACAGCGCCCTGATCACAAAATGGCTACTGGAACACCAGCTACCATGCCTACATTCCAGACACTAAGAAAGTGAAGAGAAGAAGCAAAAGGCCTGTGCCAGCTCAGTTAGTCCTTGCTTTGGAAGAACCTCCCAAAGCCTCACCAAGAACTTCTACTTACATTTCACTGGCCCAAAGTCAGCCACATGGTTCCGCTACTGGCAGCTGGGGGAGGAAAATGGCCTTTGTTTTGCCTGAGCACATTGCCACCCCCACCCTAACCGGGTTGTTCTTAAGGAAGAAGGGAGAAAGGGCTATTTGGCAGACAATCACAGCCTCTGCAACAAAAATGCTACAAATTAACTTGTGCCTTCTTTTCTATAATTAAGGATTTTGAACAGTGACACATTTGAAAGTAAATGGTCATATCCATGGTCAAATTATTTCATTCACAGCAAGAGCCTTCTGGAGCACCTGGCTGGCTCAGTCATGAGTCACATGAGCATGTGACTCTTGATCTTGGGGTCGTGAGTTTGAGCCCCACGTTGGGGCTCTTAAAAATAAATAAATAAAATTAAAAAACAAACAAAAAAACAAAAGAAATCAAGCGCCTTCTCCAGCTGCCAGGCCACCGGGAAAGTCCAGGGATTCCATTAAAGGGCAGAAAATATTGGTGCTTCTTCACAAATTCCCACTTGTCCTCTGAGCTGGGTTAGCCCTAAATATAATTTCTAACAGAATTAACCCATACGCTTTATATAGCAGTTTGCCATACAAAGCACCTTTGTGGTCACGACCCACTTGCTCCTCTTCATACCCGGTGAGGGGGAGGGAAGGGGTGAATGGTTTTGTCCCCTTTCCTGGGTGAAGAAGGTCAGGCTCAGATTTGCAATGACTGGCCCATGGTCACATGCGGTAGGGCTGGGATTCTAGACCTCCTGCCTCCAGCCCCGAGCTCCTTCCTTTACATCATCTATCTAATAACTACCGATGTCTATATATGTTTTCTAATGTCATAAACACACGTT
The DNA here is from genome assembly GCF_002201575.2 of Neomonachus schauinslandi. NCBI lineage: Eukaryota > Metazoa > Chordata > Mammalia > Carnivora > Phocidae > Neomonachus > Neomonachus schauinslandi. Next base: position 98,879,565 of record NC_058407.1, on the reverse strand, counting down.
TGTCTCCACAGTCTCATTTGATCCCCATAGTAACCATGTGAGGGAGACGGAGTGATTCCTACCATCATCATTTTACAGCTGTGGAAATTGAGTGGTAACAGGGATTAATCAGGGGGATGAGGGCTGGAACATAGCTCGGCAAATGCATCACAAGTTTCTTCATATTGGGATGACTCCCCCAGAAGAGTGGGTGTCCCTCATGAGGAGGCCCTTCGCACATGCTCACACACCGCCCATGGAGCTCCTGGGTGCTCCATCCCTATAGACGCGAGCCCCTGGCCAGCTCAGGCTCCACCACAGAATGGAAGGGAGGGGGTGTGGGTTGTTTCTCTACCCTCCCCACTTCCTCCGCCTGCCCACCAAGCTCTGAGCCCCCTCACACTCCCCAGTGGACCCCTGGGTGCCCCCAGCAGCCTCAACATAAATCATGTGAAGGAGGAAAAAAATGTTCCCGAGGGATTGCCCTGAGAAATGTTTTCTTTTCCCAGGAGATATATTTGCCACCAGATAAAGGGACCGTGTGGAAAACAAACTTTCCAATGTTGTGCTTGGTGTTACTGCTTGCTTTTCCCCTCTGTGGCCCCCGCCGCTTCTCTCTCACACACACATTCATGCATTAAGACACTACACTGTAAAACTAATTCCCTTCCATGGGGATTTGCTTTCTGCAAAGTGTTTCTCTCTGGGACCACCGTCTCTGTTACCTTCTTGATTCAGTAGCCCCAGGCCCCACTGCCCCTCCCATTGTACAAAGGCCCCAAACCTTGCTCACAAATATTGTCAGGGAAGGACATATCTTAAGATAAGCTTGCTTTGTAGAATTCTTGGTAACAGCGACCCAGATGCCTGAGAACTTGATAAAAATCCTTAACTTCTGGCTCAATTGCCACCAGTGCAAATGGCAGCAGATTCGGTTTGCTCAACCTCCTCCTAGCCCTGGTGGAATGAGCTCACCCCAGCAGGCTGCCTGGGCCCCCAAGATTCCAGCAAAGATTGAGCAGAGGCTCTATCTATTCTGCCCCTACCCACCCTAAAGCTGTCTGCAAGTGTCAGAAGATAACCAGTTTCTAGAAGAGTTCAACACTATACATGCTTTGCTGGGTCACTAAAGAACCAACTTGAATTGTCTGTGGCAAATAGGACAAGAAAGTCCATTTCTGCTTCTTCCAGGAAGCCCTCCTTGATCTGCCCAATTCGTGAACTCTCGAAATCTGGAATGCTCACTGGCTGTACCACTCACACACAAGCTGCTTTGTTTTCTTACTTAGGGTCTCCTAAGTCTGTCAGTCAGGTCTCCCCACACCTTCACAACCATCCCGCAAGCTCCCTGTGGCACCCGTGCCTCCTCAGACCTCTGGTCACCCTCTGCGGTGCCTAGCTCAGTGTGCTTCCATCCTCGGCCTTGAGGCATTTGCTTGTTGATACGTATCATTGCAGTTCAATAAACTCCCACTTGCCTGGCAAGGTGCTGGGTATTTTGTATATATCTTTTCATCTGAATATCCCCAACATTCTAAGAAAGAGGTATTATTATCCTCACTTGGCAGATGAGCAAAGTGAAGTTTCATGATAATTTAGTAATTTCCCCAAATCACAAAGAAGCAAAATTTGAACCCAGGGGATGGAAGCTTTGTGGGAAACAAAGCTGGAGCAGACGATATACCTCCAGTCCCTGCTTGTTCAATAGCGTCACGAATGGCTTGCCACACCTTCAGGGACTCCCCCTCTTCCCAAATCTCAGTGGTCCTTCTGCTAGGTCAGTGGCGCAGGGGTAGAACGACTTTGTTGGTCTGTGACTCTTGACGTGAGGGGAATGCCCAGCCAGCAGGGGGGAGAGCAAAGAGCCCCATCCTTGCTCTGTAGGAGAGTTCAACCTTCTTTCTGCCCCTTTCTCTACTTCCTCCAGGCAGCCCTTCTACCTCCACCCTGGGACAGCCGGTAAAATGTCACTTCCTTCACTTAATGCCAAGGGCCTCAGTTGATTCCTCACAGAAACCCAGAATGGCCATCCAAGAGAACTTACAAAACACTTCTTTGGATCCCTTATGTGCTGAGAAATCCAGACCAGCTGGATGACATTTTCCTCCCAATGCTCATAAAGCTACAATAATTAAGAGAAAAGGGCTTGGCACCCCGGGGTTGGGGTGGAGTTCAGCTCCAAGCTCTGGAGAAGCTGCCCAAGGTCCTGGAGGGCCTCCCCCCAACACCCCCCCCCGTGCCCCCTTGCTCCGGATGTCGGTGCCTCCCCTGCTCCCCCTTGCAGTGCCAAAATGCTGTGGGTCAGTGGTCAGGGCCCTGGCTGGTTTCAGTTTCTTTTCCTTCCATCTTGCAAAGGAGGCAGTAGGACTAGATGAGAAAGCTGGGGACCCAGAGACGCAGATTTAAGCCTGAGGTGTGTGAGCAGCTTCGCTGATTTCAGAGTCTGCCACTGCCTCAATTTCCCGATCTCTCCAATAGGGAGTGAAGCCCAGCATCTCTGACCTCACGGCATGTTATGGGGCAAAGTGAATGACAGAGTAATGGCAATACTTCCTCGAATGTCCCGTGGGCCCTTGAGAGTCAGCACGTAAATCATTCATAACAGCCCCAGTGCAACAGGCTCCTGGGCTTCCTCCCCGCTCCATCGGTGGGAGTGTGCTGAGGAAATGGAATTATAAAGCTGCCCTGAGTAAACTGTAATTAGGAAGATAAATCTGCTGTGAAGACATATGTCCTAGAATTTCAGTGCTGAAAGAAACTATAAGGTTCATTTATTATAACGACACCAAAACTAAATAGAAACCTTGTTTAGGGCATCTGTTGTTCAGGGTTTTCTGCTCTTGTAGGGTTGATGAGGCCGTGGTATCATCCTCTCCCCGAAGACCACCATTTACTTCTCTAGGGATCATAATATCGTCCCACCGAGATCCCTGTGGAGTACAAGGAAGGCAGGGATTGTCATCTTAATTTTGGGAGACGCGGAAACTGGAACACAAAGATGTGGGGCAGCTTTGCCAACATCACATGGTAAACTGAAAGCAGAACCAAAATACAGTTCAGGTCTCTTTATCCCTAACATGCGGCCCCTTGCGTCACTCCCAGGAAGGCAGAGTTCTAACAGTAGCCATTGCTGAATAAAATACGGGAGCTCCTCGTTGCAAAGTTCCAGTTGCAAAGCAACTGGAAAGGGGCCACTAAAATTACATTCTAGTATTTTATAGGACATAGCAAAAAACATGAAAAATTATACGACAGCTTATGAACATAGGCACCGAAGAAAATAAAATGTGAGTTAGAGTCACTACTATTTGCGAAATCGTAGAATAAATAATCAAAAATTGATGTGTGGGCAGGATTTTTCTTGCCCAATTTTATGGTGAGATGTCACCATAAAAATTAATATTGCAATTAATTTTTGCCTTTCAAAGTGTAATGTACAGAGTCCTTCAACAATTACTTCAGGGGTGCTTTCCTTAACCCTTTGATACTAAAGGGTTTCTCTTTGGAGGCCCGACACCTTCTTTCCGGAGCCCTCTGCACCTGTTCACCGGCCGCCTCAGCCGGGTCCTCTCCAGGTGGCTCCACCCATGATCTGCATAGTCCGCTGACACCACTTCAGGCCACCTGAGCAGACTCGGTATCTGTTGCAAGGTTTGCAATTTTATTTTGTGAAGATATACTTGTATTAAGAGGGAAATATTTAGGGAAAAAAAGGAATATTTAAGGATCTCATTTTTTAAAAAGACTTATTTATTTATTTATTTACTTGAGAGAGAGAGCATGAGCGGGGGAGGGGGTGGTAGGGGAGGGGGGAGAAGCAGACCCCCTGCTGAGCAGGGAGCCCGATGTGGGGCTCGATCCCAGAACCCTGGGATCCTGACCTGAACCGAAGGCAGATGCTTAACGACTGAGCCACCCAGGTGTCTCTCCCCTGGTTTATCTCATAACTGAAGGATGGAGACAGTGAATTTTCAGATGATAAGAGCTGTTCCTCCACATGCCTCCTTATTCCTAGCCACCTTCAGGGAGATCTGGTTAGGTTGGATTATGTCCTAAGTGAGGCTACTTAGCTTGCACCTACAGTCCTCATCCATACTGATCCTCTTTAGAACCAGAACGGCTGGGGGGACTCTGTGCAGGGGGAGATGGTCTCAGAACCCCCACTCTTCTTTGCCTAGGACATCATTTTCAGAATGAAACTCTGCCTTCCCTTGGCGCCATGGCTATTTTCACCAGCTTTCTCCTTTGGGCTAGTAGTCTGGGCTAGGACCAGTGGGGCACAACTAAAGAGAGGGAAGGCAGAGTCTGGTGATTCCAGGCCAGATGGGAATGCTTCCTTTCCACCCATGTATTCATTCATTCATTCATTCATTCAGAGAATATAGGGATCAAGTGACCTGGAAGGAAGCAGTCTCCCTCACAGGTCAGGTGGCACTTCACCCATACATCCACTCGTTTATTCAAGTAGCCATCTACCTGAGAGACGTTTGTTGAACAGCTAATAAGTGCTGGCATAATTCCAAGTGCTGTGAGGGTAGAAATGGACATGACACAGACATTCTCCCTGAGGAACTTAACAGGTAGTTGGAGAGATAAGATGTACACATGAGATGTTAATTAATGGTTATTGTTAGAAGTTTTAAATAGTTGGGGTGCCTGAGTGGTGCAGTCGGTTGAGTGTCCGACTCTTGGTTTCCACTCGGGTCATGATCTCGGAGTCCTGGGATCGAGCCCCGAGTGAGGCTCTGCACTTGGCAGCGATCTGCTTGAGATTCTCTCCCTCTGCCCCTCCCACTGATGCTCTCTCTCTCTCTCTCTCTAAAATAAATAAATAAATCTTAAAAAAAAGGAAGTTTTAAATAGCTGTATTTGGGGGGTGCCTGGGTGGCTCAGTCGTTAATGTCTGCCTTCGGCTCAGGTCAGGATCCCAGGGCTCTGGGATCGAGCCCCACGTCGGGCTCCCTGCTCGGTGGGAAGCCTGCTTCTCCCTCTCCCACTTCCCCTGCTTGTGTTCCTGCTCTCGCTATCCCTCTCTCTCTGTCAAATAAATAAATATAATCTTTTTTAAAAATCCATTTATTAAAAAAATAAATTAATAGTTATATTTGGAAAATGTATTATTATTCCTAAGTATGTCACCTTTTATCTCCGAGCCTTTCTGCAAGGTGTCAGGCGTTACCATTTAATTTGTAGATGAGCAAACTGAGGCGCACAGTAATTAGCTGATATTTGGTAGAGCCAGGTTCCTCCTGGTTGACTCCAGTGCTCTCCAGAATCTCCATTTGTTAACCTTTATGAAAATACCAGAGTTATTATTCAGCCATAAAAAGGAATGAAGTATTGATACATGCTACAACGTGCATGAACCTCAAAAACACGATGTTACGTGAAAGAAGCCAGACACCAAAAGGTCACATTTTGTATGACTCCATGTGTGTGGAATATCTAGAAGAGGCAAGTCCATAGAAACAGAAAGCAGATTGGTGGTTGCCAGGGTCTGGGGCCAGGGAGGAACAGGGAGGAACTGCTTAGTGGTATGGGGTTTCCTTTGGGGGGGATGAAATGTTTTGGAAGTAGAGAGAGGTGGTGGTTGCACAACAGTGAGGAATGTACCAAATGCCACTGAATTTTCACTTTAAAATGGTTAAGTTTGTGCTCTGTGAACTCGGTAAAAAAAAAAAAAAAAAAAAAGAATTTCAAAGACACCAGAGTTGAGGAACTGTAGAAGAGATTGACAGGAGCCCAAGTATGATTAGGGCCCAGGGCCAAGTGCGAGTCACCGACCGTAAAGGTCGCACTGACTTTGCTCGGATAACGGGCTCCCTCTGCCGCTGAGGACTTGGCGGGGCCGGCGGCCATGTTGCCTTTCCACAGCTCCCAGCTTCTCCTTGGCAACGCGTACAGGCCGACGGATGGGTGTCTGTCTTCCCCACGAACCCCGAAGCTTCCTGAGAGCCTGGACCACCTTTTTCACCACAGTGCCCGGTACGGCGCAGGGGACTCAGTAAATTAAACGGGCTCTGGCTCCTCGTCAGTGGTAGTGTGATGGCGGGCCTGGTGACAGACGGGGGCTACACTCGCGAGCCTAGCACGCCGTAGAGACCTGCGGAATCACTATGTCCTACACCTGAAACTGACGCTACAGTGTGTCAACTCTACTTCCACTAAAAAAATAGTCCTAAAAATAAGAAGCGCCACAAGGGAACGCCAGCGCTGGCTCTACTCCTCTTTGGCCCCTGCGCTGCTGTGTTGTTGAGGCTCCGGGGCGTCCGTCCCTAGACTTCAGCTCTCCCCTCGCTTGTCTTCCTCCGCTCCGCAGACTCAGTGCCAGCGAAGGCCCTGGCTCGGGCTCGGGTCCTGAGTTCTGCTTCCACGTTGTTATTGCCCTAACAACAATGCCTCAGGGTATTTCCTCACTGCCAGACGCCTCCATTTGTCCGGGGCCAACGATACCAATACGGGACTTTTGTGGAACCAGGGGAAAGTTTTTTCTCTGGGGGAAAAACACTGGCCACCTCTCCTTGTATTCTATAAGGAAAGAAGGAACAGTGCGGATAAGCTATTTATTCCGACAAGCTCTACAAGATTATTTAAACCTCTTCAAAGAGCTGACTGTTTTACATAGGGGCCCCTTCCTGGGCACAGAGCTTGTTTCCATTGTGTATTAGGATTTCATCCCAGAACAGCCAGGCGGTAACAAATCCCCTCATCTTGCAGATTGGAAAACTGGGGTCCAAGACTAATGACTGGTTCAAGACCCACAGCGAGTCAATGACGTGGCCCAGCGTAGACGCAAGGTCTGTGCGCTCGCTGGGCCTCCTCTGGAATGAGCTGCTGAGTCAGGCTGCGAGGGTCTCTGCTGGCGGTCTCCAGCAGACAGGGACAACTGCCATCTGGAACGGGTTAGTCTCACTCCTGCCTGGAGGCTGGAGGATGGACTAAATGACCCCTGCAGGTCCCTTTCTTCCCGAGGCCTCTCCAATTACCTTCTCTAATTTCCAGCAAACATGCTTTCTCTAGGGAAAAATGAATCTGGGGCTCTAGCTTCCCTTGGGAGTCTGCAAACGATTTCACTTTCCAGTTTGGGGAATATGAGCTCCATGAGAGAAAATGCACAGCGGGCTGTCAGAAGGAAACATTTCAACAACAACACACTACATATTTAGATTCTTCCCAGCGACTCATGCTCCTAGTGGGTGCAGTACAAACTGGGAGGCACACTTGAGTCCTCGACCCAGGGCCCCTGTCCCTCCCCCCGGGGCCCTGTCCCTCCCCCAGGGCTCTTAATTGGCTGGCTTCTCTGCTTGAGGCCTGGCCTCATCCTCAGAATGCTGCCCCCTCCCCTACCTGGCCTGGGCTCTGGAGGTTAATGAGGCAGCTGTCAGCAGTCATAGCTTTCTGCTTGGGGAGTGTGGACCCTTGTGCCTCCTGAGTGTGTGGGCCACTTTTTGCACGTTTTTTCCTGATTCTTACTTCTCTGAATTTCTATTTTCTGAACCCAAGCTAAGATGCATGGCCTGACAAAGATCTCTCTGATGCTTTGGGCTTAAGGTTAACAATGACAGTAGCTTCTATTTAAACTATTGACTTTGAATGTCTATTTTGCTGAGCACCTTATGTGTGTGTTTCAATTGCTCCCACAGGAACCACGTAAGGAAATGAGGTTCAGAGACATTTAGCGAGTCGTCTAAGGTCACCCACCCAGTAAGTGACAGAGCTTGGATTGCCATCTTGCCCTGACTCCAGCACTCCCATTCTCTACCATGACACTAAACTCAGAGATGTGAGTATGGACTCTGCCAACAGTCACGTATCATTTTGAGGCCAAAAGACTGGCATTTCCCAGACCTTTTTTTTTTTTTCAGCTTTTTTACACTGTAAGTTTTTAATCATACAGAAAAACCACAGAATAGGAAATGAGCTCCCATCCCCCAGGTCCAACAATTACCAACATTTTGCCTTCAAATGCCTACTTACTTCATCTATCCATTTCTTCTTTTTCTTTTTTTTTTTTCTATAGTACTTTAAAGAAAATTCCTGACGTTGTGTCATTTTCTCCCTAAATACTTCCATATGCAGCTCTAAAGAGGGGGAAGGAGAGTGGAAGGAGCGATTTCTTACAGAATCACAAAACTAAACACCTCACACAGATAAACATTTCTTCATATCACCCAATACCCAGTTCAGCTCTAATTTTTCCTCCTGTCTCAAAAATGCCTCTTTACATTCGGCTTGTTTAACTCAGGTTACAAATAAGATGCACGTACCACATTTGGTTTCATGTCTCCTAAGCTTCTTAATTTACACTTTCATCCTTTCTTTTTCTTTTCCATGTCACTGATTATTAAAGAAACTATGTCCATTGTCTGGACGAATGCTTCACAATCTGGATTTGCTGGATTGCTCCCGTGGGGCATATTTGATTTGTTCCTCTATCTCCCGTGTTTCCTGTAAAGGTCTAGCTCCAAAAGCTTGATGAGGTTCATTTAATCAGCAAGAACACCACACAGATGGTGCAGTGTACTTCCTATTGCATCCCTTCAGGCACATAGTACCTGATTGTCCTATTTTATTTTATTTTATTTTATTTTATTTTATTTTATTTTATTTTATTTTATTTTATATTTCAAGTAATCTACACACCCAACGTGGGGCTCAAACTCACAACCTCGAGATCAAGAGTCGCATGCTCCACAGACTGAGCCAGCCAGCCAGGCACCCCTCTGGTTGTCCAATTATAGTGTAGAGAAACATCAATGTGTTTGGATGGCTCCCAGATATTTTGATGGCTTATAGACATGAAAGAGAATATTTAAATTCCATATTGTCTTAGATTATCTGGACTATTTGCTATGTTCTCTTTTTTAAAACTTTTTTTTAAGATTTTATTTATTTATTTGTCAGACAGAGAAAACACAAGCAGGGAGTGAGGCAGGCAGAGGGAGAAGCAGGTTCCCCACTGAGCAAGGAGCCCCATGCGGGACCCTGGGATCATGACCTAAGCCAAAGACAGATGCTTAACAACTGAGCCACCCAGGTGCCCCTGGACGATCTGCTATATTCTCTTGAATGGCAGGTTTAAAGACTAATCTGTGTTATATTAGAAAACCACCATTTTTCAGCTTCAATAGAGCTGCAGCCTTTGGGGTCCAAAAACCTCCTTTGTGTAGGGAAGAAGAGTCACTCCCAAGGTGTTGTAGAAGAGCTGCCCATGTATAGGGGTCAGCAGCTTTTCCCTTGAATGCTATCTTGTGGGTGCGGGCCACATTCATGAGTTAACAGCCCAGGAATTAGAAAGTGCCTGGCTGACTGGCATTGGAGTGGCGTCACAGAGAAGTATGGGAAGTATGGCATCACAGAGACAGGAAGTATGGACCGAGTCAAGAAAGAGCCAGGCATGGACCCTGTGTGCTGAGGGAGGCAGCTGGAGGAAGTAGCTGGAGCACAGAACATGAGGAACTTCTGATACTCTTGGAGAAAGTAAGCAGGGGAGACAATAAGTTGGCAGAACTTGGACAAAGGAAGTGCCAAATTAAAGACTCTAGGCAAGGAACTCTAGCAAATATTGAGGAATGCTTGGGACTTGGGGATTGTATTTGGGACCAGCCAGAAGAGACTTAGAATCATGGAGTCCTCAGACTGGAGGGTCCTATAAATCTCCAGTCCAACCCCCTGCTTTTGCAGATAAAGACATTAGGGTTCAAAAAAGAGGAGCCACTTATTGAAGGTGACACAAAGCTACAGTTGGGACAAGAAGCTAGTTGCCTGTTCTCACCAAGCCCCTCCCATCTCCCTGCTCTGCACTGTGCTTCTTCCTCAAGTAGCAGTGGCCCTTCCTGGAGACGTCCAGCTGGCCGGAGGTGGAAGAGGTCTGCACTGAGAAGCCAGACTTCATTTGTTGGTAAGCCAGTTTAAGCCGAATTTCTGTGACTAAGCCATTTGACCATAATTTGCTTAAGTCTTTTTCTTTTAAAGATTTATTTATTTATTTGAGAGAGAACACGCACATGTGGTGGGGGAGAGGGGCAGAGGGAGAGAGAATCTCCAGTAGACGTCACGCTGAACACGGAGCCGACTTGGGGCTCGATCTCATGACCTGAGCTGAAATCAAGAGTTGGATGCCTAAACAACTGAGCCACCCAGGTGTCCCTGTAACTGTTATGTTCTAATTGTCAAAATTATTATTCAGTATTAGGTTATAATAACAATTATTAGTAGTACAATTGATCAAGACAACATAAAATATTACAACATAAAATATTACACAATTCAATAAGAAAAGAAACTTTTAATAAAAGGTAGCAATACATACCATATCCTGGTCATAAAACAAACCTCAACAAATTGAAAAGAATTGAAATAATATAGACTGTGCTCTCCAACCAAGTGGAATCACACTAGAAATCAATAACAGGAAAATATCAAAACACTTCTACATAATCCATGGGAAGAGAGGAAGTCTCAAGGGAAAGCCAAAAATACATTGAACTGAAAGGAAATGAAATACAGCATATCAAAAGTTATGGGACACAGCTAAGCAGGGCTGAGAGGAAAATATGTAGCACTAAATCCTTATTTTATAAAAGAGGAAAGTCTCATATCAATAACAAAATCCCCCACCTCAAGACCCTAGAAAATGAAGAGCAAATAAACCCAAGGGCAAGCAGAAGGAATAAAATGATAAAGGTAAGAAGAGAAATCAATGAAATTTAAAAATGGAAAAGCAATAAAGAAAATTTGTAATATAAAGAGCTGATTCTTTAGAAAGATTAATAAAATTGACAAACCTCCAGCAAGACTGACAAAGAAGAAAAAATAATGAGAGAGAGAAAAGACACAAATGATCAATATCAGGAATGAAAGTGGGGATATCACTACAGAGTCTGAAGACATCAAAATGATATTAAAGGAATTCTAGGAACAATTCTACTATCATAAACTTAACAACTTAGATGAAATGGATCAATTTCTCAAAAACCACAAACTTACAAATAATTATAAAAAATTATAAATCACCCAATATGAAGGAGATAATCTGAAAAACCCTATGACAATTAAGAATTCATAATTCCCCCCCCCCCAAATCTCCAGACCCAGATGGTTCAGTGGAGAAAGTTACCAAACATTTAAAGAAGAATTAATACCAATTCTATACAATCTCTTTCAGAAAATAGAAGAGGAGGAAACACATTCTAGTTCATTTTATGAAGCTATGATTATCAAGATACCAAAACTAACCAAAGATGAAAGAACAGAAGAGAGAAAGAAAGAAAGAGAAAGAAAGAAAGGAAGAGAGGGAGGGAGGGAGGAAGGAAGGAAGGAAGGAAGGAAACTATAGACCAATAAACCTCATAAATATAGACAAACATTCTTAATAAAATGTTAGCAAATAGAATTCAATGACATGTAAAAAGAATTATACACCATTACTAAGTGGGGTTTATTCCAGAGATGCAAGGCTCATTCAATATTTTTAAATCATAATGTAATCAACCATATTAAAAAGTAAAAGAAGAAAACACATGTGATCATATCAACCAATGCAGACAAAGCATTTGGCAAATCAGTATCCACTCAAAATAAAAACTTTCGGGAAAAAAGAAAAGGAATAGAGAGGAACTTCCTCAACTCGAAGAAAATCTACAAAACACCTCCACCTAATATCGTAGTTAAAAGTGAAAGACTAAATGCTTTCCTCCTAAAATTGGGAACATGTTAGGCAATGATGTCTGCTTTCACTGCAATGTAAGCTCTTGCCAGGGCAATAAAGCAAGAAAAAGAAATAAAAATCATATAGATCAGAAAAAAGAAATAAAATTACTCACATTTGCAGATCACATGATTGTTTATGAAGAAAATTCCAAGGAATCTACAGAAGACTACTTAGAACACACAAATGAGTTTAGCAAGGTCACAGACTATGAGATAATCATATAAAAATCAATAAATTGTTTCTCATGTACTGTAAATAGGCAAGTGGGCACCCAAATAAAAAATATAATACCATGATACAATTGATCAAAAAGCCAAAATACTGGTGTATAAATCTAACAAAACATGCACAGGATGTGTAGGCCTAAAATTATACAATGCTGATGAAAGAAATCAGTAAGATCGAAATGGAGAGACATGCTGTGTGTATGTACTGAAAGAATCAACACAGCAAATATATCAATTGTCTCCAAATTGTTATACAGGTACAACACACTTCTTATCAAAATCTCAACAAGATTTTTGGCAAGTAGTCACAAGATTATTCTAAAATTTACACGGAAAGGCAAAGGAACTAGAACAGCCAGAACAATTTTAAGAAAAAGAAATTGGGAAAAACCATTCTCCCTGATTTGGAGATTTACTCTATAGGTACAATAAATCAATAATCAAGACTGTGTGTTATTGGTGGAAGAATAGACATAGAGATGAATAGAACAGAACAGAAAACACAAAAATAGACCCACACCATGTGTCCAACTCTTTTTTGTCAAAGGTACAAAAGCCACACAGTGGAGAAAAGATAGCCTTTTCAACAAATGGTGGTGGAGCAATTGGGTAGTCTTAGATATATTAAAAACAAAACAAACAAAACAACAACAACAACAAAAAATCAACTTAAGTTTCACATGTTATACAAAAATTAACTCAAGATGGATCATGGATTTAACTGTAAATTATAAAACTATAAAATTTTTAGGAAAAAAAATCACAAGGATCTAGGACTAAGCAAAGAGTTCTTAGACATAAAACGGAAAGTGTGATCCATAAAATGAAAAACTGAAATTAGACTTCATCAAAATTTAAAACTTTTGCTCTGCAAAAGACCCTGTTAAGAGGATAAAAAGTCAAGCTAAAGATAGGAAGAAAATATTTGCAAACTGACAGAGTACTTCATCTCTAGAATGTATAAAGAACTCCCAGAACTTAACACTAAAAAGAAAGCAAACAATCCAATTAGAAAATGGGCAGAAGACATGAAAAGGTATTCTATCAAAGAGAATATACAGACAGCAAATAAGCACTTGGAAATTTATTCAATATCATTAGCCATAAAGGAAATGCAAGTAAAATCATGAGATATCATTACCGACTCTTCAGAATCGTTAAAATAAAATACACTTGAATCAAGAAGGTAAAGATATTCTTTCTCACCACTCCAATTCGACCTCATACTGGAAGTCCCAGTTAATGCAATAAAACAAGAAAGAAAGTAAAAGATATACATATTCAGAAGGAAGAAATATAACTTTTTTTGTTTACAGATGACATGATTATTTATGTAGAAAATCCCAAAGAATTAACAAAATAAAACCTTCTGGAACTAATAAATGATTATAAAGAGGTTGCAGGGTACAAGGTTAACATACAAAAGTCAATTGCTTTCCTGTATACCAGCAATGAATGTTTATAATTGAAAAATTAAAAACCACCACCATTTACATTAGCACTCCTCAAAATGAAATACTTAGATATAAATCTAAGAAAATGTATAAGAGATGTATATGAAGAAAAATACAAAACTCTGACGAAAGAAATCAAAGATCTAAAAAAGTGAAGAGATATTCCATATTCATAGATAGGAAGACTCAATGTTGTTCAAGTATCAAAGTTCTTCCCAAATGGTCTATAGATCCAACACAATCCCACTCAAAATCCCAGCAAGTAATTTTGTGGATATCCACAAACTGATTCTAAGTTTATATGGAAAGACAAAAAAGCCAGCATAGCCAACACAATATTAAAGAAGAACAAAGTCAGAAGATGGACACTACCTGACTTCAAGACCTACCATAAAAGCTACAGTAATCAAGACAGTGTGGTGTTGGTGAAAGTATACACGAATAGACCAGTGGAACAAAATAGAGAGACCTATACAAATATAGTCAACTGATCTCTGGCAAAAGACCAATGGAAATTCAATGGAAAAAAAGAGTATTTTCAACAAATATTGCCGAGAACAATTGGACATCTACATGCAAAAAAAATGTAATCTAGACACAGACCTTATAACTTCCACAAAAATTAACTCAAAATGGATCATAAACCTAAATGTAAAAACAGAACTATAAAACTTCTACAAGATAACCTGAGGAAAATCTACATGACATCGTATTGGGCCATGACTTTTGGATATAACACCAAAAGCACAATCCATGAACAAAAAAATCTGATAAGTCAGACTTAATTTAAATTAAGAACTTCTATTCTGTGAAAGACACTGTTAAGAGAATGGAAATCCAAGTCAGAGACTGGGAGAAAATCTTTGCCAACACACATCTAAAATATACAAAAAAATTCTTAAAACCCAACAATAGGAAAACAAACAATACAATTAAAAAGTGGGCAAAAGATCTCACACCTCACCAAAAAATATATATAGTTACAAATAAACATAAAAATGTGTTCAACATAATACATCATTAGGGAAATGTAAATTTAAAAAACAGTTACTATGTACCTATTAGAATGGTTAAAATCCCTAACACTGACAACACCAAAGGCTAGCCAGGGGATTGAACAATAGGAACTCTCATTCATTGCTGGTAGGAATGCAAAATGGTACAGCTACTTTGTAAGACATGCTGGCATATTCTTGCAAAGCTAAAGGTAGTCTTGCCATACAATCCAGTAATTGCACTCCTTGGTATTTACCCAAATGAATTGAAAACTTATGTTCACACAAAACTCTGTGCACAAATGTTTATAACAGCCTTATTCATAATTGCCAAATAATGAATGTCCCTCGATGGGTGATTGAATAAATAAATGGTGGTACATCCATACAGTGGATTATTATTCAGTGTTGAGAAGAAATAAGTTATCAAGACATGAAAAGAGAAACCTCAAAATCATATTGCTAAGTGAAAGAAATCAATCTGAAACGACTACATGCTGGATGATTCTAAATATATGACATTCTAAAAAGGCAAAACTATGAAGACAGTTAAAAGATCATTGTTTGTAAGGGATTTGAGGGGAGAAAGGGAGGGTGCACAGGAATTTTTAGGGCAATGAAGCTATTTTGTACACTGTATCTTGATACTGTAATGGGCAATGTATAACATTATGCATTTATTAAAACCCAAAGAACTTTAAAAGAAGAGTGAATCCTAATGTAAAATATGAACATTAGTTAGTAACAATGTATCAATATTTGCTTATCAATTTTAACAAATGTACCACATTAATGTAATATGTTAATAATAGGGGAAATTGCTGAGGAGGGGAGGTGAAGGGGGAGAGGGAATATGTCTGTGGAAATTTCCTGTATTCTTTTCAATTTTTCTGAAGTCTTTTAGTGCTCTAAAGAATAATGTATATTATTTTTTTTAAGGTGCAGTCTCCCATAAAGAAGAATTCCAAAAAATTTATGTGGGAACCTCCCTCAAAGAGGTGGAGATTAACCACCTAACCCCTTGAGGGTGGTCTGCCCTTGGTAACTTGCTTCTGAAGAGTAAACAAACTATGGGAAGGGAGAAACAGAGTAACTTGACAGTGGAGAAAGCTAACAGACACTCCCTCACCCGGCTGATCAAGTTTGACATCATCCGTCATGATCGCAAGTACCTTTGGTATGACGTGATGGCGATGGCACTTCACCTTTCTGGCAGTCCTCCCCAAACCCACGACCTCAGTCTAACCTTGAGAAAAACAAAACAAATCCACATCGAAGGATATTCTATAAAATACCTAGCCAGCACCCTCCAAAATTAAGGTCTTCAAAAACAAGGGAAATCTGAGAAACTGTTACAGACCAGAGAAGGCTAAGGAGATAAGAGAGAGAAAAGTAATGTGGTAGCCTGGGTGGAATCCCCTAATGCAAAAAAAAAAAAAACTAATTAGGGACAAACTAATGAAATCTAAATAAACTGTGGCATTTGGTTAAAAGTGATGTGTCGGTGTTGGTTCCTTAGTTGTGACAAGGGGACCAGACAGATGTGCCATGTGAACAATAGGGGAAATTGAGTGAGGGGTGCATGGAACTCTCTGTTCTATCTTTGCAACTTTTCTATCTAAACTGATTCTAAGATTTAAAGTCTACTACAAAATAATGTGTTTAAAAAAAGTAAAACCACTGACTGCCAGTGAAGATGCAGAGAAACTGGATGCCTCATACATTGCTGGTGGAAATGAAAAAGGGGACAAATCACTCTGGAAGATCGTTTGGCAGTTTTTGAAAAATTAAATATGCAACTACTATGTGATCCCACAATTGCACTCCTGGATATTTATGCCAGAGAAATGAAAACGTATAGTCACCTGTATGTAAGTATTTATAGAGGCTTTACTTGTAATAGCTCCCACCTGAAAACAGCCCAGGTGTCCTTCACTGTGTGAATGGTTAAACAGATTGTAGTACATCCGTACCTTGGCATATCACTCAGCAATAAAAAGGAAGAGACTACTGATACACACAGCAGCCTGAATAAATCTCCAGGGAACATAGGTGAGTGAAAAAAAGCCAATCCCCAAAGGTTGCATAGTTCATGATTCTATTATAGAACATTCTCAAAATGACAAAATAACAGAAATAGAGACCAAATTAGTGATTAAGGAGGGGTAGGATGGAAGAAAGGTAGAATCCTCATGATAATGGAAATATTCTGTATCTTGACTGTATCAATATCAATGTCCTGGTAATGATATTGTGCTATATAGTGTTGCAAGATGTTACCATTGGATAAAAGCTACCCAAGATATCTGTGCATTATTTCTTACAACTGCATGTAACTCTATTTCCTCCAAATAAGTTCAATTAAGAATTTTTTACTCAAAAATTATTTCTTAATGAAAGAGCTAAGGCTTTAATTTTTAATTACTTTCTGTAGCCTTGCATGATATTACTTGTTATTAGAATTAGACAGGGAGCAGTATCTATTTTATTCCTGCTTTTCATTTTTATAGAAGTAGTGCTGGGAAACTTTGTTCACATAAATAAGTTTGGAAGGAGTTTTATTATAGCAATATGATTTAACTCTCTGAACTCTTTCCAAGTTCTATGCCAAAAATAACATACTGCTCTATCATCAAGAATTATTTTTAATAATCTATCAGCTGACAACTCGATTAGGTCCTCCTCTGATATTGTTGAAAGCAAAGAATTGGAAAACATCTGACCTACAAATACCTAGTGTCCAGTCTTTGCAGTCATTAACTTTCTCTGTTTCTGAAGAGTCACCTAAAATGCTTTACCAAGACTCATCAAAAGATTAAGTATCCTTGTTATTCTTTTTCTTGGAGGCACCTTCTAATTCGATATACTTAGAAAGAGTAAGATAAATTGAAATAGTGTTAATTTCAGTACACATTTGCCAAAAACCTTTATAAAATTATTTTACATTATAGTATGCTTAATTTTTATTGTTGCCAAACTTTTCAAAGACGTAGATTTTTTTTAATTTAAGCTTCATATTTAACACAGTTTATGAACAACATCCACAATCATTCACAAACATTCACAAATCATAGCCTAATCATTGAAGGCAGTCATCATTGTAAAATTAATCATCCAGGGTAGATTTAATCTCTGTCCAAACAAACAAACAAGAAAAACACCCCACTTAGTCTTCATTTTTTAATCCAAATCAATGTGTGTTAACATATGTCCTCATGACAAACATTCTACATTCTAATTCTAAGATGATAGAGAGAAAGAGAGAGTGAGAGAGTTTGAAATCTTACCATGAATTTGTCATTTATCACCTGGATGAAGTAATGCACCACCACCTTGAATATTTCCTATCTTCACTCACTTTATTTTTATGGAATTTGCATGGTGGCAGTATTTTCTTTGACAATCATTAGGGTATGGATGAGGAGATTCATTATACAAAAAGAAAATCACATTTGCTAGCTCACTGTGCAATAAATCTGAATTCAAAATATCTTCCAAATGAGACAAAGTACCCCATTTCTAATGCCATGCTTTGCCCTTAACAGAAATATGTATAAGATGGAAAGACACAAAGCTTTAGAGATTTATGTTGTCTTCCTTAATATTTTCAGTTGCCCCTTGATGCCATGGAGGTTTTTATACTTGGCCCAACGAACCATAGTCAGTTTGGGGATGAATAAAATTTTTTTTTTCTTTTTTATAAAGTGAGCAAAGGGCTATTGAGAAAGAACAGGCAAGACCAGAGAACCAGCCAATGCAGGTGCGTTAAGCAGATCAACTTTAGGGAAAGGTTGAAAAGGAATTGAGGATCTGTGTGTTAAGTTAATTCATGCCTGAATATCCTTTGGAAAGTCTTCCTGTCTCCTCAGGCACACTCACACTCCAGTTGGTAAACCATTATTTTCCCTTCTTGCCACCCACACACAGATGCAGGTGTATGGAGACCTAGAATGTTATCTGAACCTAAACACTTTCTTGCCCATCATTTCAGCACTGTTTGAGCCCTAACCAATGAATATATCTAGTTGGGTAACCAGTGCTGAATTTATACTTAGTGCAATGGTGAGGTACTAAGAAAGAGAAGCCAAATGGCTTCAGGAAGCAATAGTCCATGACAAGAGGCCAGAGAGCCATGCATGAAGCAAACACACCCACACATGAAAGGTGCTTTAGAATATGGCAAAAATATTTATACTTCTTATTGAAAGGGAGGTAGGAGACTGCTAGAGGGGTTGAAGGAACTGGAAATAAGGGATCTCAAAGATTGGGGAGATATCAGGAGGAGTTGCATTTGTTTCAGGGATTCAGAAATAAGCACAAATGAATTTTGATAGGGTAGGCAAGGCCAGTGGACTGATACCTTTTAAAAATGTCCACAGCTATCCCTTGGTAAATAAAAATGTTTGTCATTCTTTCCTATTCATACGTAATATTTTGTTTTTGAGCACGACTTCTAAATTCAATGATAAGACAGAGAGAGGGAGAGATACAGGGATAGAGAGAAAGATGGAGAGAGCGAGAAAAAAGAAAAAAGAAAAGAAGAGAGGCATGGAGGAATGAAAGAAGGAAAGAAGGAAGGAAGACAACCAATTGGCCATATCCTTAGAATTTCAGCTCAATTTCTAGACTGCTGGTAGTGAGATGTATTAATTTATACTAAAGTGTTAATGGCTTATACCAGGTATACCCTTCAAGTCAAAGATCCCCTCCAGTTCAAGCGCTCTGTGAAATGTTATATACATTAAGGAATCAAAGTTAAAGAAAAAAGGAATAATAAAAAAGGAAGATTAGAGTAAAGGACTGAGGGGAGACTACTGGTCCTCCTCACTCAGGCAATCCAATCAGGAAACTCTATGCAGTAGCAATAACTTACTAAGTACACCAATGGGTCCATTAGATACCATCTGCCAGTAGATGGCGGTCTTCATATTAACTGACTTCACCAGACAGGCCCTCCTTTCTACAAGATTGTATTTGTAGGGTTGGTTAGCTTAATGCCTAGGTGCAGTAGGAAGCTACCTGCACATTGTGAGTTGGAGAGCCCTGGGTAAAATCTCCACCTGCTCAAAATTAACTTCTTCACTGACCCTGCCATTTATGTCTAAAATTCAAATTTATCCAACCCTTGCGGTCAGGGGGGCGGGCATGGCAGGCAGGAAGGGGAACTGAGGTGAGTCATTAACACTTTAGCAGGAACTAATATGGTATTTTAACTCAGGAGAGAAAAGACCTTGAAAAAGTATTTTAAAGGACTGGTAAGTTCTAAAAAGAGGATCTGCACAGCTTTGGTTATTTGTTTAGGTAGGGCATTCTATATTGTAAGCTGGAGTAGCATGTAGGCACCTGAGTTACAGCCTTAAAAAAAAAAAAGGTAGGAAGAAAATAAATGGTAGATTGGAGCAGATCAATTTTGCCTGAGATCAGACCTGGTCTCCCCATATTGTTTCCTTCAGCTCCCATCTCACAATGGTAGACTGAGACCCCAAAGTTTTGCTGAAAAGTCCATAAAGCTTCTCACACCTTGGCTGTGTCCAGAGACTAGATAATTCCTTGTCACTCTACTCTGTTGCCCACGGTCCTGGATTCATTTGGACCAGCACTTTTTCATCTCTAGGATGGCCCAAGAAGTGAGGGGACATGACAAAGAGGGATTATTCAAAGAGGGCCAAGACAGTGGGACACTTGAAACTGGTACGGTCCCTGCCCCATGGCACACTGGAGAAGACAGGACCTAGTCAACAAGATACTGTCTTCAAAGACGTCAATGGCTGTCGTGTGAAATGTGTCAGACACATTCTGTGCAAGCCTCCAGGTAGAACCAGATGGGTAGAGAAACTGATCACAATGCAATGTAAGGAAAATTTCACCTTCTGTGATGATGATTATATAATAATAGTAGTCCTAATCATAATAACTCACAAGTGTTGATCCATCACGGTGAAAAACTCATTGTGTTTCACATGCCTGATCTCATTTAATAATTACAGCATTTCTGTGAAGTGGGTGTTATCACAATCACCATTTACAGATGAGGAAACAAAGGTAGAGAGGAGTTAAGTAACATGCTAAGGGTGAACATTTAACCACTGGTGAGGCCCCTCCTTCCTTAGATTGAACGGGCTGACCTGAGAGACAGCAAGTGCCCCCCTACAGCGGCACTGAAGCAGAGGTGGGGGATATTGGGCAGGAATGCTGTCAAGGAGACACATTAGATTCAAGGATCTTAAATGCCCTCCCAACCCTTAGGGCATATGGGTCATTCAGTCATTCACAGACATGCGTAGAGTGCAGGCAGTGTGCTAGGCACGATGAGAGATCATGTAACCAAAAGAAAGAGGGGAAGAAGGGAGTGAGGAGAGGGAGGGGATAGAGGAGAACCTTCTAAGCAGTTAAACAATTAACTTTTTTTTTTTTAGTACAAATGTGAGAGCTATGATCTCATAGAAGTGGAGAAGTGCTATATAATGGGGAATATGATCTAAGCTAAGCAATCAAGGGAGGTGACATTTAAGCTGTGACATAAAAGCTGAGTAAGAGATACTCAGCAAACAAGTAGGGAACAAGGAGGGGAGAGAGTTTCAGGCAGAGGGAACAGCTTATACCAAAGTCCCAAAGCAGAAAGACCTTGGTTCTCTTGAGGCTCAGAAAGGTCAGGGTGGCTGGAGTCAGAGTGGGAAAGGGGAGCGGGTCTGAAATCATATGGCGAAGTAAGCCGGAGGGACCATATGGTGCAAGCAATTATGAGCCATGTTGAGACTTTGTCCTTAGATAAGGGGGTGAGGAGCAGGGTGAGGGAGTTATAGGATTTCGAGCAGGGGAGAAAAATGAAGAGTTCTGTGTTTTCAAAGGCTACTGTAATTGCTTTGTGGACATTGGAATGGAGGGGATGGAGAGAAGATGCTAGGAGACCAGTGAGGAGGTTGGCATAGGAATTGGAAATGGCCCTCTCTCCCAGTGGTTCACAAGGCACCGCCCACACACACCCACTGGTGTGCATCTTCCTGAAGGACAAGGAAACCCAGGAGGGGAAGATGGAAGATAGGCTTGGGACCTACTGTAGGTCTCCACCAGCCCAACCCACCAGCAGCTGTCCCTGCTGGTCAACACGCTTGGTGAGGTTTTCAAATCTGCATTCAGCAATTCCCAGTGTCGAGCAGGGCATGCCTGGGGGCTCTTGCGCACCCTTCTATAATCAAGGACAGCTGTCCTGAGCTGTAGCCCCAAGTGTCCACCTCCCACACTGCCCATTGCTATTGGTTCCTCCCCCACCACCCAGAGGAAGGTGTGGGAAGTTGGGGCTGAAGATAAAGAATTCCAGACAGCAGCTAGGGAGTCAAAGAGAAGGAAAATTCATTCTGCGAAGAAAAGTCCCAAATCAGATAATTATTCTAAATGCACAAAAGAGTTAAGAATGGATGCATATTTCATGCAGATTTGGTGGGAAGAACAAAGGGCTCTGAATGAGGTCTATTGCTGATTTCTCCCCCAACTTACTGGGTGGCTTGGATAAGACTTTTGACCTTTCTCTCTCTGTTTTCCTCACTCTCAAACAGAGATAATAGTATTTGTCACTTTTATCTTTCAAGGATGCTGTAAACCTCAAGCTCACAAGGAAAGTGTTCTGAAAGTTAAAATCTTGATACAGAAGTGAGGCAGTGGTTTGTTAGGACTGAAAATCAGATGGCAGGCTTGGGAAAGAGCCAGGCTTTGCTCCAGCTGCCCATGATGTCATTTAGTGCTTTTCACTGGAAATCAAGACTTCATGTTCTAGTACATCTTAGGGTCTACAGACCAGAAGCACTTTTCTCCCACTTGCCCCACACTTGTCCCTGTTCCCGCAAACCCCCAGATTCTTAAGACTGTGAGCTGAGACCCTGCCGAAGTATCTTCAATCAAGTTATGGAGCAGCTTTCCCTCTTCTCTGCTGAAGTCAGTTAAGAAATCCTTCAAACTCAGTCCGTGACCACCATAAGCCAGTGTTCCAGTGAAGTTTAAGAGGGAGAGGTCTTGAACAATAGGACAGTGAGTGCAGTACAAGTTTTCATTTTGATTTGACTTCTCTAGAAATGATAGAAACCTGACTTCCTTGCTGAAAGCAGCACTCTGTCGTCCCCTGCCCCTTCACCATGGGCACAAGCCCCTGTTGTATTTCTTCAAACACGCACCATGTCTAAACTGTTCCATCCATCTGCTCATTGTCTGCTTCTCCACTAAAAAGAAAGCTTCTGAAGTTGATAACCCAAGTCTGTCTTATTCAATAGACTCAATACTAAGACTATGTCTGACACATACTAAGTGCTCAGTAAATTTTTGATTGAATGAATGAATGGATGATGATTTTTTTTTAATTTGTATATTGCCTGTTATCTGTCTTCACCCACCAGAATAGGTCTGCCAGGATATCCTCAACACCTAAAACCCCAAGCACTTGAAAAGCGTTCTATGAAGGAAGGAAGGAAGGAAGGAAGGAAGGAAGGAAGGAAGGAAGGAAAG
This sequence comes from Neomonachus schauinslandi, assembly GCF_002201575.2. Taxonomy (NCBI): domain Eukaryota; kingdom Metazoa; phylum Chordata; class Mammalia; order Carnivora; family Phocidae; genus Neomonachus; species Neomonachus schauinslandi. The sequence continues at coordinate 98,856,704 of NC_058407.1, read as the reverse complement.
AAGGAAGGAAGGAAGGAAAGAAGGAAGGAAGGGAGGGAGGGAGGGAGGAAGGAAGGAATGCCAGAAATGAATATAGGCTGAGGAGTCCAGAAAGAATTCCTGGAAGAAAGGGAATGTGAGCTGGTCTTAGAAGGGTTAGTCGAGTTTGGATATATCATCATCATGTTAATCTCATTGTTCTGTGAGATCTGATATTAACAACAATGAATTAACATTATCAGAGGGCTTGTGCGGGGGGCATTATTTGGGGCACTTTATCACAATGTTTTATATCCCAGAGAACATATTTGGACCAGCTTATAAGCCAACCTGAAGTAATTTTCTGCATTAAAAAAAAAAACAAAAAACGGGTTTGACACATTCTTGTCGTGGAAGTCAACCATTGTTCCAGTGATGCTCTGAGCAGCTGCAGACCAGAGGAAGCCAGAGGAAGCTCCTCCTGCCTGCTGATTAAGCAGCTGGTGGGCTAACAGAGACCACCCCAGGCCCTGCAGCCATCAGCAGCTGCTTGAGCGGATGGAAATTCTACTGCCCATCGAGTCCAACAGATGAGAACAGAGCAAGTGGACTTGGCCACTGGTATGACCTGTGTTTGTCAGCCCTAACGTGGAGGAAGTTTCTGAGCCCCTAAAGGTCAATCAGTTAGCATGGTTCAGATAAGAACTCTTGGGAGTTGCAGCAAGAACTGTGTGCCTGCCGTCAGGCACTAGGAGGGCCACCCCACCTGCTGGCCTGGGGAGGTCTATCAGCGTGGCTTCGCTACCAACTTGTTTCCATACTTGCTTCAGCCCCTTGCGAGGCTGCAAAGCCAAACTTCTAGATCCGTCGCAGATTGGAGGTGAAGGGAGTCAGAGAGATTATTTGGGCCAAACCCCGTGTCTAAGGGATGAGCCGCTCATTTGATGGAGCCTGGAGGGTCATTGTCGTGCCCCAGGCCACACAGCCAGCTGATGGCAGCTGAAGAGTCAAGCCTCTTCACCCAAGGGCTACTGCTTTTGTGTCATTTTTGGACTAAAGAGGTTTCTGCAGTATTATTATTAGGGGTTCTGTTGCTTTCTCTTTTTTCAAACAGCAGTCATCAGTATGTTATTAACCACACTTATGAATAATGTTATCAAGCAAGTCTATGTCAGACTTAGTGCTAAGGGTTTTATTTAAAGTTAACATTAACACTCATGATAATATGCTTTTGTTTATTCAGAAAGATGGAAGTTTCAGGGTGGAAGAATATCTACTAAGTGAACTAACTACCTTGTAGAAATTATAACCTTGCTATAATTTAAAATGTAGTTAATGACTCTCAACACAAAAAAACAGACCAGACACAATGGAGTTTTTCTTGGGAGGTAGCACGATAGAATAGAAGATTCTAGGGCTTTGGAAGCAGAAGACTTGTGTTCTAATCTAGATTCTAGACTCCATTGTCTTCTATATGGATGACCTCAGGCACGTTGCTTAACCTCTCTGAGTTTTGGGTCCCTCATCTTTCAATCGAGGATAATCAAGCGGATGCCATATGCTTTTTACCATGTGACCCTACCGCCCTGGCCACGAAAACTTCCATCAGTGATGGCCTTTTGCTGTCTTCTGTAGAATGTAGGCTGCGAGTCTCACCAATGGGAATGTCCAGATGGGAGAGTCGATAAGCCCTCATAGCTCCTGACAGGACATGTGAATGAGAGATACTCTTCGAGGATCCAGAGAGTGACATGATCCAGAAGCCTAGAGATAGAGAGAGGGAGGCATAGAAGCCATTAGTAAACAGAAACATCATGGCCAGAAAAGAGGAATGGAAAGAGGATCAGTCATGTGGTGGCAGTGCTGATGATAACTAGTTAAGGGGGTCCAGAGGCATTTGCAAAGAGAAAACAGTAATGGAGGCCATGAGGCAGGAAAAGCCACAGATAGGCAGGCCATGAGGAAGATGGGAAGGGAATGGGGGCACCTGGGTGGCTCAGTCGTTAAGCGTCTGCCTTCAGCTCAGGTCATGATCCCAGGGTCCTGGGATCGAGCCCTGCATCGGGCTCCCTGCTCAGCGGGAAGCCTGCTTCTCCCTCTCCCTCTGCCTGCCGCTCCCCCTGCTTGCGCTCATTCTCTCTCTCTCTCTGTCAAATAAATAAATAAAATCTTAAAAAAAAAAATGATGGGAAGGGAATGAATCGCAGCCATGCACAGCAGTGGGAGAGGTGGGCCAGCACGCACGGAAGAGGGCCCTCCACAGAGGGAGAGTTCCTGAGTTGCTCTAGGGTCCCTTCGGCTGCTGGGGCCTCCATGGCCTCCTCAGGCAGCTGTGGCCCCACCAATCTCAGCATAGTCTGGCCGCTGCTTTTTAAAACAAGTTCCGGGTATCTTGTAGAGACAGAGAAAAAAAATAAAATGTGGCCTTTCCCCTCAGGGAGTGCTTCATCTCGTTCTCATAAAAGTAGAGCTAATCCAGAACACACAAAATCAAGGCTGGTAGCTAAACCCACAGGCTTCGTAACTGAGCCAAAATGGACTTCACTCCTAGCTCTGCCATGTGCCGATGGTGCAAGCTGGGGAGAAGTGTGTGACTCCTGCAGGGCTCCCCATGTTCCTCTGCAGCACGGGGCTGGGCAGCTTCCATCAACGGGCATCTCCTCCATGAGAGCCCCATCCCGTCCCTACTGTCCTACTTCCCTGCCTTCAGCCTGCGGTCCTGCTGGGACGCCGCTCGCCTCTGCTCTGGGAGACGTGGGGAAAGCCAAGGGAGAGAAGATCGGAAAAACAGGTCAAGAAAGGCTGCCCCCAGTTATCACAGGGGAGGAGGACCCAGAGCCCAACTGCATCCACAGAGACTCACAGCAGTCCCCCACCCCCCCGGGGACCCATTGGCCTCAGGCCACCGTAAGCCGCGCCTTGCCCTCCCCGGCACCGGGCCTCTGCGAGCAGCCTCTCCGTACTGGAGAGGGACCGAGGGACAGGGACGGACGCTCCAGCTGCAGGCAAGTTCCTAGAAAGTCCACTGAAATGGATGTCATTCCTTTGCTGTGAGTAATCAGCCCAACAAAGCCCACTGGTATTTCCGAGTCCGTTCCCAGTGCCCAGAGCCCGGCCCCGCCGCACAGCCACGGCAAGGAGTGGAATGCAGCTCGCCAGCACTTTGTCCTGGATTTCGCCTTCGGGAAAGGCTCCTGGCCCGGAAGTGGAGAGGCACCCTGAAGGTCACTCCCATCCATGCTCGACCTCTGGGCCTGAGTATTTTAAGACATGGGTATTTGGGGACCCCTTTTAAGCCATCCGAGTACGGGGACCAGGGGAGAGCAAGGGTGGGGACAGGAAAATGATGGTCCTCATCTCCTTGATCTTCCACTGAAAGGGGCTTCAAGAGAGAGCCGGGCAGAGAAAGGGCAGCTCGGCCTCACAGAGGGGTCTCTGCCCTCCCCAACCCCCCCCCCCACCTTTCTCCTTCCTCTTCCTTCTTTGGTGTCCTGGATAGGCCCTCCCTGCATTCCTCCATTTCCAGGCCACTCATCAGAAGTCCGTGGCAGCCACCATCCCTGGCTGCAACCAGCTGCAGAGCTGGCCCTGATTCTCTGAGGGGTGGCAGCAGGGGCTCCCCTAACTGAGAGCCCGGGGGCCCGGGGGCCTGGGGGCCTGGGGAGGTGGCATCCCCCTGACTTTTGCCTTAGCTCATTCAGTAGTCACAGCGACCCCACCCAGAGGTGTTATTACCCATCTTTACCACCGAGGAAACTGAGGCACAGCAAAATTAAATGGCTAGCTCAAGCCCCCACAGCCCGTCTTTCCACTGCCTGGACAAACCACCTGCAAACTCCAGGCCGATTTTAAAAAGACAGCAGCTCTGAGGGCTCCCTGTTCCTCAACCAACCCCCATCCAAAATGAAAGAATGGCACCCACACAGGCCACAAGCCACAGCTCACTGCCCTGCAGCTCCAGCAGGGAAACTCTAAAGTGTCCTCTCCCAAATGGGGCTGCTTGCCTCTCAGCAGAATTTTCAGGCAGGCATTAACGCTTGCCCGAGCCAGCTCCTGGGTGGGAGCATTTCTTCTGCACGCACAGCCTGCTGCAACTTCCCAGCTTCCCCAGGGTGTAAGCAATAGCCCTGGAGGGAGCTGGGAGAGGGGAGCGGGGTCCAGGGGCCAGTGCCCCTCAAACCTGGCATCCTTGTAAACATCCTGATCGTTTTGGATTTACCAGCTCAGAAAAGAAGATTCTTGTAAGCACACAGTTGCCTGTGGTCAGGGGGATGATCTCAAACCGCTTCTAGTTCCTGGGCCAGCAGCCAGCTGCCTTGGATGGTCAGAAGGTGAAATTTGAATGCTGGTGAATGGGGGAGCGGAAGTTCAGCAAGGCTGAGTTAAGCCCATTCATGAAAAAGATCTAGTCTCACTTCCTTATTGCCAGGAGTTGTGTGTGGAGGGTGTGTATGCACACTGCTGTCTCACTTCTTCCCCACCTTACCCCTTCCTCCCTTCCTTCCTCCCTCCCTCCCTCCCTTCCTTCCTTCCTCCTTCCCTCCCTCCCTCCCTTCCTTCCTTTCTTCCTCCCTTCCTTCCTTCCTTTCTCCCTTCCTTCCTCCCTTCCTTCCTCTCTTTCTCTCTCTCTCTGTCTCCCTTTCTTTCCCTCTCCCTTCCTCTTTGCTTTCCTTTCTCTCTCTCTCTCTTTCTTTCTTTCCTCTCTCCACAAATATCTAAAGTTCATCCTCAGGAAACTGCCAAAGAATGTGTAACTGGTCTGTGGTTTGCTGAAAAAAGGAAAGAAAGGAAGAAAGAGAAAAGAAAGATTCATAGGAAGGCAATACCCTCTCCCTCCCTAAAAACTCCTCTCTCTTACACACACACACACACACACACACTCACACACGCAGACGCGTGTGCATGCCCATGGCATTCAGTAGCACGAGTGTGAAAGGTTGAGTCAGATATGCAGCCTGCCCTCTGGTTCCCAGGTCCTGCTGCACCTCCACACACACACACCCCAGCCCTGCTGTTCTCCGTCCCAGTCCCTGTGGCTTGAGATGGTACAGTCAGCCCTGGATGGAAGGCCAGCACCATCAGAAGTGGAACAGGAGGGGCTCAAGGCTGACCCATGGGAACTTTTCTGAGGTTTAACTCAAGACTTCCCCTTTGGGGAGAAATTCACTACTGTTGAGTTAGGCCCCACATCAGCAGGTCACATGGCACCTCTGGCAGGGCGTGCCCACCGCCAGTGGTATGATTTCTAAGCTTTCAGAAGGCCACTGTGGAGCTGTGAAACCTGAGGCCAGTTAACCTCCAGGAACGTCAGTCTCCCTATCTGTAAAATGGGGTGATGACTATTGTGTCGTCCTCATGGAACGCCAGTGCAGGGGTTAAGGTGACATACACAGGGGGCTTACCAGCTCGGTGTGTGGGGAACGGGGAATGCCGTGTTGTTGCCGAACACCCGTGAGACAGGGAGCTCGCTATTCCTCGAGGCTACCTGTTCCCTTTTCCAGCCCCACCGTAAAGACAGCACCGACTTTGCTGGGCCTTTTGTGTCTTCAGAGACACGAAGGCGCCTCCTTTACCTTGAGAAATAGAAACTGGCATGACAACCCAGAAAATATACCTGCCCAGCTCAGCTTGACCACTCCCTGACTTGCTGGAGCCTCACAACCATTCCCATGAGAAAGAAGATGTATCTCAGGTCAGGGGATGAAGCCAAAGTGCCCAAAATGATTAATTGGTTCAGGGAGATTTTAAGTGCCCACCAGCTTTTCATTGTTTCTCCCCGCCTCGAGCCAAGAAGTGCTTACTGGGCACCCACAATGATTTCCGAGTAATCTGGGAGGAGGTGCACCTGTCCCCACAGCGGAGGCTGCCTCCATGGCTGCAGCAGGTGGAAGAACACTTAGGTACTTTCCCCGCCTGTAAGCGACATCCCCTGTGCGGCTGGTGCCCCATGAAATGTCATTCTCGCTGATCCTGCACATTGGTAAGGCAGTGTCGTGACAGTCACTCTTCAGGGAGTCCTCCCGAGGAGGGAACAAAGTCATCTGGAGAGGTTAATACCTTCTCTCCATTTTACAGCCAGAAAACTGAGGCCCAGAGAGATCCTGGTGGTGGTTGGAAGCTGCCGCGGTTCTCCAAGCTGCTGGGCCTGCCGCGCAGGTGGTTTCCCCGACAGGTGCAGATGGCACAGGGTGCTGTTTTTATTCCCTCCTGTCCCCACTTATTCTTCAATGAGCTGGGCAGGAGCTCCCAACCACCCCGCAAGTCCCCTCCAGGAAATGAGCCACCCCACACCCCCATCCTGGGTGTGATCTGACCCTAGGTTTGGCCGCACAATTAACATCATTGAGTGCTTCCTAGAAGCCTAGGGGGCGGACACTCCAAGCCTACAGACCCCCCGGGGCGGGGAAGGAGGGGTTCCCAACTAAGGGATCTCTCTCAGCGCCTTCATTTCCTTCCCCCTGTCCTCCCCTCCCCCGTGTCCCCAAGCCACCCATTGATAGTGAAAGAGAGGAAACATCTGCTCCGGGTTCAGCTCCTCTGCCCTCGGGTCAGAGCGACTTATAGGAAGAGATGGTTGGAGGGATTGCAACCTTGAAATAAACCAACGGCTCAGTTGCAGCGCGCCCCCGCCCTGTATCCTCTCCCCCCACCGTCACCCTCCCAGCAACAAACCCCACCTCTGACCCCCACCCCTGCCACCACCCAGCACACAGCTGCTGCCACCACTTCCAGAAACCAGAGACCTCCGTAGTCGGAGTGGGGGCTCCAGGACGTCTCCGATGGTCACAGAGCCAGGGTGGGACGTCACTAGACACTCTTCCAAAACTCCCTAAATACGGTCTTCCCCCAACGGTCTTCTTCGTTCCCCTCCGCCCTCTCTAATCACACTGACCGATCTCTTGTGGATCATTCACTCTGTGCCAGGCACTGACACAAATGATTTTATTTCATCATCGTAATGGCCCTTCTTACAGATGCCAGAGCGAAAGCACAGAAAGGTGCAGTCACTGGACCAATGTCACACAGCTGTGAAGGGGCAGAGTTCAGATGCAAACCCTACCGGACTCCAAAGCTTATGTTTTCAGCCTCTACACCAAGCTGTCTCATGAGTGCCCCCAAATCCTTTTTTTTCCTCCCACTAGACCCACCAGTATTCAGGCACCATCCACCATCTTGAAACAACTGGTATTCGGCTGCCATCCTTTGGAATGCTCCACTGGCTCGTTTCATTCATGTTCGAAGTGAGGACTCGAAATCTACCATGTGGTCAGCATGTGCTCCGTATTGAGGAAGAACAAAATACTTTAAACACCATTCCTAACTTCCACGAGCTGTGTGGCTGTTGGGGAGCAATGATAAATGGAGCGGTGCAGAAACTAAATGTTCCCAGACCTTCGGGGAGGCGTGGGGGAGGGGGGGCTACCTGGTTAGCTCAGGCCTGTTCTCTCCCTCCTGTCTCCCAGTTCTCTTTGTGGCTTCGGAAAATAAATGCATGCTGAGCACCACAGGATGAGGGGTGTGACGTGAAGGTGCTTCAGAGACAGAGGAGGTCCCAGGCGCTGTTTGGTGAGGTGCGGCCTGGGCACGGTGTGGACCGTCAGCAGGCCCCCCCACCCCCCAGCCCCCGGATCATGGCTGGTGACCATCTAGAGCCAAAAGGAGGACAGAAGCAAATGTCTGGTGCCAGTTAAGGAGGCCGTAAATCCAAGAGACACTGGGGAAGGCGGGCAGTAGGCCACGGAAGTTGCGGTTTCTAAGCAGAGGGGACATTACAAGCGGATGTTGGGCCTTGTTGGGGGAGGGGGCCTGAGTGACCGGTGAGGGACTAGCCTTGATCCTGCAGGCCATGGAGAGGTCATGACTCCCACCGTGCGTCCTGAGGTGGTGTTTGGAAAAGCAGAGGGAGGTGGGGGGTCTTCGTGGCTATGCTGTGGCCACAGCATTCCGGACATGGGCCTGCTGCTTCCGGGCGTGAGAGAAAGCAGCCAGGAAGACCTCTGGGGGTGGGCAGACCTGGCTTTGAAGCCCAGCTTCGCGGTGACCAGCAGCGTGAGCCCACACAAGTTGTCTTAACCCACCGAACCGTGGTTCTGTTATCTATAGGATGACCATACTAATACCTACTCCACAGTGTTGTGGTGAGAAGTCAATGAAACATATGCGTGAAGAATTTCACACGGTGCTTGACATAGGCGAACATCCCCAGATTGGCAACGATTGTGTTCTCCTGTCTCAGTGTCTGGGTGATCGTGCCAGTTCATTCCTTGGTTGGAAAGCATGAAAATGTGACTGAGTGTTTATAGACTATCTCTCTGTTCTTAAGACAGCGCCTGAGAAAATGCCCCCATCTTCAGCAATGTCGTGCTGGTGGTGAGGTGGTCTCGCTCCAACAGAGAAGTTTCAAGCAGCTTGATCAATAACCAGCATTGTGCTAGAAACCTGCATAATGCTGGACACACACACACACACACACACACACACACAGCCTCAAAAAATAACTTATGTGATGCATGAATGAATCCCTTACATACGTGGAAAGAGAACATCTTTCAAGAGCGTACTGAGTGGATGGTACATACATGAACAAACATACAACATTTACCCACCTACTCTGCCCCCAGGAATTTGGAAATGGGGGGAATAAAACTCTCAGAGAGGAAAACCATGACGTGACCTACACTGCATCAGAGCAGAGCTTGTGATTACCTTCAAGAGAGAATGATTCTCAAAGCATCCAGCCTTCACTGGAATGTATTTGGAGGGCTATCTACAGAAAAGAAGGTCAGTCCTAAGGGGGAGGTAGGTCAACCATAGAAACAACAGGAAAAGGGGCCCTAAAGAGGAAATCCAGAGCACGGGCCTGGAGAGAGAGTATCCTGGTCCTAAAGGCAGCTTTGTCTTTCTTGTAGCAATGGACACATCAAATTATGGTCACATGATACCCTTTAACATTTTAACCTTACAACTAACCTCTGTGTTTTCATTTTATGCTCACCAAGCAGCCATATGACTAACCTGACTTCCAGAGTACTTTATCCTCAAGAAGAGAATGGATGGTAGCTCATCAGCAGTTCCATTTAGATGTCCACAGCTGTCCCTGTCAGGCTGAGTCAGGCCCATCACCCTGGGACCCTGCAAGGTCCAGTGTTTGGGCAGGAGGCTGGAGAGCCTGATGCCCACCAGCGTCACGCCACCTCTAGCTTGTCTTCCCAGGAAGCCCTGCCTTCCCTGCCCCTTCCTATGGAGCTTTCAGACTACATATCCCTATTTCAAAATACATCAGAATACATCAAAACCTGGGGCGCCTGGGTGGCTCAGTCGTTAAGCGTCTGCCTTCGGCTCGGGTCATGATCCCGGGGTCCTGGGATCGAGCCCCACATCGGGCTCCCTGCTCGGCGGGAAGCCTGCTTCTCCCTCTCCCACTCCCCCTGCTTGTGTTGCTTCTCTCGCTGTATCTCTCTCTGTCAAATAAATAAATAAAATCTTAAAAAAAAAAAAAAGAATACATCAAAACCGTGCAAGTTAGGGAGGTGTTTGTATGCCCATTTTTATAAGCAAGGAAATAGAGACTCCAAAGCGTTCATTAACTTGCCCAAGGGCCCTCAACTTAGTAAACCAGTCTGGATTCCAAATTTGCTCTGACTCTAAAGTTTGTGTCTTTCCATTACACCATGCCACCCTGCCTTTGAGGACTTTCCTCTCCAGCATGTCTCTAAGGAAGACACCGTGGGGGGCAATCTGGCTGGCTCAGTCATTAGAGCATGATCTCGGGGTCGTGAGTTCAAGCCCAGCATAGGGTGTAGAGCTTACTTTAAATATTTTTTTAAAATAATTTTTAAAAAGCAAGAAAAAGTGTATCGTGGGTAAGGTGGGAGAGAGAGATCAGATAGTCCCGTGTCTGAGGCTCCCTCTGTGACGGGTTACCTTCTTCACTTCCAGTCGGGGAGGAACTCAGTGTTTATGGCTATCCAGCTGCTTCTGCAACTGCCCAGCAAGGAGACCAGGAGGCAATGCACAATGGCAGCCCCTTCCCTTTTACGCCCACCACTCCACCCCTCAGTCACTCCCAATTCCCCTGAGCCCCTTCCAGGTGGATGAATGACTCCATGCAGGGAGGACAGGATTAGTATTTCATCCCTTTCTCCCAGAATCCTGTCTTACCAATTCACTTCCATTCTGCCCCACCTTAAGACATAGAACTCTATCAAACGTTGGAGGTCACCTATGGGTCTCTCCCCAACCCTGTTGAACTCTCTTACTCTCAAAAGTAACTTGCTTTTAAAAATAGCTTTGCCATTCACAAATGGATATTTCCCTAAGTAACATATTGTTCCTTTCTTTAAAAATCAGGAGAGGGGCACCTGGGTGGCTCAGTCGGTTAAGCATCAGATTCAGTTCAGATCATGATCTCAGTCCTGGGATCAAGCCCCCCGTCAGGCTCTGAGCTCTGAGGGGAGTCTGCTTCTCCCTCTCCCTCTGCCCCACCCCCACTCGTTGTCTCTTTCAAATAAATAAGTAAAATATTTTTAAAAATTTTTTAAAAATCAGGGTAGGGGCATCTGGCTGGCTCAGTTGGTTAAGCGTCTGCCTTCAGCTCAGGTCATGATCCTGGACCCACATCAGGCTCCCTGCTCAATGGAGAGCCTGCTTCTCCCTCTGCCCCTCCCCCACTCATGCTCTCTCTTTCTCTCTCTCTCTCTCGTTCTATCTCAAATTAATTAATTAATCTTTTTAAAAAATCAGGATAGATGAGATGTAATTTGCATGCAGTAAAATTCACCCTTTTTAGGTTTAGCATTCTATGAATTTTGATAAACCTCATTGTGTATCCATTACCACAGGCCAAATGTAGACCACTTTTATCACCCCAAAAGTACCTTGTGTTCCTTTATGGACAGTTCCCTCCCCACCACCTAGGTCTTGGCAACTGCTGATTTGTTTTCTACTCTCATAATTTTGTCTTTTCCAGAATGTCAAATAAAGTGGAATCATAGAGGATGTAAACTTTGACTCTGGCTTTTCTTGCTTGGCGTAACGCTTTTGAACGTTATACTTATCGAGACCTCATTCCTTTTTACTGCTGAGTAGTATTCGAACGTATCACAGTTTGCTTTTCTATCCACCACTGATCATTTGGGTTGTTCCCAGTTTTTGACAATTAGGAGTAAAGCTACTATAACATTTGTGCCCAAGTTTTTGTGTGAACAGAGCTTTTCATGTCTCTTGGGTATGCCCAAGGCTGGGATTGTTGGATCAGATGGCAAATACATGTTTAATTTTGTAAGAAATGGCCAAACTATTTCCTAAACTCGCTGTACCCACTTTGCGTTGCTACTAACAATATGTAAGAGTTCTAGTTGCCACCATTTCTTATTATGAGTTTTCATTTAAATTTTCTTTTGAATTTGAATATTCCTAATGACTAATGAACTTGAACACTTTGTTTCATGTGCTTTTGTACAACTTGTATCCCTTCCTTCGGAAAGTATTTGTTGGACTCTTCTGTGCCTACTCTTTCATTGGGTGGTTGTTTTTTAATTATTGTATATGAGATGAACATTTTTTCTATATTCTGGATACCAATACTTTATCAAATATATATATTGCAAATATTTTCCCTCAGTCTGTGAATTGTATTTTTATTATCCTAATGGTATCTTTCAAAGAACTGAAGTTTTTATTTTTGATGAAGTCCACTTTGTCAATTTTTTTTCTTTTATGATGAATCCTCTTTGTGTCCTCTTTGCATAACCTAAAGTCACAAAAATTTTCTCCTTTTTTATTCTAGAAGTTTTAGGTTTAAGTGTATGATACATTTTGGGGTAGTTTTTATTTATGGTGTAGGGTATGAATCAAGGTTTATTCTATTTTTCATACAGATGCCAACATTTTCCAACACCACTTATTGAAAAGTCTATCCTTAAAAAAAAGAAAGAAAAGTCTATCCTTTCCATATAAATGGAATCAGACTGTATGTATTCTTCATTTTTTTTTTTTACTACAATAATTTTGAGGTCCATCCATTAGATCCAACTAATCCCTTTAACTACTGTATAGTATTCCTTGTATATGTATACCAGTTTTTATCATTCGATTCTTGGTTAACATATAGATATTGATATATAGATCATTTATAGGTTTCAGCTACCCCAAACTATGTTTCTACGAACATTCTTGTACATGTCTAATAGTTTATGTGTATAGTTTATGTGTATAAGAATTTCTCCAAGGTTTGAACTTATGAGTGGAATTGCTAGGTCCCTGAGCATATGAATTTTCATCTTTGCTAGATAAGACCAAGCTGTTATCCAAAGTGATTGGAGTGGGGCACCCGGGTGGCTCAGTCGATTAAGCATCTGACTCTTGATTTCAGCTTAGGTCATGATCTTGGGGTCGTGGGATCAAGCCCTGTGTCAGGCTCTGCACTCAGCAGGGAGTCCGCTTGAGATTCTCTCCCTCTCTCTCTGCCCCTTCTCCCCCTCTAAAATAAATAAGTCTTTAAAAAACAACAACAGCAAAGTAACTGGACCAGTTTTCACCCTCAGCACCAGTGCTTGAGAGTTTTCACTGTCCCGCATTTACAACACATGGTATTGTCAGACTTTTTAACTTAAAATTGTACCTCACTGTTAGTCAGGATATTAGTGAGGCTAAACATTCTTTCTTATACTTTTGACCACTCAGCTTTTCCTTTGCTATAAAATGCCTGTTTGTGGGGACGCCTGGGTGGCTCAGTCAGTTAAGCGCCTGCTTTCAGCTCAGGTCATGATCCCAGGGTCCTGGGATCGAGCCCCTCATCGGGCTCCCAGCTCAGCGGGAAGCCTGCTTCTCCCTCTGCCTGCTGCTCCCCCTGCTTGTGCTCTCACTTTCTCCTCCTCTCTCTCTCTCTCTCTCTCTGACAAATAGATAAATAAAATCTTTAAGAGAATAATAAGTAATAAAATGCCTGTTTGTGTCTTTTGCTCATTTTTCTAACTTGTGTTTTTCTTAATAATTTAATGAATTCTTTATATATTCTGAATACTAATCTTTTTTGTTGTATAGGCATCATCTCTTACAGTGTGTACCTTTTTGTTTTTTAACGGCGATTTTTGATAATCAAAGTTCTTCATTTTAACATGGTCAAAATTATCACTCTATTCTTCTTTGTCGTTTTGCTTTTTGTACTTTGTTTATGAAGTATTTCCATATCCTAAATTCATAAAATTTCCAGCATTTTCTTGTGAAAGATTTAACATTTTGATTTTCACATTTAAATTTTTAATTCATCTGAAATGTATGTGCATTTCAGTGTAAAATACAGAAAATTTCATGTGGATAACCAGTTATCCCAACACCATTTATTGGATAATCTATTACTTTCACACTGAATTTCAATGGCAGCTCTGTGACATATAGGGTTTCTAAATATGTATGAATTTGTTTCTGGGCTTTGTCCTGTTCCATTGCCCTATTTGTCTGTCCCTTCATCGGTACCCAACTAAGTACCATCACTTCTTATAAGTCTTGATATCTAAAAGGATAAGTTCCTCACTTTGACTCTTCAGGAGTTTCTCAGCTATTGTTAGTCTCTTGTGCTTCAAATGAGTTTTCGAATCAGGTGGCCACATCCTTTGAGAGAGAAAAAATCCCCACCTATTGGGATTTTTATTGTAATTCCACTGAATCTAAAAATAAATCAAAACGAGGAGCATCTACACTACACTACGCTATTGCATCTTCCTACCCAGAGCCATGGCTTGTCTCTTCATTTTACTTAGGTATTCTAAATGAAGTTTGATAACTTTTCATATTTTTCCTCGTAAAAGTCTTGCACATCTGTTAAATATATTCCTGAGTATCTTGTTTTTTGTTGCTCTGTGTTATCTTTTTTAAATTAAATTTCCTGGGTTTTGATGGTGCATAAACATCAACTCTTGTATAGCAATCTGTTATCTGGCAACTTTGATAAACTTCACTATTCATCCTAGTAATTTGTCTGAAGGACAATTTAGGTTTTCTATGTAAACTGTCATATAATCTTCAAATATGACAGTTTTGTTTCTCTCCTTTCCATTCTTTATAACTTTCATTTCTTTTTCTTTCATATTGGACTGGCTAGGACTCATGACAACATTGAATAAAAGTCATGAGAAAATAGCCTTGGCTTTTTGCTGAACCCAAAAGGAAATTTTTAAATATTTTATTATTATTATTTGTGTGTGTGTGTGTGTGTGTACGCACAAGCTCACACATCCTTGAGTGTGCTAAAAAAAAAAGCACCTTATCAGGTTAAGGAAGTCACCTTTGATTCCTAGTTAGGCAAGGACTAGGACTTTTATCATAAAGCAAATATTGAATGTAATCAAACACTTTCTGTCTCTATTGAGATGCTCATATGGTTTTTCTTCTTTTAATGAGCTGTTATGTAGCAAACTAAATTTAGTGATTTTTCTAAATCTAGAGAACTAAATTAAATTTGCATTCGTGAAATGAATCCAACTTGATCATAACTTATCTGTTTTCTATGTGGCTTGTGTCGATATGATAATGCTGTGTTTAGGATTTTTATATCTATGTTCACAGTGAAATGGTTCTGTGACTTTTTTTTCTCTGACAGCTATGTTTCATTTTGGTATCAAGATTATATTGGCCTCATAGAATATCTTAAGAAATAAATGTTTCCTTTTCTTCTACTCTATAGAAGGATTAAAATAATATTGGAATTATCTTTTTCTCTATTGCTTGGCATACTCATAAAAAATCATCTGGAATTGATATTTTCTATGTAAAGATATTGTTAACTATTCATTACCCAGATTTAATGGTTTTCCATTTTCTCTTGAGTCCATTTTGGCAATTAATATTTTGCCAGTAATTTGTCCTTTTCATTTAGGTTTTCAAATTTATTGCCAATAAATGACTTATAATAGTTTCCCATATTTTCATTCATGCCTGCATCAGTAGTAAATTAGATTCCAAGGGCTGCTATAACAAAATACCCGAAACTGGGTGGCTTAAAACAACAGAAATTTATTATTTCAAAGTTCTGAAGCCTAGAAACCTGAAATCAAGGGATTACCAGAATCGATTTCTTTTGAGGGCTCTGAAGGAGAATCTGTTTTGTGCCTCTCTTCTAGTTTCTAATGATGGTTAGCAATTTGGGACATTCCTTGACTTGTAGACACATCACTCCAATCTCTGCCTTCATCTTTACGTGGTGCTCTTCCTGTCTATGTCTGTGTCTCTTCCCTTCTTTTAAGGACACCAATCACAGTGGATTAGAGCCCACTCTAATGACTGCATCTTAACTTAATTACAGCTGTAAAGACCCTATTTCCTAACAAAGTTACATTCCTGGGTACTGGGGGGTTAAACATATTTTGGGGGGTACATAGTTCAACCCATAGCAAGTAGTCAATCTTTCTCATTTCTAATGTTGCTGTTTGTGCTTTTTCTCTTTATTTCTTAGTCATTCTTGCTGGCAGTTCTCAATTTAATCAATCTTTTTAAAAAAGCATCTTTAAGCTTTGTTAATCCTATTTTATCTTTTTGTTTGTTTTGTTAATTCTATTCTTTATTAATTGTCCCTTCTCTTTTTTAAAAGATTATTCTTTTCTTTTCTTTTTTTTTTACTTTTTGTTTATTTTTTAGTTTTTATTTATTTATTTGAGAGAGAGAGCACGAGAGACAGAGCACGAGCGGAGGGGAAGGGGCAGAGGGAGAGGAAGAAGCAGGCTCCCCACTGAGTGGAGAGCCCGATGCGGGGCTCAATCCCAGGACCCTGAGGTCATGACCAGAGCCAAAGGCAGACACTTAAACTACTGAGCCACGCATGCACCCCTATTCTAATTTTTTTTAATTTGGATGTTTACCTTGTTGCTATTCAGACTTTCTTCTTTCCTAGTATATAAGCATATGAGCTGTATATTTTCCTCTAACCAATTTCTAACCACCTTTAAGTTTATTCCCTACATTTTAAGTTTATTCCTTACATTTTAATATGCAATATTATCCTTATCAATCAATGTTAAGCATTTTCTAATTTCCATTATGATTTATTCTTTGAGCCTAGAGTTCTTTAGAAGTATGTCTTTAAATTTCCAAGCATAGAATTATTTTTTTGTTTTCGCTTTGTTTTTGATTACTTACTTGATTTAGTTATACTCATGTATGCAATCTATAAGATACTGACACTTCCTGAGACTTCCTTTATGCCATAGAATGTGGACGATTTTCTTAAATATTCCAAGCATGCTTGAAAAACATGTCTCTTTTCCATTTCTTAGGTATAATACAATTCTGTATACATCCATTAGATCAAGGTTGTTAATTGTGTTATCCAAATCTATATTTTTGTACTTTCTTGTTTCTTGATCTATCAAATATTGAGAGGGAATTATATATATATATATTTAAGATTTTATTTATTTATTTGACAGAGAAAGAGATAGCGAGAGAGGGAACACAAGCAAGAGGATCTGGAGAGGGAGAAGCAGGCTTCCCGCTGAGCGGGGAGCCCGACGCGGGCTCGATCCCACGACCCTGAGATCATGACCTAGTCAAAGGCAGATGCCCAACGACTGAGCCACACAGGTGCCCCTGTTTGGGAATTTTAAAGCTACCTACTCTGATGTAGATTTGTCAGTTTCTCACTGTGGTTCTTACAGTTTTGTTTTATATGTTTTGAAGCTATGTTACTGGTTACATATGAGTTTAAGCCTGATATATCTTTCTTGTAAATTGAACTTTTAAAAATAAAAGATTTATTTAGGGGTGCCCAGGTGGCTCAGTCGGTTAAGTGCTTTCAGCTCAGGCTCAGGTCATGATCCTAGGGTCCTGGGATCAAACCCCACAATCCCATGCTCATCAGGGAGTCTGCTTCTCCCTCTCCCTCTGCCTGCCACTCTGCTTGCTTGCACTCTCTTTTTCTCTCTCTGTCTTGAGAGAGAGTGAGAGAGAGCATGAGCAGGGAGAGGGGCAGAGGGAAAGGGACAAACAGACTCCCTGCCGAGTGAGGAGTCCAGTTCTGGGTTTGATCCCAAGACCCTGAGATCACGACCTGAGCCAAAATTTAGAGTCAGTCGCTTAACTGACTAAGCCACCCAGGCACCCCATAAATTGAACTTTTTATCATTATGTAATATCTCTCTTTATGTCTAATAAAGTTTTTTTGCCTTATAGTAAATTTTGTCTGATATTAATATAATTATAGAGCTTCCTCTTTTATTATTCTTTGTCAAGTATATCTTTTCCCATGCTTTTTTTCACCCTTTTAGTATCTTCATGTTTGAATTGTATCTCTTGAGAAAAGCATAAATCAGATATTTAAATCCAGTCTAACCTTAGTTGCCCCTTCACAGCAGAGTTTAGTCTAATAATCATTCCATTTCTTTACATGGGAGAGTTTAGCTCATTCACATTTATTATTTCTACCATATTGTTCTTTGTTTTCCCCCTCTCTTTTTTGCCTTTTTTAAAATAAGTTTTTCTATTTTTTTTAAAGATTTTATTTATTCAAGAGAGGGTGGGGGAGATGGAGAAGCAGACTCCCCACTTGAGCAGGGAGCCTGATGTAGGGCTCTGTCCCAGAACCCTGGGATCATGACCTGAGCCAAAGTCAGATGCTCAACTGACTGAGTCAGGTGCTCAACTGACTACCCAGGTGCCCCCTTTTTTGCCTTTTTTAATTAAAAAAAATTTTGCTCCATTTCTCTTTATATTAGTTTGAAAGCTACACTCTTTTGTTTCTATTCTTTAAGCAGTTATTTAACTTAAAATCAAAAGTTAATATTTTTACTTATCTCCTGATCAATATACAGACCTGTATATTGTTTCAACTCTAGTTGTTATGCCTCGGTCCTACTTCTATGCCTTTTTGGCCTATTTTAGTTATGTTTTTTAAATCCCACAAATTGTTCATTATTATTGCTGCTTTGTTCAATGTTTAGTCTTACCCGTGTGTTCATCCTTTTCTTCAGTCTCTATTCCTTTTTGCATCTCAGTTCTTCCTTCTGGGATCATTCCTTCTTCCTGAAATATATCCTAGCCCAAAAGTCCCTTTAGTGAGCATCTATGTGTAGTAAACTCAGGTAGTTTTTGTTTGTTGAAACTATCTTTATTTTATCCATTTTTTAAAGATTTTATTTATGGGGCACCTGGGTTAAGCATTTGTCTTCAGCTCAGGTCATGATCCTAGGGCCCTGGGATCGAGCCCCGTGTCAGGCTCCTTGCTCACTGGGGAGCCTGCTTCTCCCTCTCCCTCTGCCTGCTGCTCCCCCTGCTTCTGCTCTTTCTCTCTCTCTCTCTCTGTCAAAGAAACAAATAAAGTCTTTTAAAAAATAAAAATAAATATTTTATTTATTTTTTTATTTTAGAGAGACAGCGAGCACAGGTGAGTGGGGGGGAGGGGCAAAGGGAGAGAGAGAACCCCAAGCAGATGCTGCACTGAGCACAGAGCCCAACGTGGAGTTGGATCCCACAACTCTGAGATCATGACCTGAGCCGAAATCAAAAGTCAGGTACTCAAACAACTGAGCCACCCAGGTGCCCCTATTTTATCCATTTTTGAAAGATTATTTTGCAAGGTGTATATATCTATATGTATATCTTTATCTATATATCTAGATTGAGAGAACTTTTCTCTCAGCACATAGAAGCTTTCTTAGCTTCCTTTGTTTCTGCTAAAAAGACATCCTCTAGCTATTAATACTCTTTTCCTTCTTGCTATTAACCTCTTCTCTTTGTCTTTGGTATTTTGTCGTTTTACTATGAATATATCAGGATTTATCCTGCTTGGGATTTATAGGACTTCCAGACTCTGAAGAGCCATGTCATTCACCTTGTTGTCCAATCTGCTAAGTTGTACATTTAAAAAGTATTGTTGGGGCGCCTGGGTGGCTCAGTCAGTTAAGCATCTGACTCTTGATCTCAGTTCAGGTCTTGATCTCAAGGTCGTGAGTTCAATCCCCACATTCAACCCCATGCTGGGCATGGAGCCTACTTTAACAAAAAATAAATAAAACGTTTTAAAAATAAAAAGTATTGTTAAACTACTGTCTCCAAAATTAGTTGGCAAGGGTGCCTAGGTGGCTTAGTTGGTTAAGCATCTGTCTTCATCTCAGATCATGATCCCAGAGTCCTTGGATCGAGGCCCACATGGGGCTTCCTGCTCAGCGGGGAGTCTTCTTCTCTGCCCCTCCCCTGGCTCATGAGCTCTCTCTCTCGCTCGCTCACTTTCTCAAAAAAAATCTTTAAAAAAAAAACAAAATTAGTTGGCAAAAGCATGATAAGAAACAGTATTTGCATAGTGTCAAAGTATCTCACCACAAAATATTTACTCATCACAAAGAAAAAGTCGGTAACTTTATAGAGATGACTCCTGGAATACACCACCTTAACCACATGATAAAAGTCAACATTACCACTAATGAAACATGTTGACATCATGAGCTTCCTAATATGATATGCTGAGAAAGGCACAATATCATTGCTGTGGTCTTTCACCGCCCCCCAAAATGCATTAATCATGTGAAAACAGCAGTCAAATCCGAATTGAGGGTCTTTCTACAAAAAATTAGCCAATACTCTCCAGAGTGTCAGGGTCATGAAAGACAAAGAAAATCCGAGGAGTCTACCTGGACTAAGGGATAATAGAAGAGCTATGACAGCTAACTGCATTGTGTCACTCAGGATTGGATTCTCATCCAGAAAGGGAGCACTGGCAGCACAATGGATGAAATTTAAATAAGATCTATAGATTAATTAATAGTATTAGTTAATAGTATAATTGTATATGATGTTAATTTCCTGGCTTTGATCACTGGGCAGTAGTTATGTAGGTTAACATATGGGGAAGCTGAGTGAAGGATAAATGGGAATTCATTGTATTGTTTCTGTAAGTCTGAAGTAATTTGTCAAGAACTCTGAAGGATCTAAGACTTTACCCTGCTTGTAAGCTAACAACCTAAGCTACTACAGTTTCCATGATGCTGGAAGAAGACATGACACTCCTGGGTCAGAGAAAAAGGACTTCATTACACATGGCAGCCCAAGCAACATGAGCTTCATGATCACACTGACTGCCCCTAGCCCCCCAAGTTCCACAGAGGTGACATAGGTGGGTCCAGATAAATGCTACAAGGGCAGTGAGTTTGTACCACATGGCTCAAGAAATTACAATCTCTTATAAGATGCTGTAAGCAAACCTACCCAAACTTTGTCCTGGACAGAGACATTATCTTATTGTAGAACAAATAAACCCTATTCTCCAAAGAGAGACATTCTCTCTATTATCCGAGGCTGTTCCTATACAAACATTCTTAAAAAGATAGTCCAGAACAAAAGGCTGTCCATGCCTCTCATTTACAAAATGTGCAGAAGTATGACAGACCCAAACAATTTCAAAATGAAAAGTTAAAAAAAGAATCTAAAGAAAACAAAATCGAAGGCTTAGGAAAGGTGTTTTTATCTCTGTGTTAAAAATGTGAAATTGAATCACAGAAAAGTGAAGGGATTTGCTTACATCATACTCTCAGTGAGATGATTCAGACCTAAAACACCCAAGCCACCTAAATCTCCAGCGCCATCCTTAGACTCTTTGCCCATTGCCAAATTTTCTGTGCTTCCACATCATGCAGGTTGTTGAACCAGACAAGGTCTCTCCCTGGTGCATCTTCCCTGGTTCTTAAAGATACGTTCTCTCTGTAGTGTATTAATTTGTCTTCCAACTATATAGTAATCCCTTTCCTAATAATCAAATAAAAATTAAAATAAACAAAAGTCGTCTCACAAGTATGACTCTACCTATGTGGATTTTAGGGTGTTGTGTTTAAAACTGAGATAATCCAAACAAAATCTAGATCAGTACTGCCATGGTACCCAGCCTATCATCTAACCTAATTCTCTCCTGCTGTATGTCCCGTTATTCTATCTTATAGAGACTCTCTTCCAAGTGATATGCCTTTCTAGACTTGAAATCCTTAAAACTGCCATGTCTGAAAAAACAGAACTTTTGTCAAAGGAGAAACTTAAAATCTTGAAGGGAAAGAAGGAACAAGGAGTAAAATGAGCTGCAGTCAACCATCCTCTTTCTCAAAAGGCCAGGCAAAGGGTCAAGGGCTGAGGTCACTGCATCTAAAAATGGGAGTTACACCCAGGCCTGCTGTGGATAAATATTCAACTTCCTTCCGTGGTAAAACCATTGAAAGAGGAATCTTGGAGCTAGAAAATTAACCTCAAGTGTGTGTGGCCCAGACCTTGTCCCCAAGCAGGGAAGATCTAGGGAGACCATGGTCTAGGGCAGTGCTTCTTAAATGGTGGTGAGCATCACCATCCTGGGGGTAAGTGGGGGGGACACAGATCTCTAGGCACTGCTCCCAGAGCTGCTGGTTCAGCAGGTCTGGGGTGGGACCTGAGAATTTACATTTCTAAGATCCTAAGTATGCTTGCTGCTGCTGTTGGTCAGAGGACCGACCAGGTTCAGGGCCTGAGTCCAGGCGGTAGCTTAGATTCCGGTACGAACATCCGCATCTCCATCGTGTGTGGCAGGTGCTTACTGAATGGTGAGTGCCCGAGTAGGAAGCTGCTTGTTCTACTCTCTTAAACTGTTTCTTCCTCTGGGTAAGAGTCCACCATTTAAAGGAAGTATTAAAGACTTAAGGGAGCCGAGTACTTCAGGTGCTCAGAGCAAGAAACGTGCCCAGAGGTTTGTTGCCCGCTCTCCAGGCTGCCAGGCGGTTGGTTGTCTCACTGCCTTTTCCGACTCTCCAGCCCCGAACAAAAAGAGAACTAAGGAAAGGAGAAGTGAAGAAGAAACAGGAGGGCAACTGGAAGCGGCGAGACACGGGCATGAGAAGTTTTAGAGAGAAAAAAAGAGAACCAAGCCTGGACGTGGAGCCCAGGTCAGAGCCACAGAGCCAGGCAGAGGTGCAAAGCTGGGTCTCGCCTAACGAGGAGGAGGGTCGGAGAGCTGGGACCCAGATTGCGAGACCGGGAGGGAGCTCGGAGGCTGGCGGGCTCTGCGCCTGACCTGCCCGGCCCAGTCACACTGTAGCACCTCGTCGGCCTCGCCTTGGCCACCCCGCTGCTGGCTGCAGCCTTGTCATCAGCAGGCCCTCCCGGCCTGCCGCTGCCCCTTGACACCTCTTGGGACCACGGCAGCTGCCTTTCCCGTCCCGAACCAGGCTGCTTATACTTCGCACCACCCTGCCACTTGTCCAGTCCCGTAGGGAGGCCAGCAGGGGCTCACTCACACACACACACACACACACACACACACACACACACACACACACGACATTGGGTGGAAGACTGGGGGAGGGGATGACAACTCTGTGGCCTGCAGTTGATTTGCTGCTCCTCAGAGGACCCAAAACTTTTCCTTAAAGAAAAAAAAAAAAAAAAGGCAGAGAGGCCCCAACTCCTGATTGGCTAGCGGCTGGACTCTGGAATGCCTCACGTACCGTATATGCTCACATAGAAGCTGCTGCTGCCGAAGGAACGTGTCCTCTTTGCCCAAGCGCCGGTGAAGGAAAAATGGCGGCGGCAGCACATTGACTCCCCGTGAAAGCCTTGTCTCCCTCTCCGGTCTGTGACTTCGGCCCCAGCAATCTAGTTTTGCAGGGGCCCCATCTGGGCTGGAAACGAAGGTGAAAGTATGTCACCGAAGAGAGGGAGAACAAGGGCTTCTCTGATGCTTTTCCTTGAGGCTCATCATTGAAACACACGCTACTGTTCCCCCCCCCTCCCGGGCTTCTCATAGGCAAGTATATACGGTATCTCATGTGAGGAATGTTCTATTCACAATCTCTAACCTTTTTTTGAATAGGGGAAGGGATTAGAATGATCTTATAGCTGATCAATTCTCCAGCGCCTGGAACACTCCTCCCCCACAGCCTCCTGCCCCCAAGCAGAGATCTTCCTCTCCCACATCCACCACCTGCCCCCCAGCCAGCAGTACATTCTTCCACCCCCAGCCAGGGCCAGGAGGGCTAAACAGAGGAGAGAAGAGGGGGGCCAGGCAAGGAGAGGAAGTTTGTGTCTGAACGTGTGCTGCAGTTACATTCCAGAGGCAAACAGAAAACAAAATAGAAGGAATTAAGAGTTAGGTCGCCACTGTTTTGTATTATCCATGGCTCTGCAACTCTTCATTCGTGCAGATATCCGCCAGTGGACAAGATTCCCGTGGAAGGTCAGAAATGGAGAGCCTCAGAGACTGTCCTGTCTGCCCTGCTCTAAGGATCAGAGAGGTTCAGTGACCCGACTAAGGTTGCACAGCCAGTTCCTACAGATCCAGGACGAGGGCTCCAGTCTCCTAAAACGTGGGTCAGGGCTCATTCCATAGCCACACTTGGTGTGTGTTCACATGCATGGCAGTATTTATTGACTGTCTCTTCCTTCACACAGCCCCGTGGGGTTGGGGGGGGGGGTTGTTGGGTGGGCTGTCCTTGAGGATAGGCAGGCCCCCTTGAGGACAGAGACTGTCTCCCGACCACAGTCTCACAATGACCGTTAGTTGGTTGCACAGACCTAGGGCAATTGAGGGGAACTGATATTTTATCTTTTTCTTTCATTTCCACCCCCCTCCAACAGGGTCTGTGAGCCAGTGAAAACCCCGAGCCCTGCCTGGTGATTTGGGGAGCTGGAGGGCACTGCCTCCTTGCTGTCGCTGTCACCGTACCCAGTGCACGCAAGGCTTTCCCTGCCCCTGTCTGTGTCCACGTCTGGGCGAGCGTGCGTGTGCATGCACGCACAGACGTGGGAGCTCTGGCCTGCGTCTGTGTGTTCTTTCACACACAGCCGCTTCCTCTTCTGCTGCTCGCTGCCACAATCCTCTAAGAGGTCAGCACAAGGTTTCCATTAGTGAAGCACATTTTTGTGCTATGGATATTGAAGCAGGGGGGAAAGAAAGCAGACTGTTGTCCATGATGGATGGCTTTTCTAGAGGACTTCCCAGGGTGGTCCTTAAGGGGGCCGCGATGGAGCCATGAGGGACCCACCGCTTCACAACATTCCCTTGTTTCAATTCCACATCTGTGTCGGGGTCTGTCTGCTCCGCCGCCGGCCTCTCCCACCTCCATTCATCCCTCGGCTTTTCCCTCCCCTGCTCCCCCAACACCCCTAACTTCCACTTCACCTGAGCACAAAAAGTACTTCTTTCTAGTTCTCCTTTTACAGCAAAAAGTCAAGTGTCCCAGGTGCCTGCTCCTGATCCTGGGTATGGCTGCCCCTAAGCGGAAGGGATGGCTTGGGGACCAGAGCTCATGAAACAGCACCCATTTTCCCTGCATTTTAAATGTATCTATTTCCCCATTCGCAACGCTGAGGTTTTCTTAAGCTTGGTAAGCGTGATTTTCCACGACCATCACCTTATCAACCTACAGCCTGAATGTGACGAGGCAGACAAAGCAGCAGCTCATCTCTGGATTCTCAACATCTTGCACAGTGCCTCAAACACAGTTAGCATGAGTCTGATAAATGTTTAATAAAAATAACTAGGAGTCTATGGAAACTTAGTTTATAAATCACTTTCCCTCAGCTCCGTTAACACCATTTGTTCATAGAAGAAGGAATGAGCCTCCGGGAGCTTAAGGGGGCAGAGTGGGGAAGCAAATCCAGTCCCCTGGCTGGAGGTCCCCTGCTATTCCATCATGTCACCCTGTTGGGGGGACTTAGACCCACTATAGCAAGAAGGGCCTCTGCCCTCAGGGTGCTTTCAACCCAGCTCGGGCTCGGGACCTATAGAGGAAATAATACAGAACAATTCAGGGAAGTAGATGCTAATAATACAACACAGAAATGCTTTGGGGACAGATTGCCCCTAAAGACAGGAATGAATTGAGGCCCATTATCCCAATTCAATGAGGAGAAAATGGAAGGGCCATAAAGAATTGAAGCAGTTCACCCAAGGTCAAATCACTGAGAACAAAGGCAAGTTCATCAAATCTTTAATCTAGTTGCAGGGTTTTCAGAGAGCTTTTGGGGACAGGTGGAATGGCGGATGAGAGGCTCAGACCTCCCAGGAGATCAGTGTCCCCATCCATAGCTTTTTTTTTTTTCCTACTTCAAGATAAGGATGTTCTCTCCACCACCACAGCAGAACTCCAAGTAAGCCACAAGATACACTGCAGCCTCCAAAAGCTCTTACTGCCCAAGCCTTGGACATTTACATATTAAAGGCTCTGAGAAGTCTTCGGTCAAAACCAAAAGCAAACAAACAAAAAAACCCAAAATAAGAAAAAAAAAAAAAACTTCAAAAAAATGGAGGGAGGACCTTTGTTCAACTTAATGTGATTTGAGGTTCCCGTCTGACCTGCAGAGCCAATGGCTCCTCGCCTCTCTGCTCTTACCCTGTTCCCAGGATAAATGAGACGACGTCTCTTCCAGAGCCCTGCTAGCACATGAGAAGGAACCCTTGGTCTGGCTGGTTTCAGGAGCCACCCCACAAGCTGACTTTTCCAACTCTCAGATCCTCTGGCTCACACATAGAAATAAGGCATATTTTCCTCTTTTTCTGAGAGGACTCTCAGGACCCCAAGCCCATCCCTCATAGGCACCCTCAACTGCCTCCTGAGCACATAGCAGGTGTCCTTCAGCCTGCAACTCGTCACCCCTCTTACGCCCAGTGTCCTGCACGGAGCTTGGCGTCTAAAATAGATGTGCATAAAAAGTGTGAGCTGAGCTGAATGCATGGCCCCTGTGAGTTATTCTAATACTTTTTCTCTCTTCTCCCCACTCCTCTCTCACCATAAAGACTATCCAGAGTCCCACAAAGCTAAGTTTGGGAGACACTGAGATTCTACCGTGAGAGCCCAATGTGTCTAAACCATAGTTCGCTGTTCCCTTCCTCCCCAACCCTCCCCACCAACCCTTGGATGGCTTACAGCCCCAAGATGAAGCCACCACCCTAAACCTCCCCCTCCCTTCCCCCCTACATCCCCTCCCCTCTCCCTCTCACTTCTCTCTCCTCATTTTCACCCTCTCTGCTCCACACTCCTTCCCTCTCTCCCTCACTCTTTTACCCTCTCCCCCGAATCCCCCCAACTAGGCTTTCTTCCCATCTGTCGAGCTGTCAGTTTTGTTCCAGCCAAGCAGCTGGCTCCAAGGAACCTCTGTTTGGCTGGGCCCTGGGCCAATCCCTTCCTCCAGCTGCCCAATTCAGGATGATCTAAATAAGAAATGTATGTGTAGGCCTAGTGTCTTCAAGGGATGGCCTTCATTGGTCTTCTTGGTTTAAAAGCACACTCAGAGAATATCCGCATTGGGCTGGGGCAGTACATCTGGCCAGTGTGGGCACATCCAACCATGGCCACTGGTTCTGCTGCCCAGAGGGAATGCAAGTCTGCAAGGGTAGGTATGGAGAGTGTCTTGGCTGTCTTTTAGAGAGAGGGCATCCTGCTCCCTGTCCCTGAATGAGTTTGGTACCAGGAAAGACCCAGGCTTGACTTGGAAAATCCAGATGTGTGTTGGAGATGAAGCAGAGAAAAAGGAGGAGGACCTGTGTCCTGTACCCACACTCAAGCTCCTTCTACAGATAGAGTGCAAGGAAGATCCAGGTAAAGGCAGAGCAGAGAGGCCTGCTGGTGGGGGACAGTGAAATCTGCACTACAGAGGAGGCTGAGAGGCCCAGGGGAAAGGGCATGACCTACAAAATACACAGGCAAAGGGGCCCCGCAGCCCCAGGCCCCAGGTGAAGGAGCAGGAAACCGGAATGTCTCCGGGTCCTGACATGTGGTTGTAATGATCACAGACCCCTTAGGCTCCAAGGGATCTCAGAGGTCATCTCCTCCATCCTCCTGCTTCCGGGCAGGGCTGGATCTAAACTAGTCAAGATGTGCAGGCAGCTCTGTTCTTAAAGGTCCCCAGAGAAGGGAAAAAGAGCTCTTTTTCACCAAGTATTAGACTCCGAATCTTGGTGTTGACTTTTCCCATCATCCAGAAAGGTCACAGTTGACAGAGGCTGCATCAGGAGCTGCTTCGTGACTAAGCGGGATGTCTGGACCCCTGAGTCCTTGGTCAGTAGTTCACCGTGACCCCCAGTCTCCCAGGCAGGAAAGTTTGCGGTGCCCAGCGTCACCCCTCCAGCTGCTCTTCAGGCTCTGGGCTCATCTACATGATGCATGCAAAGTGGTTGGGATGGTGCTTGGCACTGGTGAGCAGCACATAAGTGTTCATTGTTATTATAATCGCTGCTGGGGTTGCAGCTTTCAGAAGATGGAAATCAGTTGTTTATCAGTTTCCTTCTTTAAAATCCCCACTGTCTACTCTGCTGTCCTAAAGCCAGAGAGGGGATTTGGGGATCACAGCTGAGATGTCTTCTCTGACCTTCCTCTCCCTCCGCCTCCACTCTGCCTCTCAGGCCAAGCTATCCCCCTCCACCTTCTGTGTGTTCCCATAACCACATGAGCTGACCTTTGTTAAGAGGCAGTAGCACGGGACAGAGTAATGGCCAGGGGCTCCCACTAGGGTAGCCCTGTAATTTATTATCCAATGCAGGATGCTTCTGAGAGTGAAAAGCCCTGCTGTTAATTATGGGCACAACAGGCATCAAGCAGAATTTTCCCAGGCACAGTGGGACCCTGGTCACCCGAGCTCTGGGTTTGAATCAAGTCTCTACAACAAGCACCTTGGCTGATCCAGAGCATTTTCATTATTTTCAGCTTAGGTTTTTCTTGGTAAAACATACTAAAGTAAAATATCTACCACCTAGCGCAGGAGATCTTGGTCTTTGGAGTACATGAGAGTGATTCAAGATGTTGGTCAAAAGTGAAGATGCTTAACCCAATCACCATAATTCTGACCCAGTCGCTTGGAGGTGGGGTGGGGGGGGGGGTGTCCTAGGAATCTGCATTCTGATAGGTGGTCCCTGGCTCAAACTCCAAGAAACATTTTCTTTGAGCCATACTAAGGACTAAGAACATAAGTAAAGCACCGGGCCTGGAGTGGGCCCCCATGAATGGCAGTTCTCATCACGTTGTTCTTCTTTATTTCCTTCTTCTCTCTCTACCCTGTGAGCAAATTGGGGGTCAAGGGTTGTATCTTTTCATCTTTGAAGACACATAGCCAGCTTGGTACATACTGGGTGCTAAACAATGTTCTAGACATCCTTTTTGGGATTCCCATTTGTGATGTAGAGAGGTCGAATGACTTGCCACCATCATTCAAATGTGGTGGTAGAATTAGTACTGAGGGCCCCAGCTGGGACGGTTTGCTGAAATGCAGAGTCCAGGGCACCACCCTGCAAGAAACCGTGTTCCTACTGCTCACCCTCCCCAGCCCAGCCTCCAGCTCAAGCTAAACAACCTGGGCTGGGGTGGAGCATAGGTTTGCTAAGAAATCTGGCTGAGAGATCGGACCGTTATATGGGTTTCATCCTGAAATGACTTTGAAAACTGAAAGTAAAACTCAAACCACCCACTTCCCCCAACAAGTGCTGAGTTCAGCTAAGCCACTCTTGTCTTAAGAGGCCTTGCTCCCTTCCTGGTCCAAACTCTGAACCCCACTGAATGCTGTGCCTCCACCACCCCCCGCAACTGCCCCAAAGACTTTGTTCTTCCCCTCCCTCACCGCCCACGCAGAAGTCAGAGGCAGGGGTGGGGTGGAGGAGACGCCCTCTTCATGCAGGGTGGGCACCCAGCCCCCTTACCAACCCTGACTCCTTTTTATGCTCTGACTCCATTTAGTAAATAAGAACCAATTCTTCCACGTAAAAAAAAAATGCATCAGACATACAGAATGGCCAGGACTTCTGAGATGCATCTCATGCTGTTTCCACACTGAGTTGGCACCATTCAAGTCAAAAACTGAAACATAACATTCATAATACAAAAATAAATATACCTGTATACAAAAGCAATCTACATTCTCATAGCAAAAACTCAAACAGGGCAGAAATAAGACATAGTTCCTATAACACCATCCTCCAAAAACCATCTCCTTTCATAGTTCGGGGTTTTTTTTTTTTTTTTTTTTTTTTTTTTATTTTTTTTTTCTAGATTTTTATTTATTTGAGAGAGAGAATGAGAGAGAACATGAGAAGGGGGAGGGTCAGAGGGAGAAGCAGACTCCCTGCTGAGCAGGGAGCCCAATGTGGGACTCGATCCTGGGACTCCAGGATCATGACCTGAGCTGAATGCAGTCGCTTAACCAACTGAGCCACCCAGGCGCCCCGTTCGGGGTTTTTTTTAATGCTATATTGTAGTCTGTGTTGTCGGAATGCTATTGAATGCACACTGTTACCCGAGGCTCCAGGAGATGGAGAGAACTTGCCCCCCATCACGCAGCTCAGAGCTGGCAGATCCATTCAGCGGTGTGGCAAGAGAAACACAGAGCAAACAACCTGCTCCTAGGGAGGAAGGCAGCAGAAGTCTAGCTCACTTGGGAGAGGTGGGCCTGCCTGGCCTATTCCATGCTCCTCCAGGAGACAGGAGTGGCCTCAGTAAATGCACAAATTCCCCAGTGGCCGGGCCTGATGGTGGGAATTAAATATTTAAAGCTGAATTGTGATTCGGGGATAACCGAGTCACAACTCTTGATTTTACAGAAAGGAAAACAGACCCAGAGGACCAGTGGGAAGTAGACCAGTGGTCTTCTAGCTGGGCTGCAAGAAGACTTCCCAATACTCTATGAGCCTGGATGGTTTAAAGGACCCAATTTCCTGGCCCTCCACTTCCATGTGCTCATTCCCATCTGGCTCTGCCTGCAACGTCCTTCAGCAATTACCCTTCTCCCTCTTCAAAGAAGCATCTTACTGTGTCCCAGGTACCAACACGCCCAGGCAGCAAAGGAGGGACCCAGCACAACCTCAACCTTGGCATCAGGAGAAACCTTCTTACTCCAGGCTCTCATCTTCAGCATCGATTTAAGATCAGAGTTCCCTGTTAGAAATGCGGGTGCTTTGGTCTGTCATGGGATATATTAAATTGGGATATATTATAGAGCAGGGGCAGGGATGATGACAATTTTTATTTAACGACCTTACCTCTTTTTTCTTCCTACAACGACAACAACAAAAAAGCCCTGGAAAGAAGCCCGTAAGAGCAAAGCTGACAGGTATCAGTACAAACTATTAAAGAGATTGTCACCTTACATCATCCAAGAGATAAACTCATAGCAAGTGCACGCCTCTTCTTCTTTTTTTTTTAATGTTTTATTTATTTATTCATGAGAGTCAGAGAGAGAGAGCACAAGCAGGGGGAGCGGTAGAAGCAGAGAGAGAAGCAGGCTCCCCGCAGAGCAGGGAGCCTGATGCGGGACTCGATCCCAGGACCCTAGGATCATCACCTGAGCCGAAGGCAGACGCTTAACCATCTGAGCCACCCAGGCGCCCTCTTCTAACAATCTGTCTTAAGATCAGAATTCAGGAAAGAGAAGATTGTCCCAGGGACATGTACTAACACCTGCCTGCCCGACTGGCTCATACTCTGTCATTTGCCCATGACCATAGCCCCTAGCACTCCTCTGCCATCATCATTCCTATCTCTTAAGTCGTGGGGATTTTCATATGCACTAAACATGCTTCCTTGAACACATCTTTTCCAATGATCTCATCCTCTACCCTATCCCAGCCACCTGCTAGAGTTGTCATTACCAATAATTCCCATCCCACCGTAATTGCAACTTCTTGCAAGTCTGCTCTAATCCCAGCTCCCACCTTTCCAGCTCAATGCCTCTAGAACCTCAATTCCAACAATCCTGGATCGCACAGACCCTCCTATCCATTGACCTTACCTCCTTTCCACTGGACCTCACTGCCTCTTTCCTTCTAACCTGCCTTAGAATCCACGGCCAATCACTAGGTTCACTGCCTCATGGATGTCCTCAATTCCTGGCCTTTCTCTTGCCTTGTCACAGCAAGATGTGTGCTGAGAAGCATAAGGCAATGGGCCGAGCTATCAAGAGATCCCTAGGGTGGGTTTATGGAAAGTGTAAACATTCCTGATGCTTCTCAGAAACATTGGGACTCCCCACAGCTACTGGGAAGAGGGGACTCCAGCTGGTATTACTGGAACCCAAGAAGAAAGGGTGCTCCTTGAAGGCTGAAGAATGTGGGGAGCCTTGAGTTACATGAGGATTTATGAGGAAGAAGAATTCCTGGAAGAAACCCAGCAGCTGTGCTAAGAGGTGCCTTGATCAGGCCTCCTGGGGACTCCCAGCCTGGCTCATCAGTGCTCAGCTCAGGACATAGCTCCTAGATACTCACTTCTCACTTGTACTCACACTTTCCAAGAGAAAGGATCCAACTGGGTCATGCTGTCACCATCCCACACAGAAGACCCCTATGGCACAGAGGCTTTTGCCAAGCCACCTGGAAGGAGCCAGACCACTGGCTTGGGCACCAAATCACTGGCCAGTCTTCTGTGACCAGGACAGCAGAACTCACAGCACAGAGTGTAGCCACTGGCTTCGGAAGAGCTGACAGTGACAAGTGTGCGGAGGTCCTTCCGAGCATCAGAGATCACACCAGCTCACATGCAAGTTTGAGAACCAGTTCTTCATTTCACTTTTCACCAATCCAGGAACCCCATACACCCACCTTCGAAGGGGATTTCACCGGCAGTCCCCAGGCTTTCAGAGACTGACTTGCCATGTGTTGGTCAGGCGCAAAAAAGTCTACCAGCTCCACTGCAATAGCCCCGTTCTGATTTCATCTGCAAAGCCTGTGAGGAGACTTTCATGGGAAACATGCCCTGTTTCTAACTTCGAACTTTAGTGTAGTGGAAAGCGCGTTACACTTCAAAGCAGGTGGATATAGGCTTGAATCCTGGTTCTATCTCTTACTGGGTGTGAGACCTTGGGAGGCTGACTTATGCTCTCTAAATCTCAGTTTTCTCATCTCTACAGTGGGGATAGCCGTATTTATCTCTCTGAACCTTAGTGATGTTTAATGACTTGTACTTAGGACCCTGCCTGGCAAGTTAGCACCAGCTTATCCCAACCCCCTGGAACCTCTGCAGAGACACACAGAAGCTAAGAAGCTTGAGAACCTCTACTGCCACTTGTCCTAGAGTCAGAAGATCTGAGTTCAAGTCTCAGCATGGTCCTAAGTGATGTGTGGCCCTGATAATATCACACTCACCCTCCAGACCCCTGTGGCCTTGTCTATAATCCTGGGGACCTAGTGACTAGATGCCTCTCCTGCCCTTACAGCCTAGCATCCCAGGATCCAAATATTCTGATTAACCCAACACTCTTCCTTTAATGTTGAGAAAACTCCCTGTGTAGCTCCCAGAGTTGATTCCACCCAGAGTGGAAATGGGAATTAGGAGGGGCCACATGAAGGAGTGGACAGGAAGCCAGAGAGGGGGTCCCCAAGCTGTTTTCAAGCAATGATGCCATACAGAACTGCTTCCCTACCTGGTCCTGGGCTGCTGTGCACCAGCCATAAACCAGACACCTGCCAATAAGTCCTGCCCGCAAGCACAGGGAGGACAGGGCATGAGGAGCAGGACATCCCAGACCTCTCTCCTAACCTGGGCCCACCAACCAATAGAGAATGGCCTTCACTCGAGGGAAATAGAACCCAAAGAAGTCAAGACAGAAGGTTGTAAGACCTGAATTCTATCCAGATCCTGCCCCACCATCCTGAGGAGTGACCTTCGACAAGTCAGCTCCCATTTCCCGTGCCATCCCTGCCGGCCACCGGGCTTGGTGAGCAGGGAATGAGGTGAGATGGAGGGTATCCGCTGGTAGACACTCCTGCCCCGTGCAGAGGTCAAGTGTTCCGTCCTGAGATGGTCCTCCCAGCTCATCTGTAAGCTCCTTGCGAACTCGAAGCTGAGCTCCTTTGTCCGATGAGTCTTTGGTTACTACTTGGTGAAGCCTTATTACATGCCAGGCACTGGGGTCGGCTCTTCACGTGTCATTTTCTCATTTAACTCTCACTCGTAACATTATGGGGTGATTGTCTTCATTTTCTCAATGAGGAACTAAAACTAGAAGTCAGGTCCCTCGCTCAAAGACCAGTAGTTACTAAATGGCTGAGCCAGGATGTTTTGGTGAGATCATTTTGAAACTTTGATTAGTTCAAAATTCATGTTACAGAAGTGTGTGCCACAAAAAGGCTCCCTCCCATCCCTGTCTCCCAGGGCTGCCCCCTTCCCGTAAGGCTGCAAGATGAGTCTGTTTCTTAGATATCTATCATTCCAGAGCTAGTCTCTGCATAGACATTTTAATATGTATAAATATTCTTCTGTATACTCCCTTTATCACAAATGGTAGTGTACTATTGCTCTGCACTTTGCTTTTAAACTTCATAAGTAAATATTTTGAGGGCTGTTTCTCTGAATGGCTCTCTTTGGTTTGAGGATGGGGGGCCCCTTTGGTTAGGGTGTGGGAGGCCGTGGGACAGGAGAGCTGGAACAGACTTTGAGATCATGCAGGCACTCTCTTCCACCTACAGGTGAGAACCCCGAAACCCAGAGTGGGTGACTGATCAGACCACCACTGGCAGCATAAGCCCAGGAGTCTTCAAGAACAGTACTCATGCTGAACATCTACTGCAAGGGGTGGGCCAGGCAGAACAATATGCTGGGCCACAGCGCACGGAGGAAAACCTCTGACCTGACTTTGCTTTCTTTTAAGCAGAGAGAAATCTGGGTACGTGCCTTGGACCTATGTTTAGGGGCAGTGTTTGAAGTTCGAAGGCACTCTTTCCCTGAGCTCCATTCCAGTCTCTTCCCTGGCCTGGCCTCGTGCAAGGAAAGAGACCATCATGCCACTCCTGGGAGAGCAGAAGAGAGACCCAGAGGATGATCAAGGGGATGTGAGGGGGACCTAGGGGCCCGCTTCACTGTCTGGGCCTCCAGCCTCCAGATTTCCCCCATTTACATTATGAAAAGTGAGAAGTTATGCTTGAAGGAAACTTCCACAGCATGAAATTCAAACAAGAATTTTTTTTTTCAAACAAGATTTAAAGTAACCTTTCTGGGGGCACCTGGGTGGCTCAGTGGGTTAAGCATCTGCCTTCAGCTCAGGTCATGATCCCAGGGTCCTGGGATCGAGTCCCACATCGGGCTCCCTGCTCAGCGGGGAGCCTGCTTCTCCCTCTGCCTGCCGCTCCCCCTGCTTGTGCTCTCTCTCTCTCTGTCAAATAAAGAAATAAAATCTTTAAAAATAAATAAATAAAGTAACCCTTCTTCCTGGAGTAGAGAGAACCATGTTTAGGGGGACCCCGTTACATAAATTTCACCTTGAGGCTGGAACGCTAAAGTGCAGGATTTCTCCTTTGGAACACTCGAAAAGCCTAGAATCTGAGGAACAAATGATCTATCATTTTTCCGGGATGGTTTAGAGACCATTTTTACTTAGAAGTCAGCAATAGCCTAAGTGGTTTTGAAGCTTTTGCACTTGGTAGATCAGCAAACCTTCACCAAAAAAATGAGGACCAGTAAAAAGCTGATGACTTTGTATTTTGCCAAAGAAGAATATGTAGATAGGTAGACGCAGATATAGAAACACCATTTGTTATGACTGTTGTTTCCCAAAGAAATGACATTTTAAAAACAAAAAGTAAGACAATCGCAGAATAAAGACCTTCCTTCAAGGAATATATTATACACACACACATAGTCTTTATTTTCCCTCAAACCAGCAAAAGTTTCTTCAAGGACCCTCAGACATCCAGCGTGGACCCTCATTTAGGACGCTCATGTCGGACCACCAATGAACCTAGTGATGGTAAGTTGGCTCTCTCAACCAAAGATATTCTCTGTCTGTTTCCCTAAATTACTCTTCAGTCCTCCCCCTTTGCCTGCCCTCCTTCTTCCTCCTTTCTCCCTCCTCCCTCCTCTCCTTCCTTCTCTTGCCCTCTCTCCCCTTTTTCTAATATTTACAAGCATGTAGAATGTTGTAGTCACTTTTGTACTGTCTTTTCTTCTGCAACACATATTTCTATAACACCGTGGAGCTCATCCCCAACTGATGAACAGGGAGACTATGTGTCTATAAAGTGCAGGTTGGGTTGGTTCAGATGGAATTCTCCCGAGCGAGGAGCGAGCGAGGGGAGCTGGAGTAGCAAGAGGAGAGCAATACCCTTCAGCGAGAAAGGGAAAAGCCCTGCGCTTGGCTTCTGTGGAGGCGAGGGCCCTTTCAGCTCTATTTTAAGAAAAATTAAAATGCGAGCCTGCACCTGGGTTTTGGTCCCCAGAGAGACTCATCCCAGGAAGCAGGTTGCACTTCCTCTCGTGCCCACCTGGCTCAGAGTTCCCTTCCATCTGCACCGCCCTGTCACCTGCGGGGGTGCGAATGTGATGGTTTTGTGTGGGTGAGCTGCCCGAATTTTCTCCCGAGCCATCCATTACTGCCTTGGGTCGGGTTCTATTACCAAGATGCATACATGTTCAAAGGTTTGCCCAACCCTACTGTTTTCAGCCTCTTATTTTTAGTGTATTAGTTTTCAGAATGCAAGGATTTTCAGGAATTCCCATATTACGTTATAGCACCAAAACCAACAACAACAACAAAACTGTGCTCAAGAAATACTACTTATCTTTAACTGAACTATAATATAATCATACCCACAGGATACTAAGCCACAGTTAAAATAAAAAAAAAAATGTAGAGCTATGTGGAAAAATCCTCCCTGCAGAGTAAGTGAAAAAAACAAGTTGCAGAACAGTATATACAGTGTGATATTATTCATGGTGGTGGGAGGGACGGGGAATAACCTTCAAAACAGCACCTTTCATTTCCTATGGGTCTATATATCCCATATATAGGGAAGCCTGCTAAGCGCTTTTGTCTCTTAGTGGGATGGGGAGGAGGGCACCACAACATCACCCTGACAGCCGGGCCAGACCCTTCAGACCCTTCCCTCCTGCCAAGGAGTCCGCAGCTTCACCACGTTCTCCAGTGCAGACCACACTCAAACTCAACACCCCCGAATTCTCTTCCTGAGAGTCCTGAGTCCACTTCCAGACCTGAGTGAACCCTTTCCTGGGTCCATTCCCCGGACACCTGTTGCCTGCGCGCACACCCTTGACCCAAGGGAGCCAGGGCTGGGAAGAGAAATGAGGGTGAGAGGCCCCCATGGCAGTCCTGGCGCCCACCCACATTAGAGGCAGGCCCCAGCACCAGGAGAAGGGGCGGGTTCCCTTTGGTTCTACAGGATTTTATCTGTAAGCTTCGAGTTTTACAGGGAGAGTTATTTTTGCACTGCTTATGTCCGTAACAGTTAATTAAAACATAATAAAAGGAACTTAAAGATTCCTTATTCCTCCAGAGATTGGAACTCACAGAGTCTTTTATGATAAATATTTAATGATAAATATTCCCCCCCCTAGGTGGGGAGGGGAAGGGGGGGGGAAAAGAAAGACATAAGGGGAACACAGCTCTGATTAATTTAAGTGACAGGTGTCAATTACTTCCTAATTTTAAAGAGAGCAAGCATATTTTGATGGCTGGAAAGGGCCAGGGGGGGTGAGGGTGGAATTCCCCAGAAGCAAAGGCCATAGCAGTTAGTGGACTTTCCACTCCACGTCCACCCACGGGCTCACTTCCAGCATATGGCTAAGCCTCCAGGAAGTAGTCCTGCCCGGGCCCTGGATCACAGTGCATCGAGGCAGATGGTCAAAACCGGCTGTCTGTCGGAGGGGCCACAGACCAGGGGATTTCCTAGGGGTGGAGTCCTGGGCAAGGCCCCTGGGCTATTCTGAGGTGTCCCCGAGCACCCCCATCGCTGGTTCCAGGAAGCCTGCCTGGGATTATCAGAAAATTGCTATCTGGTCTTCAGGTGCATTCAACAAAAATGGGGTTGGGGGGGGTGCAGGGGGCAGGCCACCTGGTAATGAACTGAAAGAGCCCAGAACCAGGAAGCAGGAAGCTGGCCATCTAGCGGGTCTGTGTGTGTGTGCTTTTTTATTGTGTGTGTGTGTGTGTGTGTGTGTGTGTGTGAGAGAGAGAGACTTTGGGCAATCCACTTAAATCTGGACATGGCTGGCCTCCCCGCCATGTGTAAATTGGAATTATATTTTATCTCAGGGAACAATCAAAAGGTTGTGAAGAAAATGATGTATGATAATGAATGTGAAAGCAATCCATGAACCAGAAAGTGCCTTGAAAATATAAAGACTCATTCCAGTGGTTCAGCTCAGATGTCACCTCTTCCAGGAAGTCTTCCCTGGCTCCCTAGTCTGGCTTAAGGGTTTCTATTCTTTTTTTCCCCCCTTTTTTTCACATCAAAGTATAGTTTACACACAATGGCTCATTACTACAGGCGTAGAATACAGTGATTCGACACTTCTGTACATTATGCTACGCTCAGCACAAGTGTAACTCCCATCTGTCACCACACAGTGCCAGTTATTATATTCCCTATGCTGTACTTTTCATGCCCGTGACACAGAGGTTTCTACTCTTGACCCTCAATAGGTCACTGTGTAAACTTCGGTTTTAATAACTCATACATCCCATTATATTGCTGTACTTGAAAGTCAAAATCTTATTTTTCCATCCCCAGCTCTCTCACTGTGTTGAACATGTGGTGGGCACTCCATAGTTGCCCTAAATGGAATATGTAAGTGGACGAATGATTACTGTCCTCAGCTTCCAGTCTTTTCACTGATATGGGGTACCCATGGACTCATCCTTGCCCAGGGCTATTCTGACAATCACATGATGCTTAATTTGGACTCATTGTGTTTCTGTCCCCCTCAAATATGCTCTCATGGTTATCCCCCAGATCTGGACACTAACCCCACCAATCAAGGTCACGAGCCTTGTCTAGAAATAGTTAAAAATAGATGATAATGTTAATTCAACTCTAATAAAAAACAAAGAATTCAGTAGGAAAGTAAGTCCCTTTGAACTCACACACACACACACACACACACACACACACACACACTCAGAGCTGGGCAGGGCTCCAGAAGTCAGAGCACAAGATTTGATGCCCCAGGCTCAGAGTCCTTCTATGATAGCGCAGCACACCTGTCCTCCTGTTGAGTCCCTGCAAGGGACAGGAGCATTTCAAGGCTTTGGGGAAATGATCAGCCACATGTGCTCTGGCCCCTCATCAGACTCAAGGTGGAAAGTCTCGTGCTGGGTTGGGCACAGCCATCAGCAGTTAGTCTGGAGGAGGGAAGGCTCTGTGGGGGAGGGTGGCTTGGGGGACACAGGGGCACAGGGGAGACAGGAGATTGCACGGAGGCTGGCCCTGCTTACCAAGGAAGAGGGGTACAGCAGAGAATGAAGGCTAGACCGGGTAGAGCAGGGCCAGGGGGAACCTGGGAGCACTTTGGGGGTGATTCTCTTTCAAAAGAGTGTGTGGAGGTCCAGGGCTGGGCAGCCGCAGAGGGATGGTGGTGTTGCCAGTGAGGAATGGTGGGGGAGCGGAACGGAGGAATGGCTTCTTGGAGGAGAGACAGGAGACAATGTCCAGAATGTAGTGTGCACCCCTTCTGGCAGGGGCTTGTTAAACACAAAGAGAGGCTGGGGGGTAGACGTTGCTACATTTGCCTTGTGGTCCCTGCCAGCTGGGAGCAGTTTCTTTGTGACCCCCCTTCTCCTAGACACCCATTTAATAAAGGGACTTACAGACCATTCTGCCCGCATCACTCAGCGTCCTGATGGGCAATTCTTAGACACACTGTGGACAAGACAGGACAGCGCTGGAACTGTCCTCACACAAGCTGCTTACAATCGCTTGGTTTCTTCCCTGCAAAAGTGGATGACACAGTCCTGCCTCTTTCACAGAACTATCTCGAAAATTAAACAGAGTTGGTGAGCTTTGGCTCAAGTGTGCACGGAGGTCTGGGTGGTGTGGAGGAACCTGCGGCAGCCCCGGCTTGGTGGCGCTGGCGTCGGGGTCTCTTCCCTCCCCTAGCCCCCCCCACCCATCGGGCTGGAGAGAGAGGTGCTCCAGCCACGTGCACATTGGAATCCCTCCCCAGATCCTGCTCTCAGTCTCTCGCAGCATTCTGCTCTCAAGAAAGGACTGGGGTGGGCGCCTGGGTGGCTCAGTCGGTTAAGTCTGCCCTTGCCTCAGGTCATGATCCTTGCATCGTTGTCATTGTCACTTCGGGCTCTGGGTGCATCGTCGTTGTCACATCAGGCTCCCTGCTCAGCGGGGAGCCTGCTTCTCCTTCTCCCTCTGCTCCTCCCCCCCACCCCCCCGTTCCTGCTCTG
This sequence comes from Neomonachus schauinslandi, assembly GCF_002201575.2. Lineage (NCBI taxonomy): Eukaryota > Metazoa > Chordata > Mammalia > Carnivora > Phocidae > Neomonachus > Neomonachus schauinslandi. The sequence continues at coordinate 98,817,644 of NC_058407.1, read as the reverse complement.
TTCTCTCTCACTCTCTCTCAAATAAATAAATAGAATGTTTTCTTTAAAAAAGAAAGAAAGAAAGGACTGTGGTGAATAGAAGTTTTACAGAAGAAACATGGTGGGGCGAGCAGGATTTTGCTGCTGTCAAACCCTGGCTCTCCTGCTTACCAGCTGTGTGATCTGGACAGATTACTTAATCTCTCTGCGCCTCGGTTTTCTCGGTGTTAAATGGAGGGAAATAGTACCTGGTTCCTAGAGTTGAAGACAGAATTAAAACCGCCAAAGTGCATAAGGCTCCTGCCACCCATTGGGTACTCAGTAGATGCATGTTCTCTTCACTAAGCTCCCAGGTTTCCTCTGTGCATCTCAGCCCTTATCAGAATCACAGACTCCTCCATGGGGAGAGATACCCCAGCACAGAGTGATGGGGAGTAGGAAGAATAAGGAATAGGAAGAATATCCCATGGGTCCCAAACATTTTTTAAAAAATCTCAAAAAGTCCACAGGCCAAAAAGCCTCTGCTGGCCTTGTAATCCCCTCTCCTTCCTCTCTCCCCAGCTTCCCTGTCTCGGGCCATGGAGTCTCCGAGGATAAAAGGAAGGGGAAAGCACCACCCTTCTCCCAGCCCTAGGGGAAGGCATTGCTGTATGTCTCCTTGGCACCTCTGGCCACATTCCCAGCTTCCCATGGCTGCCTGGCCCTCTCTCCACAGCTCTCTTCCTTGTGCGTCAGGGATACTGTGAGGGTGAATGGGAGAGTGTGGGGGACTGGCACGTGGTCACTACTGAGCACAATGTGCGCAAGGTGCCGTCTTAGCCAAACATTCCGTGACCCAGAGGAACTTGAAATGTTGGGTGAATCCAGTGACTCAGAGAGAGATGGAGAGCCACAAACAGGAGAGGGCAATCCATGGAACACAACACACACACACACACACAGACACGCCTACATGTACACACATGCGCACGTGTGTGCACACACATGCAAACACCCATCGCTTGTTGGCTTCTATAATATATAATTTAAAAGGAAAAGCAGAATGGAAGAAGAACTGCTATACACAACAACGTGGATGAGTCTCAGACTCTTGAGTGAGCGAAGTCCGATACAAAAGGCAATATATTCTATATATTTCAATTGGTGCTGAATTTAAAACAGGTAGCATGAATCTATGGTGTTCGAGGTAGTATAGTTGTTACCAGTGCCTCCAATAGGGACCGGAAGGGACACGGAGATGACCTTAGGGGTTGCTGGCAGTCCTTGGCCTTTGATCTAGGTGTCAGTTACTGGGAGGCATGCACTTCGTAAGAATTAAGTACACTTAGGATCTGTACACTTATTATACACTTATATTAAGTATATATATCAAGACATTTATTATATTTACAGCTGTACACTTAGGATTTGGACACACACATGTAAATACATAACATATGCATATATATATATACATATATATATATATTAGACTTCTACAAAAAGTAGTTGTATTAAGAAAATGGAAAGATAAGCTACCACACACTGGGAGAAAATTTTTGCAGTACACATATCTGATAAAGGACCAGTATCTAAAAATATACCAAGAACTATCAGGACTCCTGGCTGGCTCAGTGGGTAGAGCATGCAACTCTTAATCTCTGGGTCATAAATTCAAGGCCCATGTTGGGTGTAGAGATTACTTAACAATAAAATCTTTTAAAAAATAAAAATATACAAAGAACGCTTAAAACTCAACAATAAGAAAGCGAACTGCCCAATTAAAAACTGGGCAAAGGCTCTGAACAGACACTTCACAAAGAAGATATACAGATGGCTGATTCAGAGAATTCCAAGTAAGACGAGATACCATTGCACACCTATTAGAACGGCTAAAATCCAAAGCCCTAACAACATCAAATGCCAGTGAGGATATAAAGCAACAGGAATTCTCATTCATCACTGGTGGGAATGCAAAATGGGACAGCCACTTTAAAAGATAGTTGGACAATATCTTACAAAACATAATACTCATACCTTATGATCCAGCAACCCCACTTCTTGATATTTACCCAAATGAGTTGAAAACTATGTCCGCACAAAAACCTGCACAAATATTTATAGCTGCTCTATTCATAATTGCCAAAACAGGAAGGCAACCAAGATGTCTTTCAATGGATGAATGGATAAATGAACAGTGGCACATTCCATACAATGGAATACTATTCAGCACTAAAAAGAAATGCGTTATCAAGTCATAAAAAGGCATGGAGGAATCCTAAAAGTGTATTGCTAATAAAAGAAGCCAATCTGAAAACACTATATACTGTATGACTCTAACCATAACCATACGACATTCTGGAAATGGAGGTGATTGGGAGAGGGTTGAATAAATGGCACAGGGCATTGTTAGGGCAGTGAAGCTATTCTGTATGATACTATAACGGTGGATACATGTGTCAAAACCCACAGAATGAACAAAAGGAAGAATTAACCCTAGTGTAAACTATGAACTTTTGATAATAATGTTTCAATGTTGGCTCATCATTTATAAGAAATGTACCACACTAATCAAGATGTTAGCAACAGGGGAAACTGGAGGTGGGGGTGAGGCATATATGGGAACTTTCTGACTTTCCCCTCAATTTTTCTAAACCTAAAATTGCTCCCCAAAAAAGTCTATCAATTAAAAAAAAAGTAGGGCGCCTGGGTGGCTCAGTCGTTAAGCGTCTGCCTTCGGCTCAGGTCATGATCCCGGGGTCCTGGGATCGAGCCCCACATCGGGCTCCCTGCTCGGCGGGAAGCCTGCTTCTCGCTCTCCCACTCCCCCTGCTTGTGTTCCTGCTCTCGCTATCCCTCTCTCTGTCAAATAAATAAATAAAATCTTTAAAAAAATAAATAAATAAAAAGTAGTTGTATTTCCTTGAGTAATGCTTAAGCTCCCTAGACCTTCATTTCAGTTTCTTCATCTAGGAAATGAAAGAGTTAAACAAGGTGACTCTAATGTCCTGGGAAGGGAGGCTGTCTAGGCAAATAAATGGACTTCCCCTTCCCCCTGTCCCACCCCTCCCATCAATCCCCCAAAGGCATTAAAAGCATTAGTAATGCAACACAGCTCTGCATACACACAATCACTCAGGCGGTTTCAGCATTGGAATGGGTGTTAGACAGGCTTCTCAGGACTAGGGATGCTGGGTGCTCAAAGGGAGAGGACCTAGGTCACTGGGTGGGTTGGAGATAAAGAGATCACAGACCCTCCACATGTCAGGAGATAAGACATAACCTCTATGCTATAATCTCCGTACATAGTGCTGAGAAACTTCAATGAAGAAGAGTTTTCTACGGGGAGAGGGCATTGGAACTAAGTCTTGAGGTGCGAGCCGGATCACTCTCAACATACAGGAGAGAAGGAAGAGGGGACAAAGACTTCACATCAAGGGGACAGCTTGTGTGGATGTCATAATTCCTAGGAGACACACGGGCTAGGCCAGTGTGCCGAAACCCACCCAGCCAAACCCAACCAGAACCAGCAACTCCCAACCTTCTGTTCCTTCCCTCACCCCCACCCCCAGCAGCTGAGCCCTACTGAAAGAAACCACACAGCACAGAAACTGGTGTTTCAGATTCAGGATCTCCAACCTCAGCCTGGCCCTCACAGGCTGCTCGCAAATTATTTTTCGTTTCTTGGTTTTCTTTACCCCTTTCTCCACAACAGCTTTTTCAAACTTTTGCTAACCCTCCTCAAACCTATCTCAGGACCTCCCCACACAGCTTTAGCAGATGGCAATCGTCCCACAACTCATCTGCAGCCTCCCCAACTCCTTCCTTCCATCCCACCCCACTGGAAGCTATGACCCCACTTCTGACTCATGGGTTCCTCCGTCCCTGCCCTGGCTCCGTTGCTTCCAGCATTTTCAGCACAATGGATGCCTTCCACCTTTCTTGGCAACCGAGACAACACTCCCTCCCTTTTCTATGCCCCTTTTGCTGGAAGTTACATCTCCCTTGCCTTTGCTGCTCCCTTCCTTCACCCATCCCTCAAATGTGTCTATTCCTGGGGCTTCTGTCCTCCCCTCCATTACATCTCTCCCTTCACCTAGGTGATGTCAGCAGCTTCCCTGGCTTCACCCACCTACATGCTGAAGATTCCCAAATATTTTTTTAAAGATTTATTTATTTGCGAGAGAGAGAGTGTGTGCGCACACAAGCGTGAAAGGCAGAGGGAAAAGGGGAGAGAAATCTCAAGCGGACTCCAAGCTGAGCTCAGAACCCAACGTGGGGCTGGATCTCAACCCTGAGATCATGACCTGAGCCAAAACCAAGAGTTGGACGCTTAACTGACTGCACCACCCAGGTGTCCCTGAAGATTCCCAAATATAAACATCTGGAGCTCACATCTCTCCTCTGAGCATGGAATGGGACTGATTCCCACCTGGATACCCTTACTTACTAAGGTGCCTTTCCTACATCCACCCCCATTTCTGAGAATCCATTCCCACCTCCCCCATGGAAGGGATACATCCAGGTAACCTTATTTGTACCAGAGAACCCTGACACTTTCCTTAAGCCTGTTCTACCTCTGCCCCCAGGCACAGTGATGAGAATACCAATATTATAGCTGATTGGAGCAGACGTAGACATCTGAGTCTCACTTTTGAAAACTGAGTTCAGAGACAGACTGACTGAAATCGGAAGCTGGGAAACACTTGTTCTTAGAATAGCTGCTGGCATGGCATGAGCCCTCAGTAACTGCTAGCCATCACTGTTGCGTCTTCTTGCCCCTCTGAGTATAGCCATATGCCTTCTACAGTCGTCTAATCGGGAAGCTTGGGAGTTGTGTTATATCAATCAATCATAAAGCAGCTTCCCAACTGGCCCATTGCCTCCAAGCTATGCCCCAGTCATTCTCCACAGGTAGCCAGAGTATTCCTTCTGTGATAGAAACCTCACAGAGTCATTGTCTCACAGTTCAACCCCCCCCATGCAGGCACATGAGCCCCCCTGTGACCCAGCCCTGATGCCTGCTCAGCTCTATTCTTGCCATCCCTCTCCTCTCCCTAGACCCTACAGCCAGAAGTGCAGTTTCCTACGTTCTCTGCTTTCTTTCAACTGTGGACCTTTGCACGTTTTTTTGCTTTGTTTTGTTTTGCTGCTTAGAACATTCTTTCTCCATCCTGTTTTGGCCGTGTAATTCTTGACCATCCTTCCAGTTATGTCCTTAACTGTCACTTCCTTGGGGAACCTCTCCCCAGTGTTGCCAGTCATGGACCCACATGGCAGCCTTCCTTCACTCAGTTATATCACCCACCACAGTCTGTTAGAGTTCTCTCTGGATTGGTCTGACTCAACCTAGACTGGAAGGCACTTGAGAGAAATCCATCACTGCATGACATGGCCCTAGCTTAAGATCTGGCACATAAAAGTGGTTGAGTGAGGGGCACCTGGGTGGCTCAGTCAGTTGAGCATCCGACTCTTGTCTTTGTCTCAGGCCATGATCTCAGGGTTGTGGTATCGAGCCCTACATTGGGCTCCATGGTGAGTGTGGAGCCTACTTGGGGTTCTTTCTCTCCCTCTCCCTCTGCCCCTTCCCTCCCACACCCTTCTCTCTCCCTCTCTAAAAAAAAAAAAAAAAAAAAAAAGTTATTGAAGGAATTAATGTTTGTTAATGCCTTGTAAGTATTTACCACTTTTATCACTTTTATATACACTGAAGAGTCAGAGATTAAAAATAACATGCCTGCATAAAAGAACTTGGGGTAGACCAACAAATAAGTAACTAAGTATGATGAAATGTCATCAATACCATACAAAAGTATGACATAGCCAAGTCGGGAACAGGCACAAAGGAAGATGTGATCAATTCTACCATCTCGAATGATGCTTAAGAGACTCCGTTTCCTTCCTTTCTTTAACTTTTCATTTTGAAATAATCTTGGACTCACAGAAGTGACAAAAAGAGTATGGAGTTCCCTTCTACCTTTCATCCAGAGTTCTCAACTATTAATAACTTAAATAACTACAGTCCAATGGTCAGAACCAGGAAATGTACATTGATACAACTCTATCATCTAATCACAGACCTATTCAAACTTCACCAGTTTGTTTCACTAACGTCTTTCTTTGGCTCCAGGAGCCAATCCTAGATCCTACCTTGCATTTATTTGCATTTAGTTGTCATGTCTCCATAATCTCCTTTATTTTTTAAAAATATTTTATTTATTTATTTGACAGAGACACATTGAGAGAGGGAACACAAGCAGGGGGAGTGGGAGAGGGAGAAGCAGGCTTCCTGCCGAGCAGGGAGCCCAATGTGGGGCTCGATCCCAGGACCCTGGGATCATGACCTGAGCTGAAGGCAGACGACACTTAATGACTGAGCCACCCAGATGCCCCTCTCCTTTATTTTTTTAAGATTTTATTTATTTATTTGAGAGCACGCGGCGAGTGCCAGGAGGCAGTGCTGAGGGGAGGGGCAGAGGGAAAGAGAGAAGCAGGCTCTCTGCAGATCATGACCTGAGCCGAAGGCAGCGGCTTAACCAACTGAGTCACCAGGCACCCACCATAATCTCCTTTAATTGGTATAGTTCCTTAGTCTTTCCCTTTTTTTAGTTTCATGACCTTGACACTTCTGAAAAGTATTGGCTGGTTATTTTGTAGAATGTCCTGTTTGGATTTGTCTGATGTTTCCTTATGATTAGATTGAGGTTACGTATTTTTGGCAAGACTAACACAGATATGATGCTGTATTCTTCTTAATGCATCATATCAGGAGCTCCATGATGTCAATATTTCTCATTACTGGTGATGTCAACTTCAACCATTTGGTTAAGGTGGTGTCTGCTAGGTTTCTCCACTGTAAATTTATTATTTTTCCTTCATAATTAATAAGCGTCTTGTGAGGAGATGCTTTGAGACTATGCAAATATCCTGTTTTCCATCATATTTGTACCTTGTACTTCTAGTACCCATTGATGATTAATAGCCACCACGGTTTTTAATGTGATGTTGCCAAATTGTGGTTTTCTACTTCTCTCATTCCTCCTATATTTGCTAATTGGAATTCTACTGAGAAAGAGCTGTTATTTTTTTCTATTGATGTATATGTTTATTCAATTATTTAGTTATATTGGCATGGACCCGTGAACATTGAGTAATGAAATAAATGTTAGGTATAGATTATAATCAGTAGAATTGAGTAGGATAAATGTTAATGGGTTCATACTGAGATAAATAAATAATGAATAAATAAATACATAAATTCATTCCCACCATGAATTTCTCTGGGACACATTAAAGTCCAATGGTCATATCATCTTGCTGAGTGAAGTTCAAAAAATTAAAATCTAAAATCACATAAAACGTGCAAAATGTGTCAGATATTTTTTAAAGTAATAGAATAAGTATCTAGTTAATGAAATAAATATTTCATTATAATTTCACTGCCAATGTTAATATCCTGAATTAGTATATTGTTAGTCTTGCAAGTTTTTGAACTGGATTTAAATTAATCACAGTGTGGGAGCATCTGGTTGGATCAGTTGAGAGAGAACGTGACTCTTGATCTCGGGGTCATGAGTTGGAGCCCCACGTTGGGTGTAGAAATTACTTAAATAAAAAGTAAAAATAAATTAAAAAATGAAATAAGATAAAATTTTTAAAAATCACATAAAGTCCCAAGTCTGAAGTTTTAAAGATTGGATGAATTGAAGCCTCTCCCAGTTTCTGATTCTGCTCAGCTGAGGAAGATCTGAATATGTAGTGGAGTTAGGGTTCCTTCAGCAGCCACAGCCTGCCTGGGCTGTCTCTGGTGGGAATGAGTGGGGTTCCTTCAGCACCTCAGAAATGGTGGTGACCATTTAAGATGAGCCTCATCTTAATAGCATCCAAAGAGCTAACATGGTGAACCCAACAGATTAATGCTATGCCAGCCACACAGTGAACTCCCAGCTCTTGAAACAGTTATCACAGGCAAGTGTATTCCCTGGGTCTGGCATGCAGTGCTGCCAAGACCATGGGAAAACCCAGAGGACGTGAGGAAGAGACGGAGCAAGAACATCTTCCATTCTGCCAGGATAACAATCAGGGAATGTTAGCCTGGAGTCTGGAGTCCACCTAAACTCAATGGGGTCAAATCTCCCCTTGGGAGGTTCCCTTTGCCACTACGCAGGTGCCATATGGAGTGGGGGACACCATGCATGATCTCTCTTCTCTGAGATGATGGATTTGAGACTTCATTGCCTTCACACTAAGTTTAGCAATTTGCAATCATGGCAGCTCCAGTCAGCAGGTCTTCTTACCTGAGGTACCTTCCTTTCCGAGCTAAAATTGTCAAAACTTCCTAATGTCCATTTTTGGGGGGGCTCCAGCACCTCCTTGAGCATGAGTGCCTCCACCCCTGTTGTGGGCAGACATTTGGGGGAACATCCCACTGAGGGTGTCCATTACCTCCTGCTGTGGAAGTGCTAAGACTTGTGACCTTTCTCCTCAGGAAGACTCCCCTCCCCATTCCCCATTTGTTCCAAATGGGGGACCACTTTGGCTGAATCCCGAACTAAAGCTGTAGTGATGATTCTGGCTCTGCAGGTACTTCTTAAGACACTCCTCGGAGATTTTTAAAAATTGTTCAACCTTTTAGATACCATGTCTTTCTCTCATACCTTTTTCTGCTATGGTGAGATCCTGCACTAGTGTGGTCTTCCTCTGGACTACACCTCACTTCCCTCAGGAAGGTTCAGCATTATAACAGTTTAACCTGTCTTTTAAGTTGGTCACTTTATTTCAAAACAAAAACAAAAACAAAACTAACCCAACCCTTTCTTTCATTTTCCAATGACTGTTTTCTGAACATAACCCCCAACTGTTTTTTCTTACGGGATTTCCCATGATGCTATGCAATCCTTAACTCTGGGTCTGTCAAAATCAAGCACTGCTTGGACAAATCTTGCACACCCTCACCTTACTGTGTTGGAAAATCCCACCCAAAGGTCTCCTCCCATCAACCCAGGATTCACTACTGCCTGGGCTGGTTTGTCCTGCCTGGCTACACTTAAGAGCATCTCATTTTTCCTGGGCTTTCTTCGAGAAACCAGATTTCATAAATTTTGCAGATTCCTTTAGTCTTAGGTGTTTCTTGGGTCATGCAGTAAAGTTCATAGAATGATTTCTTTTTAGGACTTTAAACTGGTATTTCTGGTTTTTCATTGTAAATTTGTCTGCATGTTGGTAACCATTTTGAATATCTGTCCCATCTTTCGAGGAGTAGTTGCCAATCATTTTTATAATGCATTCTTGCTCTGCCATCCTCCCTGTAGATCTAAGACAGACACTTCTCAAATTTTCCTGGATCCTGGCTGCCCCTGCAAAAGTCATTCCAGTCTGCTCTTTGTAAAAATTTGCTTCTCTTCTTCTGTTGGACTTCACAGAAATCCAAGCACTGTTTCTGTTATGGGCATATCTAAAATATGCCCATTGTTTCAATTTCCCCTTGAGGAACAATTAACCTTGCATTTTCAATAATATAGATCAATTTCTCTACCACAAATTGAGAAGATAGCATTCTTTTCATGATAAAGGACCTCATTTCTTCGCTCTCTCTCTCTCTCTGTCAATAAAATCTGCTATCTTTCTGTAAGGGAGGCCACAGTTTGGGTCCCTGACATTTAGAGCCACAGACAGAGTATGTATAAGTAACAAATCTGGAACCACCTTGAAATCCCAGAATGGGCGTTTCGCTTGTACTTGTGGGCAAGTTACAGGAATTTAAAGTCAGTTCCTCTGCAGTCCTCTCTCTTGGTCCTAAAGAACATTCAAAGCAGTATAAGAAATAGAACAGCATTTAGGGTAGTTTATCTCATTTTGCCTAAAAATACCTGCCACTAACACTCTAAAATGCAAAATTCACTGCTAGTCTGCAAAACCAGAATTTCAGTTTAAGGTTCTGGCCTCTTGGCTTGAAGATCTTGCTGAGGAACACAGTAAAATTGTCCTGCTCCCTAACACCTAAAAAACCTCATGAAATGCTCTCATTTCTCTTTAATCAAATCCTTTCTTCTTTCTTAATCCTCCTTAATGCCTCCTCTTAGTCAAATCCTTGCTGTTTCTGGTTGCTGAGTCCATCTGAAAGCCACCCCACTTGCTAGGGTCCAGCCTGCCTCTCTATGCTTGTGTAAAACAGCCACTTGCTGGTGACCCACCAAGGTGAGGTCCTCCATGGCCCATTCTTAGTACAGCCTGATGCCACCTGCCCAGGCCACACCTGTTAAAAGCCAATTGTGTTACAAAGCAATGAGAATGAGTGACATACAAGTATACGTGACAATATGGGTGAGCTCATAAATATAAGTTGAGTGGAAGAAGATGGACATAGAGAAGTTCGTACTGTATGATTGTATTTATATAAACTACAAAAGCAAACAGAAACAATTGTTGTGCTGTCAGGAGTCAGAATGGTATTTGGCAGGTAGTAACTGGCATGGGGGCGTTTCTGGGGTACTGGTAATATTCTATTTCTTGATCCAGGGGCTGGTTACATAAGAGTGCTCAGTCTGTAAAAATTCATCACACTGCCCACCTATGATAGGTGTACTTTAATAAAAAGTTCATTTAAAAAAAACAAAACAATAGCACAGCCATCAGAAACAGCCACATGACATCATGGAAGCACTACTACCAACCGCCAAGGTCAAAACCCTGACTGTCCCGGTTGCAAAAGCCTTGCCTCCTGACCATGCCCAAAGTCCCCATCCACACGTGCCAGGTGTTCCAGAAATGACAGCTGTTATCCATTTTTCAGTGTTCTCTACTCCTTAATGAGATGTTAGGGTTTGGAGGAGTATAGTGGGTTGAACTGTGTCCCCTAAAATGATATGCCCAAATCTTACCCCCAAATATTTATGAAGATGATCTTATTTAGAAATGGAGTCTTTGTAGATGTAATTAAGTTAAAGATCCCGAGATGAGATCATCCCCAATTTATAGTACTCCCTAAACCCAGTGACAGGTGTCCTTATAAGAAAAAGAAGAGGAAGGTTTGAGACACAGACACGGAGGAAGAGATACAGGGAAGACGGCCATGTGAAGATGGAGGCAGAGGAATGCTGCCACGAACCAAGGAACACCAGAAGAAACTGGAAGAAGCAAGGAAAGAGTCTCCCCTTGAACCTTCAGAGAGAGTGTGGCCCTGCCAATGCTTTGATTTCAGACTTGTGACCTCCAGAACTGCGAGATAATACATTTCTATTGGTTTAAGCCAATCCGCTTGAAGTGATTTGTTATGGTAGCCTTAGGAAACTAATACCGGGGGCCAAATATAAAACACTCCCTTTTCCCTGCCCTAGTTCTAAACTCAGAGATTAAAAATTACACTCAAACAAACAGAGATCAAAATTCTGTCTTGATTGCTGATAAAGCCATCCTGGATGACATGCCAAATTAGCCTACTTATTAGGCTGAGAATTGAATTTACTTCTCTACACCACAGACCCACCTAGCAGGGGCAGAATCTGTCCTAAAGTACTTACTGTTTAGCCAAGAACAGGAAACATCTCATTTATCCAAAAGGTGTTCAATATTTGTTTAGAGGTGCTAGATGCTTCCTGGGGGAATACAGTAAAGATACTATTTATCAGAGAAAGACAAATATGTAGGATATTACTTATATCTGGAACTTGAAAAAGCCAGACTTAGAGAAATAGAGTGGTGATTACCGGCAACTGGTGGGTGAGGGAAGTGGGGAGATGTTGGTTGAAGACTACAAATTTTCCAGTTACAAGATAAATAATTTCTAAGAATCTAATGTACAGCATGGCAGTAACAGTTAATAATACTGTATTATATACTTGAAAGTTGCTAAGAGAGTAGATCTTAAAAGTTCTCACCACACACACACACACACACAGCAATTCTATGACATGATAGAAACTATATGTCAATTATATCTCAATAAAGCTGGAGGTGGGGGGAGGAGAGATGCTGTCCATCACTCTGAGTAATTCAGCTCTGGCCCCATACCTGCACACCCCTAATCAGGAAGGAGCTGAGTACAAGAGTCCTTTTTTATCCACAGGGGGGTACATTCCAAGCCCCCCAGTGGATGCCTGAAAACACAGATAGTACCAGAGTCCCATATATACTATATTTTTTTTCCTATATACACAATACCTATGATAAAGTTTAATTTATAAATTAGGCACACCAAGTGATCCATACCAATATCTAATAATAAAATAGAATTATAACAATATACGGCAATGAAAGTGATAGGAATGTGGTCTCTCTCTCTGTGTCAAAGTATCTTACTGTACTGTACTTATTCACCCTTCTTCCTCTTGTGATGATGAGCGAGGAGACAACAGAGACCTGGTGAGACAAGTGAGGTGAATGGCGTAGGCACTGTGCCATGGCGTGAGGCTGTGTCAGGAGGATCATCTGCTTCTGGACAGCGGTTGACCGGCACTGCAGAAAGCACCACTGTGGACAACGGGGAGGCTATTGTCATCAACAAAACCATCCTTGAATGCAGATGTGAGGCTATTGGCTGTCACTTGGGCTTTGATTATGTCCCTTGGGCTTTTACCTACACAAATATCCACCAAGTGTCTTATTCACCACTTATACTACTGTGCCTATGAGGGGTCATTGCTTAAAAAAAAATCTGTTTTGTTATAGGTCAGTGATGTTGTTATACCAGTTACAGAATGTCGTCCCTTACTGTGGCTTGCCTGGCCTGCCCCCCATCCTGCTCTGCTGTGGAAACCAGTGGAGAGATATTCTCTTTAAGGTGATACAATCCCGTGGTCACTCTGTAGGCCAGAGAACAGGCTGGACATAACTTCCTGTCTGGAAGGCTTACTGTGACAACAAATTTCCCACTCCTAATAGTATCAAAGTAACCAGACCCAAAAAACAGATGTGACAAGTAGCAGGTAAAAGTCCCCTTTGGCTAAGGCCCTCCTAGGGGTCTATCACTCTCCCCAGTGGGTATTCTTGCTACCAGTCATGATGCTCCACCCTGGACCACCCATCCCAGACAGGACTCCCTGTTCCAAAATTGTTTTCCCCTCTTTTGACTCCACCCCACTTCTTCTCCCAGCTAAATGTCTGGGCAATGTCTTGGAGACAGTTCATCCCCTCTGAGGGGCCATGTTAATGACAACATGCATTATCTCTCTCAGGGCTATATGTATTTTGAAAGAAGGCAATTGATGATAGTAAGGCCTGAAGTCAAAGGAATGAAAGTGTAATGTTGCAATTTTAGCCAGCGAGAGTGAATAAAAGATCCTCTTATAGCCCTCAAACAATGTTGGGTGGGGTAGCACCAATTCGGTCATGCCTAAAACAGGGGCTGTTCAGTGCGTCTGTCACTCACTGTAAGATGTGGAGGTAGGAAGTCCTACTTTCCATCGCTAGGACACATGATGGGATGTAGGAAAGAGAAGACACTACACTAGAAAGGCAGGTGGAGCCCCAGCATGCCATAGTAGGAAATTTGCACTTCCTTCTAGGGCTGACAGGGAGTAGCCTGGTCAGATTGGCATTTTAGCCAAACTACTCCACAGTGGTGTGGAGAATGGGTATGGCAGACCCAGCAAGCTCAGTTGGAAAATCATGGTGGGGATGATGTGAGAGATAATGAGGCTTGGAACTAAAGCAAAGTTGGTGTAGATCAAGAGGAGGGGGAGGGTTTAAGAATAGCAGGGAGACAAAAGAAGCAGCCCCAGGGACTGCCATCACTAGTGGCTGGGTGTCTTTTCCCACATCTCTGTCCTCCATTGACTTTCTCTCCATCCACAAATAAAGGCGCTATGTTGCTCCTATGCGTTAAAACTCCGGGGGCATCAAAAAGGGGTACAGTTTGAAAAATTGGTGTCAGTGAAGCCTTTAATCAAAGCACAAGGATGTTCCCCCTCCCCCTTTCTGTTTCATACATGTTTCTGTTAAGGACAAAACTTGGTCTTAAAAATGGGATATTTTGGCCAATGATGGGGTGTTCTCAATTCAGATGTATTGTAGAATGGGACTGGACTGAGAGTGATTTCCATTGAATGACCTCTTCCGTCCCACTGTTGCCAAAGGTTGTGTCTCTTCTTAGGGGCGGTCCTGTGAGAGCAAAGCCCAGAGAGCCTCAGTGGGGAATGTGAAAGGTGCCACCTTTATCTTTCATCCACGTGACACACTCATGGTGGGTCCCCTTGTCATTTCTTCTCTATCTATCTAGGATTTAGAAGTGACAATGTTGTCAAAGGGTTCCTCAAATGATTTGGCAGACTGGTGATCCATTGAATATTTTCCACAAATTGAGTGAGATAAATCTGTGCTACCAAGGATCTGATGAAAAGAGATCTAAAGCAAGTGACAAAATAAAAGCATTTTAACTCTAAGACATATTGGCAAAGATATATTGAAGTTAACAAATATTTCTATTTCCTGAAGCTCTCTGAGTTTATCTGGTTGAGCAAGTTGCCTTTAAGTGAAAGAGTCACAGGTATAATTTACAGTCATTTAACATGTCAGGGTAAAGCCTTCTTAGCTGAATTCCCAGAAATTGAAAGCAGTGACATTAGTATCTGAATATCAAATCCACTCATAAGTCAAATGGCTTTTATTTCTTTGTTTTCACCAAATTGGTGGGGGACATAAATTATCAGTTGATAAATCATCAACTGACAAAACAGTTTTGATGACACATCACTATGTGATGTTTTGGCAAATAACTTGGAACTCGTTCGAAGAATTGAGTGACTCTTGTCATAATAAAACTTCTTCCCTTGTCATCTACTTTTTATGTGAACAAAATGTCCATAAAAGTGAAACATCAGAATGGAATTGATGCTGAATCACATAAGTAATATTCATCCACGGACACATGGACTAATTGAGAATAAAATTTTCCAATTAATTGCCAATAAAAGTTTACCATTTATGTAATAATTATAAAAATGTGCATATTGTGTAAAATCTGAGAGAAAATTTCATTTCAACCTATATACATACTTTGGTGGTGGGGAAGCATAACAGGGTGACCAATAAAACATATTCAACCATAGTCATGTCCAGATAAAATTCTGTGGGGTCCAAGGAGAAAAGAGAACTAGGTAATGCTTTTGGCCTTTAAGAGCCTAAAAAGGTATTTTTTAAACGAATGATGATCTGGGTCAAGTAGCTTGATTCTCTGTGTTACGTTTTAAAGTGATACAACCAGATATATTTTTAAATGTCAATGAAATGTCAATAGGGCAAGAGTTACAACGTTGACAACTATTTAAAGTTATGATGAGAAATTCTGCATGCTTAAGATGGGTGGTTTTCAAACTTAGGTTGGAAATGATCTTCGGGGGTTGCAAAGGCTGGCACCTGCTGTCCCTCCAAGGCAGCGCGTCCCTAGGGCTGTCTTCGCCGCGTCCCCTTGGGCGACCTCCCTGCTCCTTGCTACAGTCCCACGGCTGTCCCCGGGTGCGAGGCAGAACAGCGCCCCCCCACTCCCCCCAGCGGCCTTCTCCTTCCCTCACTTTCACACCCGTTTTCCTCGGCGACGCCCCAGCCGGCTGAGTTGTCACCACTTCCCTGGCGGGCTAACGGACCGCAGAGAAGGCGCCGGAGCCCCGCGCGCTCCAAGCCCTTGGGCGGGGGCGCCCCCTTCCCCGCAGGCGCACCCCCAGCCCGGCCCCCCGCGCGCCCTGCCCCGGCGCCGGGCCCGGCTGAAGGCAGCCAGCCCCACTATTATGTAATCCAGCCCCGCCACGCCAAGCCCGGCCTTCCCGCGCCGCGTGCATTTCCGTCCGCTCTCGCCTTTCATCCGCCGAGGGGCCGGGAGGGAGAGGATGTGACCTCATCCGCGTGGCATCTGAGCCCAGGGGTGCCCCCGTGCTCCCACCCAGGCCCCTGTCTGCGTGCGGGAGGGGCGCGCCCACCCCGGGGGCTCGGCTTCGAGGGAGGGGACGCAGCAGTTGTGAGCAAGGGCAGACAGGAGCGGAAATGGACTTGGCTAGACATTCACTTTCTGTAAAACGTTCCCCAAACCGGGCTGTCGTGCACAGAGCTGTACACGCAGGCTCAAACCCGCACAGCTCCTCCCCGCCAAACACACACACACACACCCCTAACTCATTCGGGCCCAGACACAATCAGGAGGCCTGAATGAAGGCGAAAGCTATCTGGAAGAAAGACAGACGGAAACCCTCGGAATCGCGGAGTCGCCCTGGGAGGATGGGATCAACAGGGTTAGGAGCTGCATCTTCAGAGCTCCCAGGCTATTCTGGGGCTGGCAGCATGGCCGCCCATGGCTGTACCTCTCTCTTTTCTCTTGCCCGCAAAGCAAACATGCTCTCCCCTCAGATGGTGCCTGGATTTTCTATATATATTGGGGCTTAATTCCTTTGGGGTCTTCAGGGTTTCCAATCTTCCGGAATTCTTGGCTTAAGTACAAGTACCTTATGGAAGAGTAACATACACAGGTGCGCGCGCGCGCACACACACACACACACACACTTCTGAGGGAACACGACAGGAGCAAATGGATGAAGGGGCAAGGCTTAAAAGGAGCAGGGAGGAAGTGTCCCTCTCCCTCTCCAAATCATTTCCCAACCCACAGCACAGAGCTCAGTTGGTACCCTCAGGCCGGGTGCCAGCCCCTAAGCATGGTTTGCAGGGATGGCTGGATGTGCTGCTCCCTCCCCTCAACTCCTTAGAACCCCACCAAAGGTGGGGCTCCCATCTGGGCCACTGAGAGAATGCCCCTGCCTTGTGGGATGCGCACTAACCCCCCACCCCCACCCCACCCCTTCCACCCCGCCAAGCTTGCAGAGACAGCTTTACTCTTAGGTATGCTTCCTGCAAGTTAGTCACCCAACCACAACTAATACAAAATAATGAATACAGCCAAAGTTGCTGATCCCCATCTCAAATGCTTTCCACGTGTCTTTCCGGCACACACACATGCCTACTACCCTGGCCACCATTCACCCATTCACCTCATGGACTCTTACACCCTTCAGGTCTTTATCAAGGAGGTCCCTTCCAACCACGTTATCTAGACTTGCCCCGCACCCCTGGACCCTTGTCTCCTATACTGCCATGCTTATTTCCTTTCAAAAACTTATCTTTATTTGATCTTATGGACTTATTTACTTGTTTATTATCTGAGCAGTATCATCACCTCCACCACTCAGTCCCCAAGAATGTGGGCTCCACAAATGAGGGGCCCTTGGCAGTCTCACTTAGCATTTGTACAGCCCCACTATCAGCCTGGCACCCCGGTAGGTACAGATTTGTTGAATCAGTGAAGGAAGGGAGAAACGTTAGGTGTCAGTGATGGCTCGTGCCCTCTGAATCCCGTTATGTGAAAGCATTTCACAATAAATTATTATTTATAATGTATAAACATATATATTAACATATAACATACATATTATATAAAATATATAAAATTATATATACATATATAAATATACAACATATAATTACCAGGGTTTGCCTTCTGTACCAGACTGTGAGCTACCCGAAGGTGTTCACATGGCCCTCTCTAGAACTCAGCATCTAGCCCAAGAGCCCAACAGAAAATAAGTACTCAAGATCTGTTGACCTGTTTTGTTTTCTGCACGATGACAAGCAAAACATTGTATTTTACCCAAAAAGAAAGTGATCAATCTTACATGTGTAAAGCTATTAAGAACCTACTAGATTCGTCCATGTCCACTTCGTTCCCACAGCTCCAAAAAGTAAGCATGGAATAGCACTATCTCACTTTCCAGATGACCAAACTAAGTCTCAAAAGGTTGAGAGATTTGTCCAGGGCAAGCATTGGTAAGAAAGGAGCATGGAAATCTCCAGCAACACTTGGGGAATTGCCTACTTCTTTTAGTGCTATCAGATTTGCTTTACGTATTTGGAAACTCTGTTACCATAAATCCTTTTAACCTATAGAATTAGGGTGGACTCATGCTACCTCCCTTCACAGCTGTCCTTCCAAGCTTTCTAGTGGGGTGGTTTTGGCCTATCCCATAAGACTCAGGGCATATGTCACTTCCTCTTACTACCTTTGCCTGATATCTCGAGCAGAAATCAGCACCTCTGCAACTGTATTCCTGTTGTACTTGACATGCACATTTGTCATAGCTCTTAACCCGGAAGAGCTCACGCCCCATCTAAAAGGACAGCCCGTATTCAGCCCCAACATACTGTGGCCATGCAAGAATGGTGGGAGGAGGGGTGTTAATGTATATTCCAATTTTTCAAAAGAATCTGGAAACCTGGACTTTTATGAGAAATTCTCTGATTTTAAATGTTGGCTCAACTTAAAAAAAATATTGTGTGTGCCAAATAAAACACACCTGTGGGTTTTAATGGGCCAATGGGTAGCCAGTCTGGGAGCACTGGGTTAGAATGTATATAAAGTGTGAGGCCGGACGTGGCTAACAATGAGCAAAAGTGGAGGCTGGAGCATGAGGAAAGTTCTGAAGCCAGCCAAGGAGACCAGAAGGGGTGAAAGACCATTGAAGGGCTTTAATTTATGATCAGGTTTATATGTTAGGAGGACCACTCTGGCTGCAATATGGAGAATCAACGGAAAGGAATCAGCAGTGTTAAGGAGAAAGACCAATGATCATGATAACCCAGGTGAGCCACATGGCTTGGTCTCAGGTGGTGGCACTGGAGGAGGATAGAAATTGAAGCATGTGGAAGATAGTCTGGATCTAGAATCATGGGATTTTCTTTCTGATTGGCTGTGAAGGGTGAGGAAAAAAGAACAGGCAAGAGTGATGTGTAGGCTTCGGCTTAGACAACCGAGTGCGTGTTAGTGTCACTTAGCAAGAGAGAAAACATAAAAGGGGGAGCAGGTTTGGGGGAAAGGTGAGTTCCATTCTGACCATGTTGAATTTAAGTTTCCAGAGATCGCTCCAAATGAAAATTTTAGTGGACAATTGGATTTCAATGAAAGAAATTTGCGTTAAAAAGATAGATTTTGGAGCTACTGTCAGGTCATTAGAAAGCCATGAGAGACAGTGTGCAGAGTGAGGGCATTAAAGGGCCCAAGACAGAGCCCATTCTATGGGCGACTTTGAGGAATTGCACATAGATCAAAAAAAAAGAAGGAGAAAACCAGTCGAGTGTTGGAGTGTGGTCTCATAGGAACGAGGGAGAGAAGTGTTCCAGGAGCAAGCGGACAGCTGTGTCAGATGTTGTGGAAATGTCAAATAAGAAGAGAACTGGAAAGTGTCCATAGATTAGTGACACGCAAGTGCAGGGTGATCTTGGGGATGAGAGTTTCACTGAGGTGATTGGATGAAACCCAGCTGATAGGACACTCAGGAGTATATGAGACATGAGAAAAAGGGTCCAATGAGTTTAGATATCTCTTTCAAAAATGTTGGCTGTGAAGGGAGAGAGAAAGATATGACCAGAGGAGGGTGTGGGATCAAGAAAAGGTTTTAAGGGGCGCCTGGGTGGCTCAGTCGTTCAGCGTCTGCCTTCAGCTCAGGTCATGATCCCAGGGTCCTGGGATCGAGCCCCGCATCGGGCTCCCTGCCCGGCGGGAAGCCTGCTTCTCCCTCTCCCACTCCCCCTGCTTGTGTTCCCTCTCTAGCTGTCTCTCTCTCTCTGTCAAATAAATAAATAAAATCTTTAAAAAAAAAAAAAAAGAAAAGGTTTTAATACAGAGGAGAGAGTTGAACATATTTTAAAATTTATGAGAAGTATTTAGAGGGGGAGAAAGAAGTTGAAGGAACAAGAGAGAAGAAAAGTCATCAGTAGCCCCAAGGCGGCTAAGAATGCAAGAAAGATAGACTCCTGAGCAAATGGGGAGAGGTCGCTTTAGACCCAAGATGAAAGAAGGAGAGTTGCGGGCTCAGTGTCCATAGTGAGTTCATTTGAGGGCTTCTCCTTTTTCCTTCTCAAGTTAAAGTAAGGGTGGAAGTGGAGGCATTCTGAGAGTCAAGAGAAAGTGACTAATCTTTGGGAACATCTGGAAAGAAAGTGAAAGACTTGCCCTAGTTCCCACATTTGGTAAGTTTGGGATTATCTCTGTGTTCTAGGATTCCTCTTTTGTGCAAAGGGCAATTGGATTTCTCCCCAATGGTCCACAACATTTGTAGTCCTTCCCACACACCTTACAGAAAATGTTCTGGACTGGGGAACATCCCAGCCCCACCACTCACTAACCTGGACTTAAGAGGTAAAAACACCCGGGCATGAAGGGAGAGGTCGTGTTTGAATACTGTATGTTAATGCTTTATCCTGAGTACTCAGCCCCCATCTCTTCCCCTTTGTCCCAATTGCCAACATTCTGCCCAGAACCTTAGTGTTCATTCAATCTCCAGGTGGGGACCACTCCCACATACTCAATAGAAATTACTTCCCTATTTTCCACATCCAAATTTTTCATTTCCAAGATTTGGCTCCATTCTGTTAATTCACCCCCTCTCAACAACGTTAGAAAGAGAATAAGGAGACATTCTCCTCTGGCTTCCTCCTTGTGAATCCAGTCAGGCAGCAGGGCCAAGGGGACAGCACAAGAGTCAGGCAACCTGGGGAACCAGGCCCAAGGCCATGTTGCATGCTGAGTGGTGCCAGAGATTCTTCTCTCTTATCTTTCACATTTGAACTTGGACTGATACTTTGTTCTTCAGAGGGCTGGTGAGAACCTGCTGCACAGGTCACATCATTCTCTAGCCTTCAAAAGAGCAACACCTAGAAGATTCTAGATAAATGAACAACTTAACCTGCAGCTCTCTGCCTTGCAGGAAAGACATCTTGGCCGCTCTATCTCTTGCTAAAGTGAAAACTTTCTTTTTTTCATCCTTTCTCTGTGCACAGAGAAGGCTCCCTTTGGACCTTACCCTGAGTTTAAAGATTTGTCTCACACCTCAGCCTTCTGTTCTCCTATCTATTTGCCCATGATCCCTTTGCATTTTGTTTCAGTCCACCAACAACAATGATACTACCATGTAACAAAATGGGAAAACCTGGATTTTCCAGTATTTCTCTTAGGAAGAAAAAGTTTCTTTTGACAAGTGCTTGGGCCTGTGGGTAGAACCATGCATAGAACTCTTTGGCACAGGTCAAAGGAAGAATTTGCTATTGTCCATCGCTCAGAACAGATGAAGAGAAAGAAGGAGAGAAGAGATGAAATTTCCCCAACCCCAAATCCTCATTAAAATTACCTCACTCAAGGGCCATCTGGGTGGCTCAGTCAGTTAAACGTCTGTCTTTGGCTTGAGTCGTGGTCCCGGGGTCCTGGGATCGAGCCCCAAATTGGGCTCCTTGCTCAGTGGGGAGCCTGCTTCTCCCTCTCTCTCTGCTCCCCTGCTCTTGCTCTCTCGATCGCTGTATCTCTCTCTCTCTCAAGTAAATAAATAAAAAACATTTTTAAAAACTCACTCAAATGGGCGCCTGGGTGGCTCAGTCGGTTAAGCGACCACCTTCGGCTCAGGTCATGATCCTGGAGTCCTGGGATCGAGTCCCGCATCGGGCTCCCTGCTCGGCAGGGAGTCTGCTTCTCCCTCTGACCCTCCTCCCTCTCATGCTCTCTGTCTCTCATTCTCTTTGTCTCAAATAAATAAATAAAATCTTTAAAAAAATAAAAAATAAAAAAAAATAAAAAAACTCACTCAAAAAATGTTTGAGTCTGACCGGATATTTTTATGGAAAATACTGAAGGGATAGAGACACTAGATTGCTAAAGCAGGGAAATATGACCAATATCAAGATTCTAGGGGAAGTCATTAGTCACCTATTGCATAATAAGTTACCCTAAAAGGTAGTGGTTTAAAACAGCACATTGTTTTATTATCCCCTGTTTTCTAGGAGTCAGGATGCAGGCATGGCTCAACTGAATCCTCTGTCTCAGAGTCTCTTACAATCAAGCTGTGATCAAGGTGTCGTCTAAAGCTGGGGTATCTCTGCAAGATCCCCTGGAGAAAGTTCCACCTCCAAACTCACACAATTGTTGCCAGTCTTCAGCCCCTCTCTGGTTGTGGACGAGAGGCTGCCCTCAGTTTCTTGCCACATGGGCCTCACTGACGGGGTGACTTCATAAGCGAACACGAACCATGCGGGCCGTGGAGTCTAACAGCAAGGCAGAAGTCACGATCTTTTGTAACCTAGTCAGAGAAGTGACATCCCTTCGTTTTTGCCATGCTCTTATCCATTAAAGGCAAATTACCAGGGCCAGCCCAGGCTCAATGGGAGGCAGTTTATACAAGGGCACAACTACCAACGGGGAGGGATCCGGGGGGCTACTTTTAGAAGTCCACCTACCACAAATAGACTCTGGATTTTCACAGGGCTGTGGAACAGGGGTTCATGCCAGGTTTAATCGTGTCTTAGAGAGGCAGAGTGGCCCTGGCTGACATTTGACTTTTAAAGAGCCACAACTAATTGACACAACTATGTGCCAGTCGCTATGCTAAGCTCTATACCTGCACTTCTTTTTGAACATGCAAAATAATGTTACAGATGAAGCATTTCCACTCTCAAGATTTAAGAAACAAAGTGAAGTTAAGTCATCTGTCCCGTGCTCACAGAGCCAGGAAGTGGCAGAACCTGGATACAAGCACAGACTGATGCCCTTCAAGCTGTATGTGCTTCCTCCACTCAGCCAGCTCCACACTTTAGACTCAGTTTACCTCTGGATACCAAAATCAGGATCAGCGAAGAATGCATCTGACTTTATCCAACAACCAGGGCTTAAATAAGAAAGGCTTAAATAAAAGCTCTTAGGGGCGCCTGGGTGTCTCAGTCGTTAAGCGTCAGCCTTCAGCTCAGGTCGTGATCCCAGAGTCCTGGGATCGAGCCCCTCATCAGGCTCCCTGCTCAGCGGGGAGCCTGCTTCTCCCTCTCCCACTCCCCCTGCTTGTGTTCCCTCTCTTGATGTCTTTCTCTCTGCCAAATAAATACATAAAATCTTAAAAAAAAAAAAAAAAGCTCTTAGGACAGGCAGTCCAGGACCCATAGGGTAGTGACCCCCCAATTTCATCCAAGCCCCAAGCTCGTTCTCTTTTAGTTCTACCAACTTCCATGTGGTGAGTGACTGCTGCTCCTCTGGGGTCCCACCCATATCCCAAGCGAGGAAAAAATAGGGCCAAAATCTTCTCCTTTTGTGACTTTTTCTCTTTATTCAGGAAAGAAATCCTCTCCAAGCAGATTTGCACGTTCAGCTCTTTGATTAGAAATGGTATTATCCTGTTCTCGCTAATGGCAAGGGGTACAGGGAGAGCTAGAATTTTAGCTTTCCAACGTTTAATAAAGAAGGGTAAAGAGGGACGCCTGGGTGGCTCAGTCGGTTAAGCATCTGCCTTCAGCTCAGGTCACGATCCCAGGATCCTGGGATCAAGTCCCACATCGGGGTCCTTGCTCAGTGGAAAGCCTGCTTCTCCCTCTGCCTGCCGCTCCCCCTCCTTGTGCTCTCTCTCTCCCTCGCTCTCTCCCTCTGACAAATAAATAAATAAAATCTTAAAAAAAAAAAAAAGAAGGGAAAAGAAAACAAGATGACAAACGGGTTGGAGCTAGCCAGTTCATACCCTGTTCCCAGCTTTATACACATTCTATTCATTCCAGATCTCCCTGTCCCCATATTGAAGATGAAGAAATAAGTGCAATTAAGCCTCTTCCCGTCTCCTCTCCTTTTTCCATCTCAAGATTTTTATTACTTATATTATTATTCCTACATCATCAAATTGATAGCATTTACACTCTCTTCTGATACTGTAACTTGCACACATTTTTTAAAAGATTTAATTTATTTTTAGAGGAAGAGAGAGAATGGGGTGAGGGGGTGGAGGGACAGAGGCAGAGGGAGAGAGAGAATCTCAAGCAGACTCTCCACTAAGCGCAGAGCCTGACACGGGGCTCGATCCCACGATCCTGAGATCATAACCTGAGCCAAAACCAAGAGTCAGATGCTCAACTGACAGAACCACCCAGATGCCCCTGAAACTGTAATTCAAACACTTTTTTTTCTTAAAGATTTTATTTATTTATTTGACAGAGAGAGACACAGCAAGAGCAGGAACACAAGCAGGGGGAGTGGGAGGGGCAGAAGAAGGTTTCCCCGCTGAGCAGGGAGTCCAATGCAGGGCTCGATCCCAGGACCCTGGGACCATGACCTGAGCCAAAGGCAGATGCTTAATCACTGAGCCACCCAAGCACCCTTGAACACTTTTTAAACTGTCACCCTATATTTAAATCTTTTTAACATGGCTTTTCCATTTATCTTTTTCTTAGGTTAAACTATATGCAATTGCCAATCTTGGACCACTTTTGCCCTAGAAAAATGTGAATTTAATATGCTCAATCTAATAGTCAAGAGGATTTTTAAAATATCTGTCAGTGCCTTCAGAGAAAATGAAAGTTTTTTGTGCGACACTTTTTCCTTGAGCGTTTGTAGATCTTCCTTTGTTTTTTCCTAATATTAGGATATTGTTGAAATCTCAAACCAGCCTGATAGTATTTTCTTCATAAATGACTAGGATTCTTGTTTAGATGCCCACAAGATTATTTATTACTTTTATCTTTCTTCATTTAAAAAACTCTTAATCTTAGAATTCCTGTAGCTTTACTGAGATACAACGTAGTTTTGACAGTTCATTATCAAAGATTTGCCTGGAACACAATTACAAAATCAACACATTCATGTCTTTTAAGAAGTGTTTTCATCTATGATCTATTTACTATTTTTCTTTTTCACTTCCAACATTCTTTTCCTTAAAGAAACTCACTGTTCATTTGTTGGATTGTTCTTATCTTCCTTATCTGTCATCTTCCCTCATATCCTTAAAATCTTTCTTTTCTTTTTAAATTTTAATTATGTTTTAATATTCTTTTTCCATTTCACTGACTGTTTTCAGCACTATTTTTTCTTCCTTCTGTAATTCTTTTAAGATAAAATTAATATACAGACCATATAGGATATAAAGTGTTCCAAGACTCTTGGAACAAGAAAAGAATAAAAATATAAATTTGCCCAGATTTTAATAAGTATAAATATTAAAAAGTCTAGAGTAATCATCTGGAATACAAGCATAGTGTAAAACCTCCAAAGAAATGGAATAATATATATATATTGGTTATATATCAATGCAAAAGAAAGTAAGCAAAGTAAAGAAAAGTAAACACAGGCAGGAAAAGTGGAAAACATAAAAGATGGTAGGAAAAAATATTAAGATCTATTCATATTTACAATGACTATAAGTGACAAAATGGATTGTTGTAATGGGTAATAATTGACAAAAAAAATCCAGAAACATGCTTATTACTAGATACAAACCAAAAGCATAAAAATGAAAGTTGAAAGTAAAGGAATGGAAATAAAATTTAATAACAAAAACAAATTGACAAATCAAAAATAAAGTAAGAGCGGAGGAACAAAAAGCAAATGTGACAAATAAAAACAAATAACAAGAGAGTAGAATTAAATACAGTCACACCAGTGGTTATATTAAATATAAGTACACTGAAAACACCAACTGAAATTTGAAGATTTTCAAATAGGCTAAAAAAGTAACACAACTATGTGCTGTTTACAAGAGACATACTTTAAATATATGAACACAGATAGGTTGAAAATAGATGGGAAAAGATACAGCATGCACAATTTAACCTAAAGAAAGCTGGTTATAATTTTATATATACACTAATAAATAGATATATAAATATACATAGCTGGGTTTGGCTATATTAGCATCAGAGAAAACTAAACTTTAAGACAGAAACTATTTCCAGAGTTAAAGAAAAGCATTTAAGAATTATAAAAAAGATCAATTCATCAGGAAGACATAACAATCCAAACCACACATGCACCTAATAATAGAGCTCCAAAACATGTGAAGCATAAATGGACAGAACTAAAAGGGGCTGGGGGATAGAATAAACACACAAAACTTCAGTAAAACCAGTCAGAAAACCAATAAGGCTATTAAAGATGTGAACAACAGTTTTATTCAACTTGACCCAGTTGATATGTCTTGGACACTATATGCAACAACTTCATAATATTCGTTCTTCCAAATACACAAGGAACATTTACTAAAACACACTCTATGCTGAGCTATAAGACAAATATTAATAAAATCCAAAAACTGGTATCATACAAGTATGATCTCAGGCCACAATAGGATTAAACTAAAAATTAACAATAGAATATAATAGAAAAATAATAGAAAAACTTTAGATGTTTGAAAATTAAACAATATATTTTTAAAAAATTCATGAGCCAAAGAAGAAATCAGAAAAGAAATTAGAAAAGATTTCAATTTGAATAATAATGTAAATATAATGTAAAAATTTAGGTAGCAACTAAACTAGCACTTAGAAATTTATAACTTTAAATGCATCCATTTCAAGGAACTAGGAAAAGAAATGCAAATCAAAGGCAATGGAAAGAAGGAAATAATATAGATAAGAACATAAATTGAGGAATGAGAAAACAGATATATAAAGATATAGAACAAAGATGAGTAAGATTGATAAAGCCCTAGCAAGACTGATCAAGAATAAAAACAACAGAAATTACCAGTATCAGCAATGAAAAGGAGGTATTATTTCAAACTATAGATATTAAAGAAAAATAGAAGGATATTATGCTGATAACTTTATGCCAATAAGTTTGACAACTTATATAAGTGGAGAAACACAACTCAGTGAAACGGACACAAGAAGAAACAGAAAATGTGAATAGCTTTAGATCTGTTGAAGTATTTGCAAAGAGAAATTTTGTAAAGAGAAAATTCCAGGTGCCGATAATTTTACAGTGAAATTCAAATTCGTTCAGTAAAAAGGTAATGCTTCTCAACTAATTTTCTGAAGCTAAAAATAACCTGATACTAAAACCAGAGAAGGAAATTCCAAAAAAGAAAATTCAAACCAATATCCCTTATGAACATAGACACACACATTCAAAAGTCCTCATAAAAGTATTAGCAAATCAAATTCAGCAAGATGTGAAAAGAACAATATATTATGAGTGGGATTTATCACAGGAAGGAAGATTAGATTAACGTTTGAAAAACAGCATAGATCACATTAACAGAATAAAGGAAAAAATAATATGATCATCTTAACACAATAAAAAATCAAAATATTTGATTAAATTCAGTATCTACCCATAATCTCAGAAAATTGAGAATAAATAGGAACTTCTTCAATGATAAAATATCTCCTAAAAACCTACTAACCTGAAGCTTAATAGTCAAACATTGAATACTTTTCTCTAAGAACAGGCTAAGATGTCCATTCTCACACTTTTATTTAACATTGTCCTGGAGGTCTCAGTCAGTGCAATGAGGAAGGAAAGAGAAATAAAATGCATAAATATTAGAAAAGAAAAAGTAAAATTTTATCTATGAAAGCAGGCATAGAAAAAACCTAAAGAAATCTAAAAACAGACTGCTTTAACTAGCAAGTGAATTTAGCAAGATCATTGGTTAATATACATAAATTAATTGTGTTTATATGTATCTATATATACTAATTTATATATAGTTATATACTTATATATTTTCTATACACTAACAGTGAACAGTTGGAAAATAAAACTAAAAAGTACAATCATTTACCATAGCATTAAAAAAAATCAAATTCTTGGGAACAAATATAAAAAATATGTGCAAGAGCTTTACACTGATAATTTTTAAATATTTTTGAGGAAAAAAGAAAAGACCTAAGTAAATGTAGGGATATGCCATGTTCATAGATTGGGATGCTCACTATTGTTAAGATGTTAGTTTGTCCCAAATTGATCTATGCATCTCTAGATTCAAAGCAATCTCAGTCAAAATCCCAGTAGGTTTTTTGAAGAAATCAACATGCTTATTCTAAAATGTGTATGCATTGGCAAGACAATTTTGAAGGAGAATGAAAAACTGGAGAACTTACACTGTCATATTTCAGGACGATATAAAGCTGTAGAAGTTAAGACAGCATAGTATTGTCATAACAAACTGTGGAATAGAGAAATCTAGAAATGAAACCACACGAATACAATCGCTTGATTTTTGACAAAGGTGCCAATATGACTCACTGGGAAGAACAAGAACTTTTCAATTAGTGGTGTTAGAACAACTGGATTTTCATATAGAAAAAAAATTACGTATGACCCCTATTTCATAGCATACACATAAGCTAATTTAAGATGAATCATAGGAGCACCTGGGTGGCTCAGTCGGTTATGCGTCAGTCTCTTGATTTCGGCTCAGGTCATAATCTCAGGGTGCTGGGATTGAGCCCTGACTCGGGCTCCCTGCTCAGCGGGGAATCTGCTTGTCTCCCTCTCCCTCTGCCCCTTTCCCTGCTTGAGCTCTCTCTCTCTCTCAAATAAGAGAGAATAAAAGATGAATCATAAAACCATGCGTGATAACTAGAACTATAAAGCTTCTAGGAGATTGCTTAGGAAAATACCTTCATGACCTTGGAGTAGGGAAATATTTTTTAACAGGATGAAAAAAGTACTAACCATAAAATTTTTAAATGATAAATTGGGTTCATCAAAATTCAAAACTGTGCTCATCAAAAGACATCTAAAAAAGTGAAAGGTCAAGCCACAGCCTGGGAGAAAATATTCACTATATATATATATATATATATGAGAAAGGACAAATATTCAAAATATATTAAAAACTCCTAAAAAATAGGAAAAAGACAAACAATAAATGTTTTTAAAATGGACAAAACGCTTGAAGAGAAACTTCATGAAAGATGATATCCAAGTAGCCAATAAGCATTTGAAAGGATGCTCAATATGCCATAAGGAAACTCATTATCTTCTTAAAATGAAGATCATGATTAAAGTTATGATCACGTACTCATCAAAAGGCACTACCAAAAACTAGAGAATGGGAGAAGACATTTAAATAACAAGACCTAAAAAGATTAGTATCCAAAATACAAAAACTCTTGCATATCAGCAGGGAGAAGACAAACAACCTCTCTCCAAATTTAGTAAAATTAATTCACAAAATCCCACAGAAAATGAGGCACGAATTTTCCATACATATGTAAAACTATCTTCAACCATTAGTCATCAGGGAAATGCAAATTTAAATCATACTTTTTATACCCACCAGAGTAACAAATATTAAAAATCCTGCCAATCCCAAGGGCTGGTGAGAATGTGGAGCAATGGAACTCTCACCTAATTGCTGATGGGAATTCGGAATGTCATCATAACTAGGGGAAACTATTTGGCACTTGCACATGCGCACCAGAAGATTTTACCAAATGTAAGCAAACCAAATATCCATCAACAGTAGAGCAGATAGGTTTCTTGAGGTATTGTCATACATAGGGATACCCTATGAGGGTAAAAACTCTATGAGCTACAGCCATGTGCAGCAGCATAGGGAAAATCTTAAAAATAGGACATTGGGCAAAAGAAGAAAGTCAAGGAAAACTGCATACAGTAGAATTCTACTCATGTGAAGGAAATAAATAGATAATAATTTAAAGGATTGATAGCTCTACTTAGGAAGTAAAATTGCTGAAGAAAAGAAAGAAAATAATTAGCACAAAATTTGCTGTGAGGAAAGAGGAAAGAAAATGCAATTGGTAAAGGGCATGGCAGTACATGTCTGAGGGATGATAATGTTCAATTTCTTGCTCTAGATGATGAGTATGTAAGAGTTTATTTTGTTATTTTTCTTAAAATTGTATAAATGCTTTTTCTTATATTCCTTTGCATGTTTTTTACAGTTCACAACTTAAAAAAAGAAGTCACATGGTGTTCATTACTAACCTTTGACTTTATGAGTTCTATATTTTACCTCATAATCCACAATTTAGTTTCTGAAAACTTGGATGTAATTTTTTTGAAAAGACTATCATGTTCTGTTGTTCTGTGAAACTGTTTCTAAACCTAAAATACCTTGGGGCACCTGGCTGGTTCATTTGGTAAAGCATGTGACTCTTGATCTTGGGGTCTTGAGATCAAGCCCCTCATTGGGTGTGTAGAGATTAAATAAATAAATAAATAAATACATCTTAATTTTGGACTGCTTCTTAGTGGGTGTGATGGTTAGTTTTATGTGTTAACTTGGCTAAGCTGTTTAATCAAACACTAACCTAGGGGCGCCTGGGTGGCTCAGTCCATTAAGCATCTGCCTTCGGCTCAGGTCATGATCCCCAGGGTCCTGGGATCAAGTCCCGAGTGGGGCTCCCCGCTCAGCAGGAAGTCTGCTTCTCCCTCTCCCTCTGCCCTTCCCCTCAGTTCCTGCACTCTCTCTCTCTCTCAAATAAATAAATTAATTAAAAAAAAAAAAAACACTAACCTAGATTTTGCTGTGAAGCTTTTTATATATGTAGTTGAGGTCAACAGTCAGTTGACTTTACGTAAAGGGGATTATCCTTGATAATGTGGGTGGGCCTCATCCAATAAGTTGAAGGCCATAAGGGCAAAAACTGAGGTTTCCCAGAGAAGGCAAAATTCTGCCTTAGGAATACAGCATCAACACCTGCCACAGTTTCCAGGCTGCTGGCTTGCCCTATGGATTTCAGACTTGCCTGTCTCCATGATCAAGGAAGCCAATTCCTTTAAATAAATTGGTTTCATTTCTCTCAAGAACCCTGAGCGATCTGGATTCTGGTACCAGGAAGTGGGGTGCTGCTGTAACAAATACCTCAGAATGTGGAAGTGGCCTTGAAACTGAGTCATGGGAAGAGGATGGGAGAATTTTGAGGTGCAGGCTAGAAAAAGCCTGGATTGCCTTGAAGAGACAATTGGTGGAAATGTGGATGTTACAGACGATTCTGGTATGGGCCCAGAAGGAAGTGAAAAGAATGGTAGACAGCATCTATCATCTTGGAAAATATATATATCATTATAAAAAGAATGTCAGCAGAAATATTAAAGGGGCTTCTGGTAAGGCCTTCGAAAGAGGTGAGGAGCGTGCTGTTGAACACGGGAGGAAATATGCCCTTTGTTATGAATGTCAGACAATCTGGCTGAATTGTGTTATACTGTTGAATGGAAGGCAGAACTTGTAAGCCATGAACTGAGGTGTTTAGTTGAGCTTTCCAAGCAAAGTATGGAAGGCTGAGTTGTTCCTCACTGCTTAGAGTGCACAGTATTGTATAGAAGAGAGATAAATTGAGGAAGATAAACTTACTGTTAAGTAAAAAGGAACCAGACCGGGGTGAGCTGGAAGATTCTCGGCTATCCATCTTAGAGAAGACGAGAAAGCATGCCCTCATGGAGACACCAGCCACAGAGCCGCCGGACAGCCGGCTGTGATTATAGCTCTGACCGGGCACCTCGGCAGAAGGCAGGAATCAAGATGAGGTTATCGAGGAAGCCCTGCAGAGAACGGTTGTGTCTAATGATGTGGATCCTCTGTGCATCCACAGAAGACCCCCAGGGTTTAGAGAATTTTATACCAGCTTAAACACTGCCAGTCTGGACAGAGAGGGGCAGAGACAAAATGAAATGAAGGAAGAATGATCTTTGAAAAGGAGCTCAGTATCTTATCACGGATAGGATAGAGTCACCGATAGAGGGGCCGGAGCGGGCGGAACCAGAGCCCTAGAGGCTGGGACCCCCACAGGCCCAGAGCACAGAGAGCGTTGAGCCACAGAGGCTCATTCTCAGGCCTTGAGAGCCAACGGAATTTTCCCTGCTGAGTTTCAGACTTGTTTGGGACAGGTGAACCTTTCGTTGCTTCTATTTCCTCCCTTTCGGAATGGGAATATTTATCCTGTGCCTGGCCCAACATTTAGTTTTGGAAGCAGAAAGCTCATTCTCCAGTTGCACATGTACACAAAGGGAGAGGAATTTTGACCTAGGATGGCTCACACCCAGAGGCTTGTCCTTACCAAATTTAGATGACCTAAATGAGGAGATTTGGGGCTTTTTGAGTGGATGACATTTAGATTCTAGACTTAAAGTAGATGCTGGAATGAGTTGAGACTTTAGGAGATAGCTAGATGGGGTTAATGCACTTTGCACATGGACCAACATGAACTTTGGGGCTTTTAAAGGGAGGACAGTACTGGGTTCAATAGTTTCCCCCCAAATTCATGTCCACCCAAAACCTGAAAATGTGATCTTATTTAGATGTAAGGTCTTTGCAGCTGTATTCAAGTTAAAATGAGGCCATAGTGGATGATGGTGGGCCCTAATCCACTGACAGATCTTTTTTTAAAGATTTTATTTATTTATTTGACAGGGAGAGAGAGAGAGAGAGCACAAGCAGGGTGAGGGGCAGAGGGAGAGAGAGAAACAAGCTCCCCACTGAGCAGGGAGCCCCACGCGGGACTCGATCCCAGGACCCTGAGATCATGACCTGAGCCGAGGGCAGACGCTTAACCAACTCAGCCACCCAGGCGCCCCTGTTGACAGATTTTTATAAGGGGTGTCTTTCGAGGGAGACAGAGATACAGACACTGGGGAAAGCCATCGGGGACACAGGCAGAGACTCGAGTGGTGCAGCTACAAACCAAGGAATGCCAAGGATTACCAGCAACCGCCTGAAACTAGGAAGAGGCAAGGAAGGATTCTTCCTGAGAGGCCCTCCAGGGAGCATGGCATGATGGACACCTTGATTGCTGACTTTTAGCCTCAAGAACTGTTAGAGAATCAATTCTGTTGTTGAAGGCCAGCACGTTGATGGCAATTTGTTGAAGCATCCTAGCAATCTGCTACAGCGGGTACCGGAAGTGATTGCTTCTAGGGAAAGGGGATAAGGTGAGGAGTGGAACAGGTGTGTTCTCTTTCTCACAGCGAATCCTGTAGAGCTTTGCTTCTCTAAATCATTTGCACCTATAGCTTTGACTTTTAGAAAGGAAAGCTGTCAAATTATAGTTATAGATCAGGTAAACCTGACAGTGTTTATATAAAAATAAGCAAACCACTCTCAGTTATGAATACCAAAGCAGGGGGTTGATTCCAGAGCTGTAAAAATGATTCAATATTGAAAACTCTTTATATGATTCTCCACTTTAATAGAGAAAAAAGATGACATTCTCCATAGATGCTGAAAAATAAAATTAAACATCTTTTAGTGTCTATAAAATGCTTAAGAAAGTAAGAATAGATAGGTACTTTCTTAACATGATAACATACATCTATCATAACCTAAAAGCCAGTATCCTCCTAAATGCAAAAGTATGAAAAGGAATTCCATTATACTCAGGAACAGGACACAGATGTTCAGGATCATCAGGTCCCAGAAAAGGTAATTAAATAAGAAATAGAAATCAGACATATAAAAATTAGAAATGTAGAGATCAATTATCATTAAAGGCAAGTGAAAATATTGTATACTTCAAAGGTCACTGAACTTGTACTTTAAAGGACCAGATAGTAAATGATCTCTGTTGCATTTTTTTCTTCTTCCTTTTTCTTTAAAACAGCTCTTTCAAAATGTAAAAAAAAAAAAAAAAAAAAGTCAGGGGGCCGGGGGGGCCCCTCCAATTGACCGTCCGGCCTCTTGGTTTCTGGTCCAGTCATGATCTCGGGGTTGTGAGATCGAGCCCTCCGTTGGGCTCCGTGCTCAGCTCCGTGCTCAGTGCAGAGTCTGCTTGGGATTCTCTCTCCCTCTCCCTCTGACCCTCCCCCCTTCTAAATTTTTAGTTCTCAGTGGTACAAAAACAGTCCACGGCTGGCCTTGTCCCAGAGGGCATAGTTTGCAGATCCCTTGTATACCTGGAAAAAGAAGAATCAAAGGAAAATATAACAAACGAAAATAGAATTCAATAAATTCCATTTGTATATATATGGAAATCAAGCAGGACTCATATCTACAAAAATAGCCTGTTAGAAAATACAAAGAAAGCAAAGACCCTATTTAGAATAGGAAAAAAAATTTGATTTTTAAATCCTGAGAATAAACTTAACAAGAAATGCAAGCTCTATAATTTACAATTTTAATGCTACTGAAGGACACAACAGAAGATTTAACAATGCAGAGGCACACCATGTCCTTGGATTCTCAGCATCATAAAGCTGTCAAAGATAGTTCAACTGTAAATTTAATGTCATCTCAATAAAAATACCAAAAGGGTACTTTTTTGGAACTAGACTAGCTGGTTCTAAATTTCATATGGAAAAATTACCAAGAATAGCCAGGAAAATTTTGTAAAAATTAAAGTAACAAGGAAGTTTAAAACTACCATATATAAAAAAAACTATTCAAAGTCCTTAAAACGTGAATAGAAACAAAGATCACTAACACCAAATAGAACATTCAGAAATAGATTTAAGAGGCGGTGCCTGGGTGGCTCAGAGGGTTAAGCGTCTGGCTTCGGCTCAGGTCGTGATCTCCAGGTCCTGGGATCAAGCCCCACATTGGGCTCCCTGCTCAGCGGGGAGTCTGCTTCTCCCTCTGCCTCTCCCCTTGCTTGTGCTCTCTCTCTCTCTAATGAATAAATAAAAATAGTTTTTTTAAAAAGAAAAAATAGATTTAAGAGAATTTATGAGAATTTTGCATGTTAAATAAATGATCTTGGCTCAATTGGATATTCATCAGCAGAAAAAATAAAGGTGATGCCTAGCTCACTATTAACATCAAAAAAGATTCTGACAGAAAAAAGATTTCAACAAATTCATAAGTTACTAGACAGAAAGATGAGAAGTATTTTATAAACTCATGTGAGAGAAAGTATGACACAAAATCCAGAAGCATAAAAGAGTGATTTTTTTTTTAATGTAAGTTCTACACCCAATGTGGGGCTCCAATTCACAACCCCAAGACCAAGAGTCACATGTTCTACTGACTGAGCCAGCCAGGTGCTCCAAGAGTGATGAATTTTAACATGTAAAAATTTTTTACTGTTTGTTTTCTCTGAAACAAAGACAAAAATAATAACAATAATAATAGTAATGTTTCGTAAAACCAAGAAATAAGCAACCAACTGGGAAAAAAAATTTTTTTAGGGGGGAATCAAACTATTTTATTGAGGGGCTTCAGAGAAAAGCCCAAAGAGCAGGATGATAATGAGATTCGAAGTCCTCGACCCTGACAGAATCTCCCCAGCTCCACAGGTGCCAAAAAAAGTGGGAAAAATATTTTTAACTTGTATGATAAGCAAGTGCTGTTTTCTTAATATATGAAGAACTAAAAGTAAGTAAGAGAAAGCCAACAACCTAATGGAAAAATAGACAAGGAATAGAAACAACTCTACAGAAAAAGAAACCCAAATAGCTCTTGAACATATGAAAAGATGTTTCAACCTTGCCCATTGAAAGAGTTACAATGAAATAGCATCTTTTCACCTGTAGGGTTGGTAAAGATTTTTTTTAGGGTTGATAGCCTAGTGTGCTAATGAAAATGTAGGGAAACAGACACTCACATATTGTTGATGGGAATGCAAACTGATACATCTTCTATGCAGCAACATTTGCCAATCTCTATCATATTACGAGATCACATACCCATTGAGTCAACAATTGCATCTCGAGGGCTCTATCCTACAAATATGCCTGCACATGTGAAAAATTGCTGTCAGGGACATTCATTATTTGTAACAACAAACCAATGACCCTACCTTGAAAACAACATAAGTGCTTTATCATCAGTATAAATTTTGATACATCCATATAATGAAATACTATGTATCATCTATTTAAAAGTGTATGGCAGTTATTTGTCCTGATAGAGAAAAATTGCTAAGATATGTTGTCAAATGAAAAAAAGCAAGGCATAGAACAATGAATATTATAGGCTACCACTTGTTTACTATATATATCTATATATATATAGAGAGAGAGAGATATAGATATATATATATATAGTGGGTGTATGCATGTGTTGTGTATGTATGTAAATCAAGAAGCTGGCAACTCTGGTTGCCTTTGAAGAAAGGAACTGGGTAGAAGGGGTACAGGGATGGAAGGGGAGGTTTTCTCTTTACTAAATATCTATTTTTTGATGTACCATAAAAAATGTAGAAACCTGTTTAACAATTTTGTTGAAGATTTTATTTATTTATTTGAGAGAGAGAGAGCATGAGCAGAGGGAGGGGCAGAGGGAGAGGGAGAAGCAGGCTTCCCGCTGAGCAGGGAGCCCGATGCGGGGCTCCATCCCAGGACCCCGGGATCATGATCTGAGCTGAAGGCAGATGCTTAACTGACTGAGCCACCCAGGTTCCCCTAACAATTTTTTTTTAAGTAATCTCTACATTTGGGCTTGAACACAGACCCAGAGGGCAAGAGCTACATGCTCTACTGACTGAGCCAGGCAGGCGCCCCAAGCCTATTTAAAAAGTAAAGTAATATAGGGCGCCTGGCTGGCTCAGTCAGTTAGGCATCTAACTAACAGTTTTCGCTCAGTTCATGATCTCAGGGTCATGAAAAAGAGCCCCTGTGTCGGGCTCCACGCTCAGCAGGGAGTCTGCTTGAGATTCTCTCTCTCCCTCTGCCCCTCCATGTGCACTCACACGCTCTCTCTCTCTCTCTAAAAAATAAATAAGTCTTTTTAAAAAATAAAAAATGAAGTAATATATGCTCATAATAGAAAACAAAAATATTAAGGAAGCAAACAATAATCTCACCACCAAAGAAAATTTAACATTTTGGTGATTATTTCCAGTCTTGTCTTTTTCTGAGCATATCATTTTTTTAGTGGCAGGTATGTTAAGATCACACCATGTATGATTTTTATCATTTCCTTTAATATTACGTATGTAATGAACATGTTCCCCTTTTCCTTTTCAAAATGTATTCTTCTATACAGGTCTCTAACTTTTTCCTGGGTCAGAGCTGGGATTATATGGATACCTTTATTTCATTTTACATCATGTAAGCAGCATCTCGGCAAGAAATATGCTGCATATAACACCAGTGGGCAGCCCTCAGCATCTTCTGATCCAAGCTTATTGAAGAAAAGACTGAATGACCTCAAGAGCCCTTCTTATAAAGTTTAATACTTGGTAGGGAAAGAGAAATAGAAGGCACCATATATTTCTTAGCAAAAGCCACCAACTGGTGGAGAAGGAAAACATTAGCAACCACCCAGGAGGGCACACAAACCTTCCAGGACCCTGCGGGGGGGCCTTGGCAAGGTCCTGGAACTAGGGCCAAGGCCGCTGGAGACTGCAACCCAGATCCTTCACTGTGCCCTAGGGTCATATTTGCTATCAGTGAGGATCTTTTATAACCCAAGGAACAGACTTAATGTGCATTTTGAGCACATGCTAAGTGACAATAATCGGCTAGACACTAGGAATCAGATGAGTAAGATACAGGCTCTTGCTTCATTGGGCTTCCACTCTGGGAAGTGGTGGGGTGGGGCAGGGGTGGGGACGGTGAAGCTTCCCACGGGAGCAATTACAAAGTAGGGAGGTGAACACCGTATGAAAGTGTGCAGAAGGTGGTTCCAAGTTGGAGGAGCTGGTGATCCTCGGCCCTCCTGGGCTTGCCTCCACAGCAGTTTGTCCCCTGGCATTCTCCCCTTCTTGTAAGGGGAGTGTGTGTCCTTCCTGTAAGGACCCCAGTCATACTGGGTTAAGGGCCCAACCTCTTCCAGTTTGACCTCATTTTAACTAATCACATCTGCAAAGACCTTAATTCCCAATAAGGTCACTTTCTGGGGTTTATACGCATAATTCAAGGCGTAACACTTGCTTACTAGACATTGGGGGGAGTGGATTAATAGGGAAATACATAAACACATGGGAATGGGGTAGCTTGGCTAGAAGTGGGGAGTGGCACCAGTGTATCCCCCAGGGGCACACAGCTTGCAGTTTCATCCGCTCCAGGTGGGAAATCCTTTCCATTTTTACCTGGTGAAGAAAGGCAGCCTTCCTCACCCGCTCCAGATACACATTTTCTTTGGTACTAATCTTCACTACCACCCTGTGGATATGAAATCACATTATCTCCACTTCGTGGATAGGGAAACTGAGGTGCAGAAGGGCCATGTGGCAAGCCCTGTTATTAAGCAACAAAACCAGAATGACAGCCTGGAACTTTGGGCCCCCGGCCTTTTTTTTTTCCATAAAAAAATTATCTATTTTTTTTTTCATTTCACATATCACACATGAACAAATGTTCACAATAAAAAATGCAAATAATACAGAATTACATCAACTAAAATGTTAAAAAGCCCCTTCACCATCCCCAAACCACTCCCAGGGCCAATCCCTTCCGGGGAGATGACTCTCTTTGCAGCCTTGTATCTCTTTCCTGGCTTTTTTTCTCTGCATTTACTGCCCAATATGTATATTTATGCCTATTTTTAGTGCTTGTTTTTTATTTACATAAAGGGGATCACACTCTTCATGCTGTTCTGGTACTGGCGTTTTCCACTTAACGACACCCTGGAGATGTTTCTCATGTGTCAGCAAAGCTGATATTCACCCTGGGTGTACGGGCGCAGGGACAGGGCGGCCTCCTGTTTCTGCCCGCCAGGCTTCTGTTCTGACTGGTCAGCTCCCGTGCTCAAGCAGGGGGTGCCTATTTTGAATATCGCTCTGTGTATTAATACATACGGGTTTGTCTTCTTTCTTTGAACTGCGGTGTGGTGCTCCAAGGGACAGAGCTGCCATTTTTATGTAATTGTGTGCACATTTAGGTTTTCCCATTTTTTCAGTATTTTATTTTTTTTGTTTGTTTTTTTAAAGATTTTATTTATTTATTTGACAGAGAGAGACGCAGCGAGAGAGAGAACATAAGCAGAGGGAGTGGGAGAGGGAGAAGCAGGCTTCCCGCAGAGCAGGGAGCCCGATGTGGGGCTAGATCCCAGGTCATGTCCTAGGACATGATCCCATGTCCCCTGGGATCATGACCTGAGCCGAAGGCAGACGCCTAACGACTGAGCCACCCAGGCGCCCCAGTTTTGCAGTATTTTAAACAATCTTACTCCACCATCCTGTACCTGCCCTTTTGTGAACACGTGTGAAAATGTGAAGTCTTCTCTCCAGAGCCACTTGCATGATAGAGACCTTTGTGATCTCTTCCTGACTTCCCGGGGGCGGGGGAGGGGGGGAATCCCCTGGAAGGAGCTTCTCCCGAAGACACTGTAGGCATATTACCCAGAACAGGCTGGCCACCCGGGCTGTACTTAGGATCAGATCACCTGGGGAGATTCTGAATTAACACCTGTGCCTGGGCCTCACCCCGGGGAAATCCCATTTAACCAAACCAATATGGCTCCCAGGCACCGGGATTTTTTAAAAAACTTCTGTAGGTGATTCGAATGTATAGTCAAGGTTAATAACCATTAAC
This sequence comes from Neomonachus schauinslandi, assembly GCF_002201575.2. Classification (NCBI taxonomy): domain Eukaryota; kingdom Metazoa; phylum Chordata; class Mammalia; order Carnivora; family Phocidae; genus Neomonachus; species Neomonachus schauinslandi. The sequence continues at coordinate 98,778,544 of NC_058407.1, read as the reverse complement.
AAAGGACCTCTAAGTCTTTTATAAAGGGCCTACCAAAAGATTCAAAACCTGAAAAGAAAAAGAAAGAAACAAAAGAAAGGCAGGGAGGACAGAAAAAGGAAAGGGGTGCTTTCCTCCCAGGGTGCTGAGCCAGCCCCACCTCCAGCCCCTGAGAGGCCCCCGCAGGTCGGGCTGGATCTTTCCCCTGGAGGGCTGCATTCTCACCCGTGGATCTCTGGACACGTTCAGTCCCTCTAAAACAAGGCCCAACGCAACACCCACCGGTGCTTTCCACCCTCTGTGAGGATAAGGACTCCTAACAGCAAGGAAACTTAGCCATAGTGGTGGATTCATGACACTGTACATCCAGCAAAACCCACAGATTGTACAACACACCGAGCCAGCAGCCCCTCATGAAGTTCATGAGCCATGACCCTCGGTTAATAACTGTGTATCCATCTTGGTTCATCAATTGTAACAAAAGTATCACACCCATGCAAGATGTTAGTAGTAGGAGACACGGAGGGGTTGGAGGAGTGTAAGGGAACTCTGTACCTTCTGCTCAATTTTTCTGTAAACCTACTCGGAAACCTAAAATCTATTAACTAAGTCAAAAGTATCCCCTTCGGGAGTCCCTCCCTCTGCCTCTCCCCAACTCCCCAGAAGACCAGCTGAACCTTTTAAGATCTTTTGACTGAGAAATTGCAGAATGACCCAGACCACTGCGAACTCCTTTGGGCTTTGTAAATAAATCGCTAGCTGATCATCCCAACAGCAGGGCCAGGCAAGAAAGAGAACATCGCTCTGTTTGGAGTGCATGGCGCCTTGTTGCTTCAGTCCCTACTGTGTGTGTGTGTGTGTGTGTGTGTGTGTGTGTGTGTGTGTGGCAGTGTGTCTCCAGCTCCCCCGAGCCTCCTGCTCTAAGTCCTCCCAGGCCACCCAAGGGTTAAGGACCTCGGGATGGTGTGAACCCCTCGCACTACCTTTTCCCTCACTTCACATTTCTCTGGCCCAAGACTCCTATTTCAACGGAGGTTAATCTGATTAGAGTGAAGGTGCTAATAACTTGAATGAATGCCATTAAACAGTACTAGATAAAATCTGCATTTCAACAGAGGTGCCCAAAGGGCCAGAGGCTGGAATGTCAAGCATCCGGGTGGGGCCCCGGGAGTGAGGTTTGGGACTGGTCCTTTGCTGGACCTCTGGGGAGCCTCCCGCTAGGTATCTGATAATCCCTTTCATGAGCGCGGTATTTTAGAGTTTGTAAGGCAATTTAACAATGATTTTCCGAGGGCTTCTAAGGGTCAGTACTGCGCTAAGTCTTTATATACATGATCTCATTTTATTTTCGAAGCCACCCCATGAGGTAAGTTGTGGGTTGAGGTGGCACCGTCTCTATTTGGCAGAGAAGGTGCTTGAGGTCAGGTGAGCTAGAAACTGCCTGTGTGTGTGAGAGGTGCCATTCAAAGCTAGTCTGCACCCCCCTTTAATCCCTTCTCTTCTAGTCTGTGGACCCCTAACTATTAGCGGAAGTTGTGCGCAGCAGACTTTCTGTCATTCCTAGGTGACAACAATGGGTGGGACCTCGTGCGCCTGCAGCTGTCCTTCGACCAGGACAGACCTTCCCCCACTCCTCACCTCCCTGCTAGTTCTCCCAGGCCTCTTGGCCCTGCATGGCTAGCTAACGTTATCAGCCCTGTTTGGAGAGACCCCCATCTTCCGCAGCCTGACTCTGCCTTGGAGGCAGCTTTGAGACAGGCTGTGTGCGCCCTCGAGGACCTGCAGATTGAGCTATAGTGGGCCAGGCCATGGCAGCAGAGTCTGGTAAAGAGACAAGAACCTGCAGTTCACTAGTCTCCGCCCACTCATTGAGCATCTGGAAAGTACTGGGTGTGGTATACCAAATATAGCTGAGATGAGGTCCCCACCCTCCGAAAACTCCCGTCCAGTAGATGAGGAAAGGAGGGTGGGAAGGAGAGGGGGAGATTGAATGGACAGGCAGTTGATTTGAAAAGAACTCACAAGGGGCTTTGATATTGCCTCCCGTCTATTGAGAACCACTCACAGACTCTTCACACTTTCAGGGGCTCCTCTAACTCAGTCAGCTTTTCCATAGTTGTGGTCATTATACAGGAGACAGGATAAAGCAATGTACATGGGCCATTTCAAACCTTATTCATTCATTTATTCAACAAACTGATACTGGGTGCCCACTTTGTGCCTGGCACTGTTCTGAACCCTGGCGCATACAGGAGGGGAAACCAGACAGACGAAACCCCTGCCTTCAGGGAGCTTCCACTTGAGCCACCAGATGATTGGGTAATTAAGTAGACGTAGAGTACAACAGCAGGTGACGTTAAGTGCTAGGAAGAAAAAGAAGGCCACATAAGGTGAAGGTAAGAACATATTACTTTGAATAACAATTCCATATACACATTAGGTGTCTCACAGGGAGGGGCGGGGGGTGCCCGCAACATCAATTCTATCTGAAAAGCACAGCTCTGTCATCTGAAAATGATTAAACTGTAAATACAGATCACAGAAGAAATGAAGGTATCACACAGAGAGACAAGCTAGTACTTACCAGAAAAAGGACCTGAGGCACAGGTAGAGTACTGTACAGGGTACTGCTGAAGAGTTTGACGCCGGACAGCCCTGGTTCAAATCCTGCTGCTCTCATCTGCGAACTATGTGACTTTTGGAATTACTTGATCTTTTTAATGTGCAATTTTCTCACTTGAAACATTGGGACAGTGATCTCTATCTTAAAGGTTGTGGTGAAGTTGAAAAATCGATAATATTGGTAAAGTACACAACGTCTTGGCACAGTAAATGGTAAGTACTGTTATTAATTTTTGCTACCAAGAGCAGAGAGGGTCCAAAAATTTCTTCTTATTTTAATCATTGTTGGTAGAAAGCACGGTATTTATATTTGTAACACTTTATTTTTTTAAGTACTTTTACATATGCTGTCTCACTCGATCCCCAGCAAATCTCAGAGTTGGGTATTATTTGGGCGCATTTTCCTGGAAACGACATTATCCATATTTCATATAAGAAAACTGAAACTACGTGAGATGTTAAAGATCAGACATGGTGAACGACAAAGCCAGAACTTAACCAAGACTGTCTGAGCCCAAATCAGTCTTCTCTCTCCCTCCTGCATTTTCAGTTGACCACCAAGGGCTATTATTAATTTTGCCTCCTGAATGTCTTTCAGAGCTGTTACCATCCTCATCCAGGCTGTTACCATCCTCATCCAGGCTACAATGTCTCTCTCCCATCTAGCCCCTGCTGGGCTGCAAAGTACAGAAACTGGTTTCCTGGCATCCCCTCCTTTCTACTCCTTGCTGCTAAGATGACCTTTCCAAAAGTGATCATACCCCTCTCTGCTTCTCACTCTTCAGTGGTTTCCTGCTGCTCTCAAGAAAATGTCCAAAGGCCAGTATGGTAGGGGCCCAGCCCACCTCCCTGACTCATTCCCCTCCACTGTTCTTCAGATTCTGCATCCCACCTGCACTGGTTTCTAGTTCCTGCTTCCTCTCCCCAGGGGGCCTCTTCTGAGCCTTTCTCCAAACACAATTCTCCCCTCTCCAGCACCTCTCCCTGCTACTTCCCACTCATCCTTGGTATGTGCCACCCTCCCCTCAAACACCCTCCTAACGTGGCTCAGGAGTCCATGTGAAATGCTCTATCATCTCTAAGCAGCAAAGACCCCCGTCCCCCAAATAGTGGTTTAAACAAGATTGGTGGCGGGGGGGGGGGGACATTCTGAGTGGGGGGTGTCTTTTCTCTCATGAAACAGCCCAGAGAGATAGGCAGCCAAGACTGGTGACAGACTGGTGACAAGACTGGTGACAAGACTGGTGACAGACTGCTGGGGCCAAGCGCTCTTCCTCAGGCTTGTCAAAGGGCTTCCCAGAGCTCTGGCCATCACAACAGCTACCCTCTATTAGAGAGAATTCCCAGAAGTCCCACCCAAGAACTTTCACTCTACCTATTGCACCCAAATTGACTCAACAGCCACACCGGTCTTCAGGAGAGGCTAGGAAGAGTAAAATTCCAGCTGGACCCTCTATCCCCTCTAACCAAATTGGGCTTTGGTGAGTAAAGAAAGGGGAGATGGGGCTTTGAAGAGGCCATCAGCAAGCAGCCTCTGCTACAACCACTTGCCCCGAACAGTCTCCTTTCCTTCATAACACTTGGCTGAGTTGGAAGTTACACATGTTGGTTTCAGTGTTTGAGCATTGTATGGATATCTGTCTCCCCAAAGGGTTGTAAAGTCCTTAAGAGCAGAGGCTGTGTTTGGTGTTTGTTCATGATTGAATTGTTAATGCTTGGCACAGCTCCTGTCACATGTAGGTGCTCTATAGATATTTGTGAAATGAATGAATGAAAAGCAAACATTAAGTAGTTTATCTTCTTCCTGGAGGCATTTGTAACGCACGCAATTCCCAGTGATGTTGTAGTGATGAGGATAAGGTAACAACTCGATTCCTACATATTTGGGGATCTGCAGACAAATGAAAAGAACCATGGGACAAGAAGTGAATTATGACCTCCCTAGAAGAGACGAAGCATTGCATGGCTCCAGACCATGATATGTTTAAGCAGAAGACTAACTCCTCCCTGGTGGGTCCTGGAGGGCACATTAGTTGTTGGTCCACCATGTAGTATTGAAGGCTCTAACATAATAAGCTAGAGGCCCAGGAATTCCTGACCTTGTAATATCATTAACATCCAGGGCTTGACTTGAAAGTGGCAGATTAGAGGCGCCTGGGTGGCTCAGTCGGCTAAGCGTCTGGCAGATTAAATCCCTGAGAGGCACACATTGTCCAGAAGCCTCTGGCATACTGGAATCTATAGTAGAAAAAAGTCAGTCAGTAACTCTCAAAACTCCAACTCTTCATCATCATAAACCAGGGGAAGTAAGTCATAGGATATTTGTCCTGTTAAGAAAGCAGCAGGGCGCCTGGGTGGCTCAGTCAGCTAAGCGATTGCCTTTGGCTCAGGTCATGATCTCGGAGTCCAAGAATCGAGTCCCGCATTGGGCTCCCCACTCAGCGGGGAGCCTGCTTCTTCCTCTGACCTTCCCCCCCTCATGAACTCTCTCTCTTTCACTCTCTCTCAAATGAACAAATAAATAAAATCTTTAAAAAAGAAATCTTAGCAATGACCTTGCCAACCCCTTCATCTTACACACCAGGACACTGAGGCTCAGAAAGATGAGCTGTTCACATGGGAGTTAGAGACAGAATGAGACCTACAACTCAGGACCCCACTCTTCACAATAAAGTGCTCAGGATCTTCAGAGAGGGTCAGAATGCAGAGGGCCCGCAGTGAGAACTGAACCTCCTTCCCCACATCCCTCCTTCTTCTCTCTAAGGATGTTTAAAAACAAACAAACTAGAAGACAAAAGTGTCCATCTTCCCGTGGGCAGTTCCCTTGCAAACCTCAATTTTCATCCCCTTAAATTCTCTAATGAAGTCTCTGCCTTCATCGGCAGACCCAAATACAGCTCCACGTGTAGCTCTGGGCTTGCTTAGCCAACCATCAGTACACAGAGCAGTCTCTCCAGGCAGCCAGTGGCCACTGAATTGTATGCAGTGATTCCACAGATCCCGCTCTCAAGAAACTTAGATTGTATTAGAATGCACAGGATGTGTATCTGATACAAATGACCAGTAGATAGAAAGTACTGGACTGACCTTCGTCCAGAGAGGAGAGCCAGCTGCCTCCTTTGCCCTTCACAGTATCCCCAATTTCAAGCAAGATGCACTGGAGACCCCTCTAGTAGGAATCAAATGATTGCTCTTTGGTGTTTTCATTTGGAATTTTAAGCTCCGGGGTTCTGACATAATTCTTTACTTACTAATCTCATTATTGTTCAATAATTTTTTTTTGTAAGTCAGTATTTATTGATTAACTGCCTAAATGAATTAATTAATAGCACATATGTAATAACGACCTGTGGAAGAATGTGTTACAAATAACTTAATGAAACTTGCTCTAATTATCATTTATTTAGTATGCACTATGTTCCAGGCACTTTGCACGCATTATCTTTAATCTTCATCACAACAAACATGCAAGGAAAGTATTTAAAGAGGGCATCATTTGCCCAAAGGCACACAGCTTTTTAAATAGTGGACATAGGATCTGAACTTAGTCCTGACTGACTCCTAAGTCTTTGGTCTTCCACTACCACGCTACTTTTCAACTTTGCAGAATGCACTTGTCCATGCAAACATAGGTCAGCCCTGTCCTTTCTACTTTGGGAGTCAAATGAAATGTGTAATTTGTTTTTCAGTCCAGCTTATGGCCCACTTTTCTGGGCCAGTAGACAAGCAGCTACTTAACAGGGGTCAGGTGGGATGTGGGAAGCATCCTCCTTTCTGCAAATGGATAGGAAGCAGGCAGTGGGCATTCAGAATATTTTCACCAGAATGGTATTCTAGGAGTGGTAGAACCACTTAACAGAAACAGGCCAAGATAAAAGGGATTTCTCATCCCCTTTACAGATGATGTTCTGCTAGCACTCCCTAACACAGGGGACAGAGGCCGATCTTTCATGTGACAGATTGTTTAGACAATGCCTCACCTCTCTGGTGGAAAGGGTCCTGGGGTTAAATTTCCTCTAAGGACTCTCCCACCATCTCAAACCCCTTGAATCACCGGAGGGAGACACATACATTGGTGCCAGTGTAGAACCAGCGATGCACAGAAGGGGGGTAGGGGGGAGTACGGGACAAGATCCCACTCCAAACTTAATGCAGAGTTATCCATCAACCTCTGTCGTTTCTGACTCTGGGTTGTTTACAAAACCCTCACCCTAGTCTGCACTGGGCTGCCTTAAATAGCCCTTGTTCCTTCTTTAAGAAGGGGGCATTGATTTTGTTATAGCAAAAACAAAAACCCTAACTTTTCCCCCAGGCAAGACACACCCAAAGACTGGGCTGGGGGAAATAAGGCTGCTTCCCATGGGAATTCAACACCCACGAAGTATGGATGCTTTCTCTTAATATCCTTAAGGCGTTCTTTATCCCCATCTCTCTCCCCCTTCCCTGTTTATGTGAGTTTATCTACTATAAGCACAGGCTGGGGGCATGAGAGTGTCCAGCAACCTACAGGAGTGAGTGCCACTGATTCTAAACATAAAGGGGTGAAGAGGGTAGGCAAGAAAAGCAGATTCTCAGGCATCTCACAGTTGTCTGTATATCCTTGTAAAGCCTAAGACCTGGTCAAGGAATTTCTTAAGGGAAAATGGACTTCTCTTTTCCCCTGTGCTCATTCATGAGTGATGGAAGATGGGGAAGCTGCATGGACAGCGACTAAGACCGAGAGCCATGCATGCAGCCCTGGGGACTCTCATAAATTCTACCTGCTCACACTGAGGTTCCAGGCACAAGTAAGCCAGCTGGTCAACCCTAAGTCAGAAGATGGGCGTCTCGCCTGATCTGAGGGTAAATGCTCCCCTCTGCCCTCAACACAGGCCTCTCGTCCACCCTTATCCCACCCCTCACAAAATAAATGTGTGCTCAGGGAATACAAATTCATTTTAATATGACCTTAGAGAAAGCGGCTGGAGGTTAAGCCCATTGCCTATCTCAGGAAAAAAGCAAAACACTCATAAAAATTCCCAAGTTTCTATTAACCCTGTATCCACTGATCAGGGATGCTAGTGTATCTCAACTGACCTGTGAACTTTGGGAAACTAGAGCATTTGGCATATGTAT